>NC_142888.1:65275483-65582661 GCF_051225735.1 Oryctolagus cuniculus
GATATCTGTAAACATTGTCATCACTCCTAAACAGAAACCATATCAATTAGTAGTCATTCTTCATTTCCCACAAAATGCTACTCACCATACTTGCCCTAGCAACCAACAATTTACTTTTTGACTGTAGGGATTTTCTTCCTCTAGACATTTCATATAAATGAAATAAAATATGTAATCCTTTGTGACTGGCTTCTTTCTCTTGGAATAATGTTTTCACGAGTGATCGATATTGAAACATGTCAGCATCTTGCTCCTTTTTATTACTACTGAGCATTATTCCATTACATGACTATACCACACTTTGATTATCAGTTCATCAGTTGATGGATGTTTGGACTGTTTCATTATTTGTGTACTATGACTAATTCTGTTATAAACATTCATGGACAAGATTTGAATAGAAATATGTTTTCAATTGTCTTGGTAAATACCTTGAAGTGGAATTATAGGACATATGTTTAACTTTTTGAGAGACTGAAATACTTTTTTCTAAAGTGGCTGCACAATTTTATATTTCTGTCAGCAGTGTTAAGAGGGTTCCAACTTCTCCACATTCTCACTAACACTTATTGGTTGTCTGTCTATTTTAATTATACCCATTCTAGTGGATGTTGAGTACTTTTTCATGTGTTTTTGGCCATTGTATATATTTGCAACAGAAATGTCTGTTGAGGTACTGTGCCAATTTTTTTAATTTTTTTATTTAGTAAATATAAATTTACAAAGTACAGTATATGGATTACAATGGCTTCCCTCCCACTCGCACCCCTCCCATCTCCCGCTCCCTCTCCCATTTCATTCACATCAAGATTCATTTTCCATTATCTTTATATACAGAAGATCGATTTAGTATATATTAAGTAAAGATTTCAACAGTTTGCACCCACACAGAAACACAAAGTATAAAATACTGTTTCAGTACTAGTTATAGCATTACTTCACATTGGACAACACATTAAGGACAGATCCCACATGAGAAGTAAGTACACAGTGACTCCTGTTGTTGACTTAACAATTTGACACTTTTGTTTTATGGCGTCAGTAATCACCCTAGGCTCTAGTCATGAGTTGCCAAGGCTATGGAAGCCTTTTAAGTTCATCGACTTTGATCTTATTCCGACAGGGTCATAGTCAAAATGGAAGTTCTCTCCTCCCTTCAGAGAAAGGTACCTCTTTCTTTGATGGCCCCGTTCTTTCCACTGGGATCTCACTTGCAGAGATCTTTCATTTAGGTTTGTTGTTGTTGTTGGTTTTTGTTTTTTTTTTTGTTTTGTTTTGTTTTTTTTTTTTTTTTTTTGCCAGAGTGTCTTGGCTTTCCATGCCTAAAATACTCTCATGGGCTCTCCAGCCATATCCAAATGCCTTAAGGGCTGATTCTGAGGCCAGAGTGCTATTTAGGACATCTGCCATTCTATGAGTCTGCTGTGTATCCCGCTTCCCATGTTGGATCGTTCTCTCCCTTTTTTTATTCTATCAGTTAGTATTAGCAGACACTAGTCTTGTTTGTGTGATCCCTTTGACTCTTAGACCTATCAGTGTGATCAATTGTGAACTGAAATTGATCACTTGAACTAGTGAGATGGCATTGGTACATGCCACCTTGATGGGATTGTATTGGAATCCCCTGGCACGTTTCTAACTCCACCATTTGGGGCAAGTCCGATTGAGCATGTCCCAAATTGTACATCTCCTCCCTCTCTTATTCCCACTCTTATATTTAACAGGGATCACTTTTCAGTTAAAATTTAAACACCTAAGAATAATTGTGTGTTAATTACTGAGTTCAACCAATAGTACTAGAACAAAACAAAGAGAAAATACTAAAAGGGATAAAGTATTACATTGTACATCAACAGTCAGGACAAGAGCTGATCAAGTCACTGTTTCTCATAGTGTCCATTTCACTTCAACAGTTTGTCTTTTTATTTTTGAGTTGTGGGAGCTCCATAACATATCTACTTAACAAAATTTCCTCTCACTCTCTAGGCTGTCTTTTTACATGAAGATGTCCTTTGAAGCATAGGTTTATTTATTTATTTATTTATTTAAAAAAATTGTATTTGTAGCCAAATTCATGCAAGCATTTCTTTCTCTTTTGTTTTTTTTTTTTGATTAAAAAATTAGCCTCCACATATAAGGAAGAATATGTAGTATTTGCCTTTCTGTGTCCAGTTTATTCCACTCAACATGATGTCCTCCAGTTAAATTTTGTTTTATTATTGTTTTTAATTTTAACATAAAAAATAAAATTGTACATATTTATGGGATATTATGTGATGTTGTTACATCATACATTGTCTAATATACAATTAGGGTGAATGTATTGATCCTTTCAAGCACTTAATATATCTATAGTGAAAGTATTCAAAATCTTCTAGGTTTTTTCAAAATAGAAAAATATACAAAATCTTAACACTAACTATAGTTACCTTACTGTGCAATCAAAGTCCAGTATTTCTTACCCCAGTCTAGCTATAACCTACTACCCATTAACCAACATTTCCTCACCCTCTTCTTCCATTTCCCTCCCCAGCCTCTGGGAACCACCATTATATTTTTAAATTCTATGAAATCACTTATTTTTATTTATTTGTTCATCTATCAATCTATTTATTTGTTTTACAGGTAGAGTGACAGAGCAAAAGAGAGAGAGAGAGGTCTTCCATCGCTGATTTGCACCCCAAATACCAAATGACCACAATGCCATGGCTAGTCCAGGCCTGGTGCTTGGAGTTACATCCTTGTCTCACATGTGTGTGCCAGGGGCCCAGGCACTTAGGTGATCTTCCCGGGTGCATTAGCAGGAATCTGGGTTGGAAATTGAGAAGCCAAGACTGGAACCAGTTCTCCGATATGGGATACTGGTATCACGAATAGCAGCTTAACCCACTGTATCACAATGCTTGCCCACCAAAATTTTAGATTCTAGTTATGAATGCGATGTGATATTTGTCTTTCTTTGCCTGGCATATTTCATTTAACATAATGACCTCCCGTTCCATCCATGTTGTTTTATAGATCCAGATTCACCTTTTTATGGCTTAGTAATTTTCCATTGTGCATATGTGCCACATTTTCTTTCTAGACTCATCAGTGGATGGAGACTTGGGTTGTTTTTTGCTATTTTGAACTGGTAATGCAAAACATGGGAGTGCATATTTCTCTTCAACACATGGATTTCATTTTCCTTAGATATATACCCAGGAGTGGGATTGATGGGATCATATAGTAGTTCTATAAACTTTTTAAGAAACCGTCGTACTGTTTTCCACAATAGCTGTATTAATTTACATTTCCCCTAAAAGTGTGCAAAATGCTCCTTATCTTCACATCCTCACCAACACTTGCTGTCTTTTTTCTTTCTAAAAATAGTCAGGCTTATTGAAGTGTGGTGGTACATCATTGTAGCTTTGATTTATGTTTCCCTTATAAGCAATTTGGACCATCTTTCCCTGTACTCATTGGCCATTTGTATGTCTTTTTTTGAGAGATGTCTGTTTAGCTCTATTGACTTTTTAAATTGGATTATTTGTGGATTTTTGCTATTGAGTTGTTTGAGTTCTTTATCTATCCTGGATATTAACCTTTTGACCGATATAGAGCCTGCAAATATTTTCTTTCATTTTCAGGTTATTTTTTCATTCTGTTGATTTTTTTTTCCTTTATTGTGCAGAAGCGCTTTAGTTTTATGAAATCCCATTTATTTATCTTTGCATGTATTTCCTATGCTTTTGGGTCTGATCTAGATAACCCTTGCCTATTCTCAAGGTACTACAGTGTTTTCCTTATGCTTTCTTCTAGTAGTTTCAAAGTTTCACGTCTCACCTTTAGGTTTTTAATCCATTTTAGTTGATTTTTGTGCATGGTGAAAGATAAGAGTCCACTTCAATTCTTCTGCATGTGGATATCCAATTTTTTCCAGCATGTTCTATTAAAAGTACAATCTACAGGTCCAGGTTTGTGACACAGGGGGTAAAGCTATTGCTTGTGACACGACACTGGCATCCCATATCACAGCACCAGTTTGTGTCCCAGCTGATGCTTCAGATTCAGCTTCTCCCTAATGTGTCTAGGAAGGCAGTAGAGGATGGCTCAACTTCCTGGGCCCTGCCACCCATGTTGGAGATCCAGATAGTTCTAGACTCTTAGGCTCTTGGCTTTGGCCTGGCCCAGCCCTGGTTGTTACAGCAATTTGGGGAGTGAACCAGAAGATAGATCTCTTTCACTCTTTATCTTTCCTTCTTTCTCTGTCAGACTTTCAAATAAATAAAATAATTTTTTTAAAAAAGTAATATTCCATTTCTCTCTCTCTCTCTCTCTCTCTCTCTCTCACTATCCACTCTGCCTGTCAAAAAAAAAGTAATATTCTTTTTCCAATGCATGTCCTTAGCACCTTTGTCAAACATCAGTTGGTTGTAGATGCATGGATTTATTTCTAGGGTCTCTGCTCTGTCCCATAGGTCTGTCAATTTTAAAGCCAATTCCATATTGTTTTAATTACTGTCATTTTGCAATATATTTTAAAGTCAGGTACCATGATGCTTCCTACTTTGCTCATTTTGCTCAAGATTGTTTCGGCAATTCGCGGTCTTTTGTGCTTCTACACAAATTTTAGTAATGATTTTACTAATTTTGTGAAAAATGTCATTGAGGGCTGGCATTGTGTCATGGCAGGTAAAGCTGCTGCTTGCAATGCTGGCATCCCATATGGATATTGGTTCATGTCCCAGCTGCTCCACTTCCGATATGACTCCTTGCTAGTGGCCTGGGAAAAGCAACAATATGGCCCAAGTTCTTGGGCTCCCACTACCCATGTGGGAGATATAGAGGGAGTTCCTGGCTCCTGGCTTCAGCCTGGGCAAGTCCTGGCTATTGTGGCCATCTGGTGAGTGAACCAATGGATGGTAGATCTCTCTCTGTTTCTCCCTCTCTCTGTAACTCTTTCAAATAAATAAAAGAAAAAGAAGTGTACCTATATATGGTAAGCACTTAATGAATCAATACATATCCATGTTGTTTAAAAAAAAAAGAAAATTTTTCATTGAATATTTAATAGATTACAATGAATCCATAAATAGCTTTGGGTATTATGCACATTTTAATGAGATTGATTTCTCCTATCCAGGAACAATGGGATGCCTTTCCATTTATTTGTGTCCTCTTTAATTTATTTCATCAATAATTTATAGTTTATTGTGGAAATCTTCCTCTTTGGCTAAATTTACTCCCAGGTATTTCATTCTAGCTATTGGAAATGTGACTGCTTTCTTGATTTCGATGAATTTTTGTATTAATTAATTGAATTTTGCAAGTCTTTGGGATTTTCTCTATATAAGAATATGTCATCTGCAAATAGTGACAATTTGACTTCCTTCTTCTCAATTTGGATGCCCTTTGTTTCTTTCTGTTGCCTAATTGCTCTAGTTGGGATTTCCAGTACTATACTGAATAAAATAGCTTGAAGTAGGCATCTTTATCTTGTTCCAGATCCTCAACAGAAAGCCTTTATTTTTGCTCCATTCAATATAATGTTAGCTGGTATCTTGTTATATATGGCCTTTATTATGTTGAGGTATGTTTCTCCTATACCTAATTTGGTCAGAAATTTTTATCATAAAAAAATGCTGAATTTTATCAAATGCCATTTCTGGATCTGTGATTTTTGTGCTTCATTCACTCCATGTGGTGTATCATACTTATTGATATGCATATGTTGAGCTATCCTTGCATTCCTAGGATGAAACCCCTTGATTATAGTAACTGATCTTTTTAATGTGCTGTTAGATTTGAGTTGCCAGTATTTTGTTGAGGAATTTTGCATTTATCTTCATCACAGATATTGGCCTGTAGATTTGTTGTTGGTGTGTCCTTGTCTGGTTTTGTTACCAAGGTAATGCTAGTATCATAAAGTGAATTTGCAAGAATTCCTTCCTCTTCCTTTTTTTTTAATTTAAGAAAATTTTCTGTTAATTATTTACAAATGGGATTATATCAAACCTTGAAACCTCTGCACTGCAAAAGTAAAGTAAAGTAAAGTAAAGTAAAGTAAAGAAAAGCAAAGTAAAGAAGCAACCAACAGAATGGGAAAAACTATTTTCAAACCATGCAACTGATAAAGGATTAATATTCAGAATCTAAAAAGAGCTCAAGAAACTCAACTACAACAAAACAAACAATCCTGTTAAGAAATGGGCAGAGGACTTGAACAGGAATTTTTCAAAAGAGGGAATTCACATGACCAACAGACAAATGAAATAATGCTCAGGATCACTAGTTATCAGGAAAAGGTAAATCAAAACCACAATGAGGTTTCACCTTACTCCAGTTAGAATGGCTCTCAAAAATCAACAAACAATAAATGCTGGCAAGGATATTGGAGAAAAGATACCCTAATTCACTGTTGGTGGGAATATAAACTGGTCCAGCCGTTGTGGAAGACAGTATGTAGATACCTCAGAAAGCTGAAAATAGATATACTATATGACTCAGCCATCCTACTCCTGGGAATTTACCCAAACAAAATGAAATCAGTATAGAAAGCATCATCTGTATCACTATGTTCATTGCAGCTGAATTCACAATAGCTAAGATATGCTTTGTTCTTATTTTTTAGTTCCATGAGGTGCAGTACTAACCTGTTTGATAGCTTTTTGTTTTCTCTGATACTGGCATTGGTTTCTACAAATTTTGATCTTAGTAGAAAGTACTGCTTTTGCTTTACCTCATAGGTTTGTTGTGCTGTGTTTCCAATTTCACTCATAACAAGAATATTTTTTGACAGGAAGAGTTAGACAGTGAGAGAGACACAGAAAGGTCTTCCTTCTATTGGTTCACCCCCCCAAGTGGCTGCTACGGCCAGCACACTGCACGGATCCAAAGCCAGGAGCCAGGTGCTTCCTCCTGGTCTCCCATGCGGGTGCAGGGCCCAAGGACCTGGGCCATCCTCCACTGCACTCCCAGGCCACAGCAGAGAGCTGGACTGGAAAAGGAGCTACCAGGACAGAATCCGGTGCCCCAACTGGGACTAGAACCCGGGGTGCCGGCACCACAGGTGGAGGATTAGCCTATTGAGCCACGGCGCCAGCCGAATATTTTTTTTTAATTTCATCCTTGATCCCTTGGTTGTTCCAGAGTAACTTTTTCATTTACATGTATGTATGTATTTTCCAAAGTTGTTCTTGTTACTGATTTCTAGTTTTATTGCATTGTAGTCAAAAAAGATAAAATATTTTCTGATTTTTGTTTTTGCTTTTGAGACTGATTTAGTGATCTACCATATGATCTATCCTGGAGACTATTCCATGTCCTTTTCAGAAAAATGCATATTCTGCAGCTGCCAGATGGAAAGATCTGTAGATGACTGTTATGTCCAATTGTGCTAGGATGCAATTTAACCCTACTATCTCTTTGTTGATATTCTGTCTGGATAGTGTGTCCATTCTGAAAGTGGTGTGTCAAAGTCATGTCATCTTATTGTATTAGAGTTTATCTCTTCCTTTAGCACTATTAAGTTACACTTTATATATTTGAGTGTTCCAATTTTTTATGTATATATATTTAAAAGTATTATTTTCTCTTACTAGACTGAAACTTTTATCATTATATAATGACAATAATGGTCTTTTTATCACTTTTGATTTATAGTCTATTTATTGTAATGGAAGTGTGGCTATTCCTATTTTCTTATAGTTTCCATGTTCATGCAATAACTTGTTCCATCTTTTCAGTTTCTGCTACATGTGTCCTTAGAGGTGAAGTCAGTTTCATATAAGCAGCAGATAGTTTTGTCCTTTTTTTAAAAAATCAATTCAGTCACTTTATGTGTTTGAACTGTAGGTTTTAGCCCATTGACATATAAGGGAATTATTGATATCATTGATAGGTAAGATATCACTACTGTCATTTTGATATGTGATTTATAGTTTATTGCAGTTCATTCCTTTCTTTCTTCCTCTTTAAAATTTTCATGTGTGGTTAAGTGATGTTCTCTAGTAGTGTACTTTGAATCCTTGCATATTAGTTTTGGTAAGCCATGTTATAAGTTTTGCTTTGTGGTTACCACAAGGCTTACAAAAACCTTCTTTTGGCTTTAATGGGCTATCTTGAAATGACAACAGCATACCATTGATTATAAAAAGAGGAAAAAAGGATTCCAAGATGGCATATTAGCAACAGGACGGTCTGACTTACATGGAGCGAAATTAATGTTTAAAAAGGGGAAAGGGGCCGACACTGTGGCTCAGTAGGTTAATCCTCTGCCTATAGCGCCGGCATCCCATATGAGCACCAGTTCTAGTCCCAGCTGCTCCTCTTCTGATCCAGCTCTCTGCTATGGCCTGCGAAAGCAGTGGAAGATAGCCCAAGTTCGTTGGCCTCTGCACCCACATGGGATACTTGGAGGAGGCTCCTGGCTCCTGACTCCTGGCTTTGGATCAGCTCAGCTCCATCCATTGCGGCCATTTGGAGAGTAGACCAGCAGACAGAAGACCTTTCTCTCTGTAGCTCCTTCTCACTGTCTGTAAATCTACCTCTCAAATAAATAAATAAAATATTTTAAAAGTGGGGGTGGGGAGAAAGTACACTCATAGGATAGAACTCTGGGAGAACCCTTGCAGAAGAACCAGCGCAAGAAATAAAAATGGTCCAGACCCATGCCAAGGAAGCAAAGGAACAACAGAAAACAATGGAAGCTTGGATCCGGGGAGAAAGACGCCTGCCCTGGCAAGCCAGGTGAGAGGGGAATCCACAGGTCCATGCCAGTGCTGATACAGCAGGAGGGAGAGCTTGGTGAACTGCTCTTAAAGTTTCACACAAACTCCCTAAGCAGAGGCAGGAAGAAGGAAAAAAAAAGGACCAAAAAAAGAAGAGATTGCACGTTTCTCCCCACCTTGCTGCTACAGCAGAGACCTGCAGTCAGTGTGGGCAGGGCTCAGGGGCTCACGCCATTATTATTATTATTATTATTTAAAGATTTATTTATTTACTTGAAAGAGTAACACAGAGAAAAAGGAGAGACAGAGAGATAGAGGTCTTCCTTCTCTGGTTCACTCCCCAGTTGGCCACAACGACCAGAGCTGCGCCGATCTGAAGCCAGGAGCCAGGAGCTTCTTCTGGGTCTCCCATACGAGTGCAGGGGCCCAAGGACTTGGGCCATCTTCTACTGTTTTCCCAGGCCATAGCTGGATTAGAAGTGGAGCATTCAGGTCTCGAATTGGTGCCCATATGGGATGCTGGCACTTCAGGCCAAGGCGTTAACCTGCACCCACGCTTCAGATTGGCCCAGCTCTAGCCATTGTGGCCATTTGGAGAATGAACCAATGGATGGAAGACACCTCTCTCTCCCCCCCCCCACTCTTTCTCTCTGCCTCTGCCTCTCTGGAACTCTGTCTTTCAAATAAATAAATAAATCTGTTTAAAAAAAGAAAAAGAAACAAGAGACTATTGGAACTCATAGAAGAGTCCAGAAAAGTAGCAGGATATAAAATCAAAACACAAAAATCAATAGCCTTTGTATAAACAGACAATGCCATGGCTGAGAAAGAGCTTCTACAACCATCCCATTCAGAGTATGTACCAAAAAAAATACCTTGAAATAAATTTAACAAAGTATGTCAAAGATCTCTGTGATGAAAATTACAAAACATTAAAGAAAGAAATGGAAGAAGATACAAAAAATGGAAAAATCTTCTATGTTCATGGATTGGAAGAATCAATATCATCAAAATGTCTATTTTTCAGAAAGAAATTTACAGATTCAATGCAATACCAATCAAAATACCAAAGATATTCTTCTCAGATATAGAAAAAAACAATGCTGAAATTTGTATGGAAACGCGGGAGACCCCAAATAGCTAAAGCAACCTTATACAACAAAAAGCTGAAGGCATCACAATACCAGATTTCAAAACATGCTATAGGGCAATTATAATCAAAACAGCTTGGTGCTGGTACAGAAACAGATGGATAGACCAATGGAACAGAATAGAAACACCAGAAATCAATCCAAACATCTACAGCCAACTTATATTTTATCAAGGATCTAAAACCAATTCCTGGAGCAAGGACTGTCTATTCAATAAATGGTGCTGGGAAAACTGGATCTCCACATGCAGAAGCATGAAGCAAGACCCCTACCTTACACCTTACACAAAAATCCACTCAACATGGATTAAAGATCTAAATCTACGACCCGACACCATCTAAATTTTAGAGAACATCAGAGAAACCCTGCAAGATATGGGCACAGGTAAAGACTTCTTGGAAAAGACCCTGGAGGCACAGGCAGTCAAAGCCAAATTTGACAAATGAGATTACATAGATTATATCAAATTGAGAAGCTTCTGCATTGAAAAAGAAACAATCAGCAAAGTAAAGAGGCAACTGGAAGAATGGAAGAAAATATTTGCAAACTATACAACTGATAAAGGATTGATAACCAGAATATATAAAGAGATCAAGAAACTTAACAACAAAACAAATGACACAGTTAAGAAATGAGCAACTGAAAAAGAAACTCCAATAAGCACATCCTCACAAGGACACCAATGTGAACAGCTCTTCAGATACCACATCATATTCTCAAGAGCCACGGAAGCCAGGTGAGAGACAATAGTGCCTCACGGCATTATAATCATAAGTAATGTCGCATTGAAGAGAGCGGGAAAGAAAGAATTGCCTGAGTCGCCCCTCTCCCCGCACAGCATGGTGAAATGCCTTCAGCTTGGGAGAAAGCGAACTGAATCCCAGTGCCAGTCCTATTGCAGAAAAAAATTCAGTCAAACCAAGCTCCTCTGCCTCAAGCCCAACCTGTGGAGTTTATATATGGAGCTTCCACTGCCGCGTGGCCTCTGCCAACCCTCCCTAAATTTCTAGAAGAAAGCAAAACTACAGCTATGCAGAAAGACTCAGAGAAGGAGCCTAGAACTGTGCCACAGAGCTAAGAGCCCTTTCTATCACTGAGACCCAGAACCTACTAAAGCTAGAAGGGCTCTACTACCAAGGCAAAGCTCATAGACTGTCTCTAGATATGCCTGGTCTCAGGCGGATGCCTGCACTCTGGTGGAGCAGGCACATTTTGGCTTGTGTCACTGCCAGCATCTGGTGGTCCTGGAGGGCAGTCCTGAACTTTGTGGGACCAAGGGACTGTGCTATCCATATGTGACCAGTCTTGGGTCAATCTTGGGTAGCCAGTAGACTGCCTTTATCATTCTCCTCCAACCTTGAGTGGACAGCAAGGGACCAAGGGATTCAGTGCTGGGTTGGAAAAACCCAGTGCTGGGCTGATCTTAGTGGCTTCCATCTCAAGGCCAGTACCTGTGAACTTGTCTCAGTATCAGTCAAAGACCTGCACCTTGGTGAAGCATACATGTTTTGGCATGTAGCCCCACTAGCTTCTCCACGTTTGGTGTGCAAGCCCAATATTGCACAAGGCATGGTTGTTGTGAGATGCAAGGGTGACCCACCTAGGGCCTGCCAGAGTAATGCAGGAGCTGCCTCTTCACCCCTCTTTCAATCTTGGGCAGACATCAAGGAGTCACAAGACTGGTAACTCAGCATCAGAATGATAAAAACTCAGCATTCAGCAGATTCTAACCATCTGCGTCCCCAGGACAGTGCCTACAGACAGAGCCTCTAGGCCTGCTTCAGTGACTAGTGGAGTTCTGTGATCCTGAGTGAGAAGATTGATGCTCCATTCAGCATTGCTAGTGACTAATAGGTGCAGCTTTGGGCAGTGAGGCCCCCTCGGCAGCAGAACAGATTGCTTAGAATTATTAGAAGGGCAGACACAAAGTCAGATAACTAAAATTATCTTCAGTACACAGATGACGTTGTGAACCAGCAAGTTTCAGGAATTTCCAGGAAACCATGACCTCACCTAAAGAGCAAAATAAAGTGCTAGGAAGCAACAATCTAGGAATTGAAATTTCCAAATGCTCAGATGAAGAATTAAAAATAGGTGTTGTTAGGAAACTCGATGAATTCAAGAGAACACAGAGAAATTACTGAATACTCCAACAGAGCGATTTCATAGGGATGGAAACAATTAAACAAAATCAAGCAGAAATCCTTCAACTGAAAAGTATACTAGGTGGAATTAAGAATGCCATAGAAAGCACCTATTGCAGAATAGATCAAACAGAAGAAAGAATCAGTGCAAAGATGGGCTATTTTTAAATATAATATTGGAAGAGAAAAAATAATAAAGAGGAGTGAAGAAAGCATACATGATAGTATAAAGAGAGCAAATATCTGAGTTATTGAGATTCCAAAGGGACTTGAGAATGCCAGACAGATAGAAAGCATGTATAAAGAGATAATGACAGAAAACTTCCCAAACCTAAAGGAAGATGTTACTATCCAAATCTGGGGAGGTCAAATGTCACTGGTCAGATTCAGCCCAACCAAGTCTACCCCAGGCCATTATAATCAGTCTCTCCAAGGTTAAAGATAAAGGAGAAGATTCTCAAAGTGGCAAGAAAAAAAAAATACAAATAGCACGTAAAGGGCCCAAACTCACTTAACTACAGGCTTCTCTGCAAAAACCTTACAGGCAAGGAGGTAGTGGGACAAGGCTTTTACAACTCTGCCAGCTAAGAATAATGTATCTAGCACAGCTATCCTTCTGATATAAGGGGGATAAAGACATTCTCAGACAAACAAAAACTGAAAGAATTTATAATTACAGATCTGTGCTACAAGAAATATGAAGGGAGTTCTCCAAACTGAAAGAGATACTAACAAGAACACATCAAAAGATAGAAAATTCACTTGTAAGAGTAATTACAGGGGCCTTTGTGGCAGTCCTGGCTGCTCCACTTCTGATCCAGCTCTCTGCTGTGGCCTTGGAAAGCAGTGGAAGATGGCCCAAGTCCTTGGGCCCCTGCACCCATGTGGGAGACCCCAAAGAAGTTCCTGGCTCCTGGCTTCAGATCGGCACAGCTCCAGCCATTGCGGCCTTCTGGGGAGTGAACCAGCGGATGGAAGATCTCTCTGTCTGTCTGTCTGTCTGTCTCTGTCTCTCTCTCTCTCTCTCTCTCTCTGTGTGTGTGTGTGTGTGTGTGTGTAACTCTGACTTTCAAATAAATAGATAAATAAATCTTTAAAAATTATACTTACTACATTAAAGTGTTAAGAGACAGGCAATGTGGAACAGGTCTAATGAAATATCAAAACTTCAAAATGTGGAGAAATGGAGCATGAATGTAGAGTGCTTTTTTGGGATTTTTTTGGTTTTTTTGTTTGTCCCTTTTCCTATTTTTATAATCAATGTTAAGTCGTTACTATTTTAAGATAGCTTGTTAAAGCCAAAAAAAAAAGTTTTTGTAAGCCTTGTGGTAACCACAAAGAAAAACTACACATAGGCTTACCAAAAATAATAAGCAAAGAATCAAAGTACACTACTAAAGGAAATCACTTAACCACAAATGAAGATTTTTAAGACAGGAAGAAAGGAATGAAGTGTAATAAGCTACAAATCACATATCAAAATGGCGTAGTAAGATTTCACCTCTCAATAACTCCTTTAAATTCAATGGACTGAATTCCCCAATTAAAAGACATAAAGTGACCAAATTGATTAAAAAATGGAA
This sequence comes from Oryctolagus cuniculus, assembly GCF_051225735.1. Lineage (NCBI taxonomy): Eukaryota > Metazoa > Chordata > Mammalia > Lagomorpha > Leporidae > Oryctolagus > Oryctolagus cuniculus. The sequence goes on from NC_142888.1 coordinate 65,289,073, forward strand.
CTCAACTAACTGCTCCTTTTAAGAAACTGCCTTCAGGAGCCAGAACTATGGCATAGCAGATATAGCTGCCGCCTACAGTGGGCACAGGTTTGAGTCCCGGCTGCTCTACTTCCTATCCAGATCTTTGCTATGGCCTGGAAAAGCAGTAGAAGATGGCCCAAGTCCTTGGGCCCCTGCACCCATGTGGGAGACCCAGGGGAAGTTCGTGGCTCCTGGCTTCAGATCAGCCCAGCTCTAGTTGTTGCAGCCATTTGGGGACTGAACCAGCAGATGGAAGATATCTCTCTCTCTCTCTCTCTCTCTCTCTCTCTCTCTCCGCCTCTCTGTAACTCTGTATTTCAAATAAAATAAATAAATCTTTTTTAAAAAAAGAAACTGCCTTCACTAATAAGGAAACACATAGACTGAAAGTGAAAGGATGAAGCAGGAAGTTCCATGCAAATGAAACACTTGAGAGCAGGACTAGCCATAGTTCTATCAGAATAAATAGATTTTAAATCAAAAGCTATAAAAGAAATCAGGAAAGTAATTATATAATAACTAGCTTAACCCAACAAGAGAAAATAACCCTTGTATATATATTCCAATATTGGATAACCCAAATATATAAAGCAAATATGAATAGACCTAAAAAAGAGATAGACTCCAATACAATAAAAGTTGGAAATTTTAACATCCCACTTTTAGAAACTGACAAAACAAAAAAAGAGTTAAATTGCAGCCTAGATCAATGGGACATAACATATATCTACAGAAATTTCTATATAACAGCTGCAGAACATGGAAATTGTGGTATATATACATGGTGGAATAATACTTAGCCATTAAAAAGAATGAAATTCTGCCTTTTGCAATGAAAATGGATGCAACTGGAGACCACTGTGCTTAGGGATATAATCCAGTCCCAAAAAGACAAATATCATATGATTTTCTTGATTTGCAGTAACTAATATAAAGAATACAAAAAAAGTATATGGATGAAATCAACATTTTGAGATTTGATTATTTTATTGCCCTTGTCTATATTCCTGAGTAACAGTGGTTTTTCTACTTACCACTTGTTGAATTCTTTATTTAGTGGAGGATTAAGCTTGTGATTATAAAGTAAATTAAAAGTACATAGTTGTAAAAATTAAAAGACAAATAAGAAAGGAAGAAGGGGCTGGCGCCGCGGCTCAATAGGCTAATCCTCCACCTAGCGGTGCCGGCACACCGGGTTCTAGTCTGGTCGGGGCACCGGATTCTGTCCCGGTTGCCCCTCTTCCAGGCCAGCTCTCTGCTGTGGCCCGGGAAGGCAGTGGAGGATGGCCCAAGTCATTGGGCCCTGCACCTGCATGGGAGACCAGGAGAAGCACCTGGCTCCTGCCTTCTGATCAGCACGGTGTGCCGGCCGCAGCGCGCCGGCCGTGGTGGCCATTGGAGGGTGAACCAATGGCAAAGGAAGACCTTTCTCTCTGTCTCTCTCTCTCACTATTCACTCTGCCTGTCAAAAAAAAAAAAAAAAAAAAAAGAAGAAGAAGAAGAAGGGAGAAGAAGGAAGTATCAATATCCTCTTTAAAAATAAAAATTGATTGATTTGAAAGGAAGAGTTACAGAAACAGAGCGAAACTCACAGAGAGAGGGATTGTCTATCCCCTGGTTCACCCTCCAAATGTCTACAATGGCCAGAGCTGGGCCAGGCCCAAACCAGGAGATAGGAGCCTCATTGGTGTAGGGACCAAAGCACCAGGGTCATCCTCTGCTGCTTTCCCAGGAGCATTAGTAGGGAGCTGGATGAGAAATAGAGCAGTCAGAACTTGAACCCATGCCCATACGGGATGCTGGTGTCTCAGGTGACAGCCTTACCCACTATGCCACAATGCCAGTCCCTCATTATGCCCTTAATATCTGCATATATGAAATATCTGAAATTTCCCCTTATATAAATTAAAAATAACATAAAAATTTTAAAAATCAACATATAAAAATAAACATCATTATTATACCAAAAATGAAAATAAAAAACATGGAACATTTTCCAGGATAGATGATATGGTAGGTCACAAGTCTCAAAAGTTTAAAGTAATAGAAATTATCTCTAGTATCTTTTCTAAGCACAATGAAAACTGTAAAACTAGAACTCGACAAGAAATATGTTGTAAACTACACAAATACCTGGAAATGAAACAATTTACTCCTGAACAACCAATGGATCAAGGAGAAAATTTAAACATGAAAATGAAAACACATCAAAACCTATGAGAAACAGCAAAAGCAGTAATAAGACGAATATTTATAACTCATTTAAACAATATGTATAAATAATCAGACAAGTCATCTAACATTTTGGGAGTTACTAGATACCAGGCACTCTAGTAAGTACTAGGGATCAAGAAAATCATCTGACACAGTTTCTGCTCACAAATAGCTAAGAAACTAAGGAAAAATATGGGTGTATGTCCGTGTTCACTATAGTGTACACACTAAGGGTAGTATATAATGAGGTGCTGTGAGACCAAGTGAACAAAGTGAATGCTTGACCTCATCAGTGAAAGGCTCTACAAGTAATGTGCTTTTCATCAAGTGCTGAAAGATGGGAATGCATTTTCAGTTATGTAGCAGTTGGGTTTAAAGAAAAGGGAGAGCATCAGAGACAGAGAAAACAGAATGTGTAAGGCATTAAAATTGTGAAAATGTAGGAAGTATTTGTGAAACTCCAAGGGCCTTGGACTATTGAAAACACAAGATGATGTGTAAAAGGGAAGGTATAGAAAATGTGGTTAGCAAAGAATACAGGGTGCATGTCAGGAAAGGAGCCTTGCCAAGGAGCACAGCTTTTATCCTGTATGTTATTGGATGCCATTAAAAACTTGATATTAATCAAAGTAACAGTATTTTATTTATGTTTTGGAAAGTTCATGCTGTATCCACTAATAAGAATATATGGTGGGGTAGGTGTAGGGAAAGAATGGAAAATAATAGACTAGTTAGGAAGCTGTGATCATAGACCAAGTTAAAGATGATGACTATTTGAACTAAGACAATGGCAATAGAGATGAAGACAATTGATAAATTTAAGAAACAGGAAAAGTTATCAGGTAGGATGTTGTAATTGACATGGCGAGTGAGGCAAAGGAAATAGTCAAGGATTAAGTCCATATTTTTGGCTTGAGTAACTTGAGTGGATGATGGTCTCTTCTACTAATATAGACTAAGTTGTCAATGAATTACACCCTTAGGTGTTTATATTAGACACATCATATGTTGAAAGATCCTTGAACAGGGGGTTTAAAAGATTACAAAGGCTTTAGCTTGTTTCAGGGAATGTAGATGAGAAAAAAACAATAGCAAATTACTAAATAATCGTTCTCTTTTTACTCTCCTACATAACATGAGTAAGTGCCAGAGAGACTTGATGTCTTAGGCAAAAGCACTGTCATGGACTCTTCCCAGTTGCACCTCTGACTCAGAAGCCAGGCTGTATATTTCATAGGTGTATTTTCCACAAGGTTATAACCCTCAGGCATAGTTGGGGGTAGGCCACCTAGTGACCAACAGCATTGTGCCTAAATCTCAACTTCAGTTATGGAGAACATCATGTTACCATTATTTGAACATTCGCCTTTTTAAGAAAGAACAATTGACTTCAGTTGAGTATGAAAAAAATGTATTTGCTAAGTAAGTAATGACAGAGTCACTCAGCTATACTTGCAATACTGACTTTCATTCTCATTCAATTAAGTACCACAACAATTCTCTTATTGCCAGATACCAACATATGTCCCACAATATAAATTAATTTTTACATGGTACTACATGCCTTATGTTAGTTAATAACATTACTTTTCTTCTGGAACCATGTGTATATAAATTCACATTTGTATTGGGAGGCTGGGAGTGACTTTTTTTAATCTACTATATTAGTCTATGAGATGAAAACAGAAAGTTCAAATGAGGCAGTGTATTCAGGCTGAGACTATAATTGTTCTGTATTTAGGAAAAGAAATAAACTCCACATAAATACATTTGACATCATAATTTTATAGACAGATCTAGACATTTGCTAAGTAAATTACAATGATTGATTATTGGCAAGAATGATAATTCAAGAACCAACTCAAGTCCTAACTTCACCATGATTAAACTAACTACTTTAGACCACACTAATTTCTCTCTGCACTCTTATTGCACTTATAGTCTGGTTTGCTCACAAGTGTACTTAAATGTACATATGTTGCTCTTGTCTTTTCAACTTTATTATAAGGCCATGGAGAAGAAGAACTACATTTTGTACTTGCATATTCCACACAACCTGCAGCATGGAAATGTGGATTGGTTAAAATACCATATGTAGATGAATATTGCCTTCTAGGGTAGATGAAATTGCTCATTTTCCACTCTAATTGGCATTGTTCTAACACTATTTGCATCAGCTCTTCTACTATAGTCACAAAAGGACTGTGATAATAACATAATGAGTCTTTTATTTTAGCTTATGAAAATTGGCCTCATTATTTTATAGTAGAATTATGCACTTGATTATCTTTGGAATGAATGATAGGGTCTGGTGACAGCACAATTAAGTAAAACTACCAGCTGAATAATCTCCATTTCTTCATTAATTTTTATTAAATAGCAGAATAGTTGTTCTAACATGTAGTATATCTTTTGGTGGGTATTGTCTAAGATATTCTGTCATTCATGTTGATAGTCCTTTCATTTCAGGTTTGCTAGCAGTTAATCTTAACACAGTTACTGTTGAATAATGAAAGTTGGATGGAATGCCTTCAAAAATAGGACTGTAACATTTATCCAGCCAGAATAGTCATTCTTAGATAATCATGAGGGTTTTTTTTTTGTATTATTACTATTGCTATTTTACTTTGTATATCAGATGAATATGACTTTAACTTACTCAAGATAGACCCTATTAGATTAGGACATTATTTATTAGAATAGAATTTTCCTGGTGAGAAAAAATTTCTGAATGCTAATGTTTATTTGTTTTTTTCTAATTTGATGTAAGTTACAATCTATTATTCATTAGCTTATTATACCAAATACAGGCAATATTAGCCAAAAGTAGCTGTTTTGGCCATAATTTCAGAATAAATATGGGTGTTTTAATGATTTATTTATTTATTTGAAAGTTAGAGTTACACAGAGAGAGAAGGAGAGGCAGAGAGAGAGAGAGAGGTCTTCCATCTGCTGGTTCACTCCCTAATTGGCTGCAATGGCCGGAGCTGCACTGATCTGAAGCCAGGAGCCAGGAACTTCTTTGGGGTCTCCCACATGGGTGCAGGGCCCAAAGACTTGGGCCATCTTGTACTGCTTTCCCAGGCCATAGCAGAGAGCTGGATAGGAAGTGGAGCAGCTGGGACTCAAACCAGCGCCCATATTGGATCTCGCACTGCAGGTGGCAGCTTTACCTGCTATGCCACAGTGTCGGCCCCAATAAATATATTTTAAAGTAATTTATTAAACATCATGGGGTTGGTGCAGTAGCACAGCGGGTTAACGTCCTGGCCTGAAGCCCCAGCATCCCATTTAGGTGCTGGTTCTAGTCGCAGCTGCTCCTCTTCCGATCCAGCTCTCTGCTATGGCCTGGGATAGCAGAAGAATATGGCCCAAGTCCTTGGGCCCCTGCACCTATGTGGGAGACCTGGAAGAAGCTCCTGGCTCCTGGCTTTGGATCAGCGCAGCTCCGGTCGTTGCGGCCATTTGGGGAGTGAACCAACGGATGGAAGACCTTTCTCTCTGTCTCTGCCTCTCTCTGTCACTCTGTCTTTCAAAATAAATAAAATAAATCTTTAAACAAATCAAACTGCAGTAAGTATAAAAGCTGATTCTGGATATTATATTTATTTGTAACTCAATAAATAAAAATGTTTAAGCATGAATAAGCTAATATTCAATGTTTAAGGTTTTATATTTTTGAAAGGGAGTTTGGCAATCATATTTCTCAATTTAGTAATAGATTGGAAGGGGAGTAAATTAGAACTCATCAGCAAGGCAATGATTAAAGAAGAGACGAGGTTTCTTTCTTTGTGCACTTATCAAATGCTGCCATTAGCTGTTGTGACCATGCTGTATAGCTAGCAGTTGTTTAATTCCAACTGTGCAATATTCAAACTAGAGCAATACACACCAATTGAATATCAAATCCTGCCAAATAGCATTTATAGTTTTGTGTTACAGATGTCTTGCTGTGCCTGATTCTGAAAACTCCATATATGATTCAAGTGGATATTAAAATCAATTTCATAGGGCAGTTTTATCTGAGGGGGAGGTTTTGAAGAAATAGGTTTACAAAGTGGTCCCCGTTTTGGGTGTTATACAGCTGTCAGGAAATCTTAATCCTTTAAGCTCTGAACTGCAGGGAAGTTCCTAACTGTTCCATACATATTCAGAATTCATAACATTTCAGTGATGAAACCTGGACTAAGAACTTCATATGCAACAAAATAACCTCATAAAGTCTTCTCTACTTCTAAAGAAGCCTCCTTTGCAACAAATATTCTTGGAAGTCATTCTCAAAGAACCAGGGATAAAAGAGAGAAAATATTCCAGCAAAACTAGCAGCAATGGGGGCCAGCGTTCTGGCATAGTGGGTAAAGCTACTGCCTGAAACACTGGCATCCCATTTGGTCTCCAGTTGAGTCCTGGCTGGTCCACTTCTGATCCAGCTCTCTGCTAATGCTCCTGGAAAAGCAGCAGAAAATGGCCCAAGTGCTTGGGCACCTGCACCCATGTGACAGACCTGGAGTAAGCTCCTGGCTCCTATGGCCACCATCTGGGGAGTAAACCTTAAGATGGACTTTCTCTCTCTCTCCTTCTCTGCTTCTCCTTCTCTGTGTGTAACTGCCTTTCAAATTAATAAATGTTTTTTAAAAACTAACAAACAAAACTTCAGTTTCTTACACACACACACACACACACATACACACACACATCCCATGTGGGACACTATCATCCTATATATTCTTAAAAAAGCTGGAGCATGAAAGAATTTAGCATACTTTGATCATCTTAATGGATAAATTGCATTGTTACATGGGTGAGCTAATCAATTGTGAGGTCAAAAATTCCTTATATACACTGAAATAGAAATCCAAGAATATTGTGGTCAACTTTGTAGTACATACTAATGTAGATAATGCTTTGTCTTCAATACACTATCAGAGCTAGAAGTGAGAAGGATAAAGGAGTACTATCTACTAGATGTTTCTGCTCTTGACTCCCATTAAATAATATTGAACATTCATGAGGTACAAAGCACTCATAAGCATAAAGGAATATCAAGATGAATGCACATCCTGGGTGTTCGTAAATTCATGATCCAAATAGAAAAATAATGAAAATATTTTCTCTAAATATTTTACATCTCCATTTAAATGTACTGTTTTGAATGTGCAGTCATATATGAGAAACCAGTATCTGCTTTAAAAGGCTGTTATCTTTTGAGTGAAATTGAACATCTTCTCATTTGACTTTTGTTTATAGTACCTGCCTATTTTCCAGTTTAACTATGATCTTTTTACTTCATATGTGTTAAATTATTCACATAGTGGATCATTAAGCCTTTGACTAAATTAAAAATATGGTATTCCAGAGGGAGTGTTGTGTTGTAGTAGTGTTAAGCCTCCACCTGAGATACCAGCATCCCATAATGGATGCTGGTTCGAGTCCTGGCTGCTCCACTTCCAATCTATCTCTCTGCTAATGCTCCTGGGAAAAGCAGCAGCAGATCGCCCAAGTGTTTTGGTCCCTGCTATACACTTGGAAGACCCACAAGAAGCTCCTGGCTCTTAGCTTCAGCCTGGCTCAGCCCTGGTCATCATAGGCACTTGAGGAGTGAACCAGGAGATGAAAGATTCTCTCTCTCTCTCTTGCTCTATAACTCTCAGTTTCAAATACATGACTATTTTTTAAAAAATAATAAATAAAATATTAAGTTGAAATATGTGCAGTTTATTTTACATTAAGTATATGTCAATAAAGTTTTTAAAACGCAGAGTTGTACCTAATGTATATTAAAACCATTTTCATTTAAAATTTTCTTTCCATTTTAACTATTTTTATTTCTTGCCATAAAACAGAGACACACCACATGCCACTTGGGACACACTTATCCTGTACTGGAGTGTTTGGTTTCAAGATCCAGCTGTGCTTCCCATCCCAGCTTCATGCTAATGTGCACTCTGGGAGGCAGCAGGACATGGTTCAAGTATTTTGGTCCCTATCATCCATGTGGAAGATCCATATTGAGTTCCTGGCTCATGGTTTCAACCTGGCTCAGTCCCAGCTGATGTGAGGATTTGGGGAGTAAACCACTGGATGGAAGAGTCTAGTTCTCTGTGTCTCTCTGCCTGTTAATTACATATAAATAAATAAGTAAACCTTTAAATCTACACTAGCTTGAAAATCTAGCAGCTAATTATTTCTATGGCTAGTACAAAAAATATCATATCCCCAACTGATTAAAACTTTTTTGCACTTTCATATGTATGCTGTGACCTATTTTTTCACAATATAGCTTTTATTACATGAATTAAGGTAAAAAAGTGACTTCCAAAGAATAATAAATAGTAGGATATGTTAAGATCATACAAGGCAACTTTCACAGAATTATAGTTTTTAGATGAACAAAGTAAAAACTATTTGAATACTGTATGCTGAATTTTTTTGTTTCATAATTATGGAGTAGGGCATGGAGGCTTCCAAAATTTAAAGTCTTAGAATTTACCAAACAAAAAAAAAAAAACCTCCTCAACAAAAATAATATCTTGCTTTACTTTTTTTTTTTTTTTTGGACAGGCAGAGTGGACAGTGAGAGAGAGAGACAGAGAGAAAGGTCTTCCTTTTCCATTGGTTCACCCCCCAATGGCCACTGTAGCCAGCGCACCTTGCTGATCCAAAGCCAGGAGCCAGGTGCTTCCTCCCGGTCTCCCATGCAGGTGCAGGGCCCAAGGACTTGGGCCATCCTCTACTGCACTCCCGGGCCACAGCAGAGAGCTGGACTGGAAGAGGGGCAACCAGGACAGAACCGGCGCCCTGACCCGGACTAGAACCCGGTGTGCTGGCACCATAGGCGGAGGATTAGCCTTTTTTTTTTTTTTTTTTTTGGACAGGCAGAGTGGACAGTGAGAGAGAGACAGAGAGAAAGGTCTTCCTTTTGCCATTGGTTCACCCTCCAATGGCCGCCAAGGCCGGCGCGCTGCGGCCTGCGCACCACGCTGATCCGAAACCGGGAGGCAGGTACTTCTCCTGGTCTCCCATGTGGGTGCAGGGCCCAACCACTTGTCCCATCCTCCACTGCACTCCCGGGCCATAGCAGAGAGCTGGACTGGAAGAGGGGCAACCGGGACAGAATCCAGTGCCTGACCAGAACTAGAACCTGGTGTGCCGGCGGCGCAGGCGGAGGATTAGCCTATCGAGCCGTGGCGCCGGCCAGGATTAGCCTATTGAGCCCTGGCGCCAGCCCTTGCTTTACTTTCATAGTTACATATTTTAAATGTAAAAAACCCTGAACAAATATACACATTATTTTACTGTTTAAGGATAAAAAATTGCCTTTTCCCTACAATGAAATATTAATAAATATGTTTTAATCAGGTAGGAATATGGAATTCTATTTTTTCCATAAAATCATTGACTATTACCTTCTCAAGCTAGTGTGGGCTTAAAGGTTCCTTCATTCACTTGTATTTGAGAAGCAGAAGACACACAGAGAGAAGCAATTTTTGGCATTTGAAGCATTTTATCTTTATCGTCTCACTGAATATTCAAAACAACCTTGTGAAATAGAGATGGTACATATTACTATCTTTTCTATGGAAAACTATTACAGAGAGCTGTGATTTGACTGTGGTCAAATAGTCAAACCCATAGTTCTATGCTCTTTCTGAGAGATCAGGACTTTTAAAGTGATTTTAAGAGTATGATTTTGCAGATCACATTCAGGTTTGCTGTCATGTTATACGAGAAGGACTGATGACTAAGATTCAGAAAAATCTCATTGCAAAACATCCCCTCGTGGATCAGATATTTATGAACAAGAAGCAGCTCCTTGCTTCACTGGTAATTTTGAGTCCTCCCTAACAACTGCAATGTTTTAAGGAGATGAAGAAACATTTAGCAAGTCAGCTCTTCCCCCATCCTAATCTTTCTTTAAGCGTGTATAATTATAATACAACTTGTATCAGGAACTAATTTGGCTTTTCAGACTGAGCAACCCTTGATAAATTACACAGAACATGAATGAGGAGGAAACGGACACTGAAGGGATTGTACAAGCAAAAGACTTTTGAACACAAGTCTGGTTTTAGCTATTTTTGCCATGTTCTCACTCTCTCCCTCCCTCATATAGTGCTTTGTACATGATGGACATTCAAGATATATTTAGCAATTGAGTAGAAAGAAGTCCTCAGTACAGTCAATTATCATGCTTAAAGAAAAAATACGAGTGGTAAAAAGCTGACTCATTAAATGATCCTTCACCTCTGGAAAACATTTGATCCAAGCTACTTAGTTATTTAATCTGTGTTTTATAGTTCCTTATCTATAAAACACACAGGGTTTTTGTAAGAATTAAATGGCAGTGTATATAAAGCACCTACATATATCCTAGCACATGGATGCTCAACCTATGCTAGTAAGGTACTATTATTATTTTTTTTTTAATTACTCAGGAGGCATCTGTGGTTTAGTGGAAAAAAAAAAAAACAAACTTGGAACTTAGAGTTCAAAATCCTGGTTTTAAAACCTGGGTTTGAATCCTGAGAATACTTAGTCTCAAGGTCCTGTGTGAGTCAGTTAACCTATGTCACCCTTGATTTCGATTTCCTCATATTAAAAATATAGGAGATGGGGCCAGCACTGTGGTGTAGCGGGCTAGCCTCTGCCTGCAGTGCTGGCATCCCATATGGGCACTGGTTCTAGTCCCGGCTGCTCCTTTTCCAATCCAGCTCTCTGCAATGGCCTGGGAAAGCAGAAGAAGATGGCCCAAGTCCTTGGGCCCCTGCACCCATGTGGGAGACCCCAAAGAAGCTCCTGGCTCCTGGCTTCGGATCGGCGCACCTCTGGCACTGAGGCCATTTGAGGAGTAAACCAGTGGATGGAAGGCCTCTCTGCCTCTGCTTCTACCTCTCTGTAACTCTGCCTTTCAAATAAATAAATAAAATCTTTTTTAAAAGCTGCTTCAAAAACTGCTTTATAAAAAAAAAGGAGTAATAAGACTATGCAGAATAGACACGAACATTAAGATAGAAATTCTATAGTACAGATATCCTATGCCTAGGAAAATGTTTGGTATGAATTAGATGGTCAGGGGGTCAGTGCTGTGGCATAGCAGTTAAAGCCTCAGCATGCAGTGCTGGCATTGCATATGGGCGCCGATTCGAGTCTCAGCTGCTCCACTTCTGTTCCAGCTCTCTGCTATGGCCTGGGAAAGCAGTGGAAGATGGCACAAGACCCTGGGCCCCTGCACTCACGTGGGAGACCCAGAGGAAGTTCCTGGCTCCTGGCTTCAGATCGGCACAGCTCCAGCCGTTGCAGCCATCTTGGGAGTAAACCAGCGGATGGAAGACCCCTCCCCACAAGCCTCTGCCTCTGTTTAACTCTGCCTTTCAAATAAATAAAATAAATCTTTTAAAAAGAGTAGATGATAAGTAAATGTTAGTTCTTTTCCACTGTTTTACCTTGCTCATATTATATCCCAGAGTATCTAGCTTACTATGAAGGCTAATGAATATTGAATGGGTGGTTGAGTGGAGAAAATGAAAACACTGGAATTACTCAACAGCCATGATTTAACAGATTCAAATTTTATGAATTCAAAAAGTGAGAAGATCAAGGTCATAGAACCATTTTTCAGACTCTAATCATATGCTTCCAAATTCAAAGATTTGTGCTATTATTTGAGGAGAATGAAGAAATCAACACAAAATAAAAGATCAGAAAATAAACTACATGAATAATTACTATTGGCTTTTACTGAGGGAAATGTTAACAAAAGCACTTGCCACAACATGTTTAGGAAGGGGCCCAAGCTGTGGCACAGTAAGTTGGGTATCCAATTGCCTGTGGGCTGGCATCCCATATGGGAAGCTGTTCAAGTCCCAGCAGGTCCACTTCTGATCCAGCTCTCTGCTATGGCCTGGGAAAGCAGTAGAGGATGGCCCAAGTGCTTGGGCCCCTGCACCCACGTGGGAGGCTTGGAAAAAGCTCCTGGCTCCTGGCTTCGGATCAGCTCAGCTCCAGCTGCTGCAGCCATTTCAGGAGTGAACTAGCGGATGGAAGACCTCTCTCTCTGTCTCTGCCTCTGCCTCTCTATGTCTATAACTCTCCCTCTCAAATAAATAAATAAATCTTTAAAAAAAGTGTTTAGGAAATCAACTAAATCAGAGGTGTTGAGCAAATTACTTTAAATGTGTAGGATGGTCTATACCTATCTATCCTACATAGTAGCCCTGGACATATGCAGTTATTTACATATACATATAACTAATTGAGGTAAAAAGAACTTTTAAATACATTCCCTAGACTCTCTGACCAATAGTCACATGTGGCTGGTGGGTTACATACTGGACAGCACAGATTTATAGAATACTTCCATCATCATCGAAAGCTGTATTTAAAATCAATGGTCAATATTTAATCGATATATTAGATTTGGGAGAACTATAAGCACTGGAGAGTGCATCCTGAAAAGTTGGAAGGAACTCAAAATTGGAATTGTAGAATAAATGATCGAAAAGTGGTAGATTGTTGTTACAAATGACCATTTTATTAACTCCAGTTCATAAGGTTAGAGCTTGAGAACTATAGATTAATAATTCTTATTCTCCCATAGTAGATGAGGTGCTTGATTAACAAAGGTCACTGAATACTTAAGAAAACATAAATGGTAAAAACAATCAATTTCCATAAAGAAAAAATACTGACTAAATAAACTAGGCTTTTTTGGGGGCGGGGCAATTTGAGTAAGGAAGGTGAAATGGTTGTAACTCTTTTAAACTTTCAAAAACTTTTGATAAGTGTCCATACCAAAAAAAATCTTTTAAAATTTAGGTAATCATGGGGCTATGGACAGGGTCTTTGATTGAATAGATTATCTCTAAAATTTGTCAGGGGCTGGCACTGTGGTGCAGCAGGTAAAGCCACTACCTGCAGTGCTGGCATCCCATGTGAGCACTGGTTCGAGTCCGGCTACTCCACTTCTGATGCAGCTCTCTGCTATGGCCTGGGAATGCAGTAGAGGATGGCTCAAGTCCTTGGGCCCCAGCACCCATGTGGGAGACCCAGAAGAAGCTCCTGGCTCCTGGCTCCTGGCTTCAGATTGGCACAGCTCCAGCCATTGCGGCCATCTGGGGAGTGAACTGATGGATGGGAACTCTCTCTCTCCCTCTCTCTCTGCCTCTGCCTCTGCCTCTATGTAACTCTGCTTTTCAAATAAATAAATAATTCTTTAAAAAAAAACCTCTCAGATTAACATTTGCTTCTTTCCTTCCTGCAAACAAACTGCCAAGTTGACAAGGATGATGTGTAGAGATCTGCCAAGGCTGAGTGAGCGGGTAGAGTTCAGCAGATAAGCTTCAATGAACTAAATGTTATTTATTAGAAAATGATCTTCAAAGAGTGACCTTGGCATTTAACATACTGAAAACACAAGAGTTGAAGGATGCTAAGACAAAACAAAATGAAAAACAAAACAAAAAACATAGGAGTTCCTTTGATGTTTCAAATATAAAGGAAACTGAAGAAAATTTTAAGTATGGTATGTTGAAAAGGATATAAATTCTATCATAGAAGCTTAGCTATTATCTAGTCTGCTCTCCCTCCTGAAGATAACCCCTCTGTTTAATCATAACCTCGGGAACACTTGGAGTTTTGTGGTGAGGATTCCCTCACTAAAATTAATTGCTGACTGCTCCAGTTGTGAGAAATTAAATAACCATCATGTACAGTATGTACAGAACATTTTCTCTGCTCGAGTCCAGTAGGAAGGCAAACATTAAAATAATAACCAATACAGTTAGATGGAAAGACTAAATTTTTGTATTCTACAGAAAAGCAGGTTAACTACAGTTCACAATAAACTATGAGGCATGTTATGAAGAACTAGAAGAGAGGAGCTTGGAGTCCAAAGAAATGATAATGAGATGGAAATGTTAATTACCCTGATTTGATTAGCACACATTGTATACATGTACTGAAGTATCAAATTACAACCCACAAAAATATGCAGTTAAAATTTGAAAAAAGAAACATAAACACCAATGTCTTGGCTACTGTGAATAATCAAAAAATACGTACAGATATCCCTTTGACATAATTATTTCTATTTCCTTGGATATATACTCAGAAGTGGGATTACTGGATTATATGTAGTTCTATTTTTAGTTGTTTTTACAAGATTCTGAGTCTTTCAAAAATTTTTGATTTCCCTATTTCCCTTTTACTTGAAAGAGAAAACAAAGAGATCTTCTATCCACTGATTCACCATCCCTCTAATGCCCAAAAGTCAGGGCTGAGTCAGGTAAAAGCTAGAAGCCCAAAATTCAATCTGGGTCTCCCATGTGGGTGACAGGGACCCACGTACTTGAAACTTCATCTGCTACCTCCCAGGGTGCACACCAGCAGGAAGCTGGATTAGAAGTGAAGTAGATGCCCAGCGCTGTGGTGCATTGGGATACACCATGGCCTCTGGCGCTGCCAGTTTCCCATAGGGGTGCTGGTTCGAATCCTGGCTGTTTCCCTTCCAATCTGGCTCTCTGCTAATGCACCTGGGAAAGTAGGAGAAGATAACCCAAGTGTTTGGGCCCCTGCACCTAGGTGGGAGACCCAGAAGAAGCTCCTGGCTCCTGGCTCCTGGCTCCTGGCTCCTGGCTTCAGTCTGGCCCAGCCCCAGTTGTTGTGAACCACCATATATATCTCTCTCTGTCTCTCTTGTTGTCTTTCTAACTACCTTTCAAATAAATAAATAAATCTTTTTAAAAAAAGTGAACTAGCCCAGACTTGATCCAGGCACTCTGATGTAGGATGTAGGTCTACAAAACAGCACACACTCACCCCTATTTTTAGTTTTTTGAAGGACTTCCACACTAGTTTCCAAAATGACTGTATTAATTTATATTCCTACCAACAGTGTACAGGGTTTCTTTTTCTCCACATCCTCACCAACACTTGTTATCTTTTGTCTTTGATAATAATCATCGAACAGGCATTAAGCATTACATACAATAGCCAAGATATGGAAGCACTCCATCAGTGGGTGAATGGATAAAGAAAATGTCATATATATATATATGTATACATATATATATATACACACACATACATATGCACACACAATGGAATACTATACTTCCTTTTCAAAGAAATAAATTCTTTTTTTTCCTCTTTTTTTCTTTAACTTTTATTTAATGAATATAAATTTCCAAAGTACAGCTTATGGATTACAATGGCTTCCCCCCCCCACAACTTCCCTCCCACCCACAACCCTCCACTTTCCCTCTCCCTCCCCCTTCCATTCACATCAAGATTCATTTTCAATTCTCTTTATATACAGAAGATCAGTTTAGCATACATTAAGTAAAGATTTCAAGTTTGCTCCCACACAGAAACATAAAGTGAACAATACTGTTTGAGTACTAGTTATAGCATTAAATCTCAATGTACAGCACACTAAGGACAAAGATCCTACATGAGGAGTAAGTGCACAGTGACTCCTGTTGTTGACTTAACAAATTGACACTCTTGTTTATGGCATCAGTAATCATCCTAGGCTCTTGTCATGAGCTGCCAAGGCTATGGAAGCCTTTTGAGTTCACCAACTCTGATCATATTTAGACAAGGTTGTAGTCAAAGTGGAAGTTCTCTCCAAAGAAGTAAATTCTGTCATTTGTAACAATATGGATGAAACTGGAAATCATTATGATAACTGAAATGTGACAAATATTGTATGATCTCATTTATATGAGAAATCAAAAATATTGAACTTATAAAATCAGATTGAAGAAACGTAATTACCAGAGATTGGTGGGGGTGGGGGATGAGAGGTGAGGAAAGGGAAAACATTGACTAAAGAATACTGAGTTTTATATAAACTAGAGGAATGACTTTTGTGTCCATGGTTTTCAAAAGTTTTACCTAGAATGGGAGAGGGAGCAGGAGATGGGAGGGTTGCAGGTGGGAGGGAAGTTATGGGGGGAAAAAGCCATTGTAATCCATAAACTGTACTTTGGAAATTTATATTTACTAAATAAAAGTTAAAAAAAGAAAAAAAGTTTTACCTAGAGTTCTTACATTATATTATTTAGCCCTTTATTGCTATTATAAATAGAATAAATTCTGTATATTTTCTAAACTAGTTATTTATACATATGGAAATTACTTACTATCCATATATAATGACAATTTCAACTTCTCCTATCTGTTGGTTCACTCCCCAAATGCCCAGGAGTGGGAACTCAAATCAGGTCTTTCACATGTAGTAAGGATCATCACTGCCTCCCTGGTTGTGCATTGGCAGGAAGCTGAAATGGGAGGCAGAGCACGGACTTGAATCCATGCACTCTGATATGGGATGAATGTGTGCCAAGTGGCACCTTAACGACAGCATCTTAACTGTTACACAAATGCTTGTTATTAAATGCCTTTTTCGATATTAGTGTTAACTTTTGTCAAATATCTTCTCAATATCTGTGGAGTTAATCATTTGATTTCCTCTTAATGTATTACTATCATTAATCATATTATATAGCCTTGTATTCCTGGAATAATTCTACTTAGTCATTATGGGTTATTTTTAATGGCCTGCTAGATACTGGTTGCTAATATTTTATTCAGAATTTTTAGCATATGCATTCAGAAATTTATTCTATAGTTTTTTTAAAAAAAGATTTATTTATTTGAAAGGCAGAGTTACACAGAGAGAGAGAGAGGAAGAGATAGAAAGAGAGATCTTCCATCTGCTGGTTCACTCACCAAATGTCTGCAACAGCTAGGGCTGAGCCAGGCCAAAGCCATGAGCCAGGAGTTTCACCTGGGTCTCCTATGTGTATGCAGGGATCCAAGTACTTGGGCCATCTTTCCACCACTTTCTAAGGAGCATTAGCAGGGAGCTGGATCAGAAGTGGAGCTGCCGAAACTTGAATCAGCACCTATATGGGATGCCGGCATTGCAGGTGGCAGCTCACACCATTACACCAAGATACCAGCCCCTGTAGTTTTCTTTTTAAAATGCAATATGTTTTTATGTTTCAGTATCAATGTTATATTTATTTCACCAAAAGTTTGAAAAATTCCTTTTTAAATGCCCTGAAACAATTTACATATCAATGGAATTCCTCAGTAAAACTGCTGGGTAGTGGTGTGTGTGTGTGTGTGTGTATACACAAAACTGTGCGTGTTTGTGTAATTTTTTCTATTAGTTACATGGAAACCTGCTTAAATTTACTATTTTTCCAGGTAACAGTTTCAATTTGCTAGAAAATTATCTAATTCATCCTTATAAACGTATCTGTATAGAGGTGAGCACAGTTATCTCTTCTGATCCTTTTCATTTCTTCTGTTTCTGAAATCATTTCCCTCATCATTATTTTGTACCATTGAGAGAAAAATCAAATAATGTTTAATTTGGAATTTTGAAAAATGGAAAAATTGAAATAAAGCTGGAAAAAAGCACTGATTTACTTCTAAAGAAATAAGTTGTTAATAGTTTGGCAAATTTATTTCAATCATTTCTATATACTTTAGAAAAAAGGATTGGGGCCGGCGCTGCGGTGCAGTGGGTTAATGCCCTGGCCTGAAGCACCGGCATCCCGTATGGGCACCGGTTCAAATCTCAGCTGCTCCTTTTCTGATCCAGCTCTCTGCTATGGCCTGGGAAAGCAGTAGAAGATGGCCCAAGTCTTTGGGCCCCTGCACCCATGTGGAGGACCCAGAAGAAGCTCCTGGCTCCGGGATCATGGCCCCTGGCTCCTGACCCCTGGCTTCAGAATGGCGCAGCTCCGGCCGTTGCGGCCAACTGGGGAGTGAACTATCAGATGGAAGACCTTTCTTTCTCTCTGCCTCTCCTTCTCTCTCTGTGTTACTCTGCCTTTCAAATAAATAAATAAATCTTTAAAGAAAGAAAAGAAAAAGGGATAGTTGTCATCCTTCAGCATCTATAGTTTCATATTTTTTATATTCTTTACTTGCTTGAATTTTGTTTTAAAATACCATAACTGATCTTCTGTATATAAAGAGAATCGAAAATGAATCTTGATGTGAATGGAAGGGGAGAGGGAGTGGGAAAGGGGAGGGTTGTGGGTGGGAGGTACGTTATGGGGGGAAAGCCCTTGTAATCCATAAGCTGTACTTTGCAAATTTATATTCATTAAATAAAAGTTAAAAAAAAGAAAAAAATACCATTAGTGTGACACGAATCATTTAAAAATTTTCTGACTATCACTATAATTCTGATACTAGTGGTATAGTCTTCCAAATAATTTGGCCCTCAGCAGGCATTGTGGTGCAGCAGGTTAACTTGCCACTTGGGATGCCTGCATCCCACATGGGAGTACTGATTCAAGTCCCTTTGCTTCTGGTCCAGTTTCCTGCTAGTGTGCCCTGGGAGGCAGTAGAGGATGGCCCAAGTACTTGGGTTCCTGTCACCCATGTGGGAGACCTGGATGGAGTTCTGGACTCATGGTTTTGGCCTGGCCCAGCTCTAGCTGTTGCAAGTATTTGCAGAGTGAACCAGCAGATGGAAAAATCTCTCTCTCTCTCTCTCTCTCTCTCTCTCTTTCACTTTCTGTTGTTCTTCATTTCAAGTAGATTAAGGATAAATAAATAAACATTTTAAAAATAAATAATCTATCCCTGAGTACCTCACTACAGGTTTTCTGCTTTAGAATTTTCCCAGAGGTGGCTCTTCGAAACAGAACATAAACAACCATATAAAAGTTAATCACTGCCATCTACTGGTAGCAATGTAGAATTTCATTCAATGACATCCCCGTGGCAGGAAGATTTATTGCTTATAAAAATACATTTTTTTAAAAAATTGTAGAAAATTTGAAAACTTCACCATCTTAACTAACATAGAAAAAACAATAGGAATAAAAAAGGACTCATAGAACATTATGCAAAACAAAGTTCTTCTTCTTTTCAATATAGATAATTTATCTTCTAAATGTGCCAAGCTAGTTGAACCTTATTGATCGGAAACCAGCTAATAACTCTGTAACCTGTCGCTCCCCCTCTTTGCGGAGGAACGACACAGGACCCTGCACTGTTCTTTTGTCTGCTTGGACCTCCCCGGGTTTGCTGCTGGTTCTTCCCGGGTTGGCTGCAGTCCCTCCACCTCCGTGGAGGGGCGGTTCCCCCTGCCACATTCCCCACTTCCGCGGAGGAGCGGCACACCGCTCTCTCGGGGGCTGCTCAGATGTTATCCGGATGTTCCCCTTAGATGTTCCCGGTGCATGTTGTCTCTCTCCTCCTTTATAGTCCTCTTCCACCAATCCCAACTCTGCTACCCACATGCTGAGTATGCTGCTCTCCTCCAATCAGGAGCAGGATCAGCTCCTGCAGGTCATCACTCAAGTTGGCGAGAGGCAGCTGCGTAGAAGTTGTTTACTCCCTTCTCAGCGCCATATTGTGGGAGAGCAGATGCATAGAATAAGTCTTAATTCCAGTAACTTAGTCTAGTCCGAGTTGCTCCCCACAGTAACCAAGTTTTTTTTTGTTTGTTTGTTTTTTTTTGCATTTGCCATTGTCTATGGGGCCATAGATTCTAGGTGAGATAATAATACTACTGTGACATAAGGTTGCAACTGAAAAGTTTTATTAAAAAATTTTGTTGGGGCCGGCACTGTGGCGCAGCGGATTAACTCCCTGGCCTGAAGCGCCAGCTTCCTATATGGGCACCAGTTCTAGTCCCGGCTGCTCTACGTCTGATCCAGCTCTCTGCTATGGCCTAGGAAAGCAGTAGAAGATGGCCTAAGTCCTTAGGCCCCTGCACCCACATGGGAGACCCGGAAAAATCTCCTGGCTCCTGGCTCCTGGCTCCTGGCTCCTGGCTTTGGATCGGCGCAGTTCTGGC
Organism: Oryctolagus cuniculus; assembly: GCF_051225735.1. Taxonomy (NCBI): domain Eukaryota; kingdom Metazoa; phylum Chordata; class Mammalia; order Lagomorpha; family Leporidae; genus Oryctolagus; species Oryctolagus cuniculus. Next base: position 65,309,141 of record NC_142888.1, read on the forward strand.
CGTTGTGGCCAATTGGGGAGTAAACCATTGGATAGAAGACTTCTCTCTCTCTCTTTCTCTCTCTCTCTCTCTCTCTCTCTCTCTCTCTCTCTCCCTGCCTCTCCTCTCTCTGTGTAACTCTGACTTTCAAATAAATAAATAAATCTTTAAAAATTTTTGTTGATTTACATTTTTATTTTCCATTAGGTATGTTTATACAAGCTTTAAATTACAAGAGTCTAACAGACACAGTAAGCAGAAAGTGAGATGAAAGAACAACAGCACATTAGAGGCATAGCCTGAAGGAAAGCATACCTTCCTTTTCCTCTGTTCTGTTACTTGTGCTATTTGAACTCTCAACACCACATACCCTCCTTCTAAATTCCTCAGAATTGCAACTTCACATTTATTTGCATGCTTATTGATGATAGCTATCTTTTTTGTTACTAAAATAGGAGCTCCAAGTCCTAGGATGCAGGTCAGAACATACATTCCGCCACAGTTGAAGATTAGGATCTGAGGGGGTGCACATGTTTCATTATTTGCTACAAAGTTCTCAGGCTAGAGAATTTTCCAGGACAGGGCAGCCTCCATTGCCTTTTGAAAAAATCTGGCTGATGAGACACAAAATCTGCTTAATGGTTTTAGCTGCCCAGTATGAACATGATGAAGACCAGCTAATTGGAGGTGATAGTTCTACTTGTTTGACACAAGCTACTTTATGTTGTGGTGTTTGGAAGCACCACATTGTAGTATAAAGTACCTTTAAGGAAATCCTCCAAGCATCAGTGAGGTATTGATAGTTCTAACCAGTATGGAAAAGGACATCCTAGAGAAGAAACATGGAGGTGATGTGCCAGCCCCTGGCTTCGCCTTATGAGAGGATAGCCTGCCTTCACCTTCATCTTAGAGTCATTGGCTCTTGGGCCAGTAATCCCATCTATCATTAAATAATACTGAGAGATGGTAGATTTATTTCACAAGTTATAAAAAACACTTGCTGTATACTCAAACTACATTTTGTTTGAAAGGCTCTTTTACATGTGCTGATGTTTCTTTCCTTGTAGGCACCCTAAATTTACAGCATCATTAATATTTTTGCACAACAGGTGGGGAATTATGAAGTCATAGGTCTACAATCAGGAAAAGTTAAAGACAAAGTTGATTATGGCTATTACTAGACCTATCTTCGTGGTCCCCAATTAATCACTATTCTCCTAGAGGAAGTCACTCATCAGCAACTATTTTCTGTCAGGTTTGGATGTAATAAGCTATGAAGGCTGGCAAACCAGTCATTTTTTAAACAAGGGTATCTTCTATTCCCAGATCTGTTATGACCTGAACCTGGAGGCCCATATCTGACACCTTTTTTCTATATAGAAAGCAGGCAGGACATCAATCCCTGGTGCTTGCCTCTGAGGAAGACTATATTGGATGTGGTCCAGTTGGTTTTCAAGCCTACACCATCAACATTAGAAAGCTTATTATTTTTCTAGCTTCAAGCATAAGATTTTATGGGCCAGATACCACACCATGAACTACCTTTCCATCATTCAAAAAGGTTTTTCATACTATTTCCCTATTGAAGTTTCCAATAAGGACAGGTACAGGGAGTTAGCTTTATGAGTTCATGTTCATCCCAGAGGGATGAAGAAATCTGCTATCACAGGAGGGAGAGGCGAGTAGGATAAAAACCACGCTTCTACCTTGGCATAGAAATCTGAGCTCTGAGAATTCTAGAGTCTCAATATCTTTGCCCTCATCATAGTCCCTTCTGTAATAAGGTCAATAGTTTATTCTCTGATGGTTGCTGAGCAAGAGACTGAAATTTATGATAAATCAGGCTACTCCCTTCTACTCTTCCTTTGATCATCAATTGACCTTGGTTATTTGGGTACATATTGGTAGAAAATAATTGAAGAGTTTGGTTTACAGGCCACTTAGATCATTCTATCTTCACTCATAGGCTTTGGCATTGCAAAAGAGGGTAGAGCATACTGCTTTTCTTCTGGTAGACAGGTGACATGGAACATTTCTTACTTGCTTACTGTAAATAGTAACATATATTATTTATAGAGTGTTAAATATATTCCAGGAATTATTCCAAGCACCTTAGATGTAATCGCTCTTTTAATCATTTCATCAACCTTATAAGGTAAACTAATTTTAACCTCAATTTAAAAAGTGAGGACTCTGAGACTCAGAAAGTTTAAGTAACCCTCAAAGAGGGTTACAGCTCATGCTCCTATAACATCATTGTGGTCTTTCAGGAAATGCAAACTCTACGTTTACCTATAAAATTGCACCCTGACTTTGACCGCACAGCTTGACATGAGGCAGTCTAGAGTAATGACTTGGAAATGGACATCTTTCCAATTTTGAGAACATCAGAAGCTTAGGGATAGAACCAGGCAGTGGGAAGTGAATAAGTGCAGTGCCAGTGGCTCTAGCCTCCCCTCTGAAGTTGAATGGTGAGCTCTATCACTAAGGCAAGCACATCTTGCAGTACATTTGTGTTATCTGAATACTGAGATTCAGATCGTGGGCATAGGCCTGCTGTGTATTGTTTTGGAGACAGAGAGGACATTTATCATCAATAACACAAATGCTCATGAGAACTTTAAAAAGAGTTAGCAATGTGGTTGAATAAAGTAGGGAAAGGAAGACAATATTGGGTGGTGAGAAGAAAGAAATCAATATATAGACCAATAGAACAAAATAGAGATCCTAGAAATGAATACACACATCTATAGCCCACTAGTTCTCAAAACAAACACCACATTCATACACTGTAGAAAGGAATCACTTCAATAAATGGTTCTGGAAGAACTGGACATCCAATGCAAAGGATTGAAACTTGACATCCCCCTCCCAACTTCTTATCCTATACAAAAGTCAACTCAAAATAGACCAAAGATCTAAATGCAAGACCTGAAACTGGGAAAATACTATAAGAAAACACAGAATAAATATTTCATGACATTGGTTTTTTTGGATAAAACCCCCAAAACACAAACAACAGAAGCATCATCAGAGGAATTGAGGGAGGGCTCCAAGATGGCAGAATAGGGAGGGAGCTCACTGATAGTCCGGGAAAAGATAGTTTAATAAAAGTGGAGATACTGTAGTCTCAGGGGAGAGTTAGGGAAAAAACTGCAGAGGAAACTCTTCCAGAATTAGAGGGACATGGTGGAACTACATGGAGGGTACGGGCGCCCACAGCTGGGGACCCCAGCTGCCGAGTCTATGCACCAGTGCTGGAAAGGGAGGTCAGGCGAAACCACAGCAGCCCGAGACACTGGCAGAAAAGGAACAGGAAGAGTCTATAGGGAACGAGGCTTGAAGCCCTGTGGGGGAAAGTACACCAGCCTAACTAGAGGAGAGAGAGAAAAAAAGGACCGGTAAGGACACAATTCTCTCTCTCCACTCACCTTACAAAGGTGAGTGAGGCAATAGAGCACGCACCATTTTGGACATATGTAACAGCTGCGCCAGCTGGGGGCAGCACCCACCCTCAGCCAAACAGAAAGACCTGACTCTGGTGGGGAGAAATAACAGGAGACTAAGACCTAGTGAATGTGTGGAGCTTATGAACCCGGACTGTGAAAAAAAAAAAAAAAAAAAACCTGAGGGTGTGTGGGAGAACTCACGGTGTGGCTGAGATGTGAGTAGTCTTGGTGGGAGACGCCACAAATTTTGGTGGCTTTGGCTACCCGGTGAGAGACATTGAGGGGGAATCTGAGCTTGCACTGAGGACTGAACAGATCCTTTGTGTGGTCCTTGGGATAGAGCAGACAAATATTATACCCACTGGGGCTAGTGCTCAGGCACTGATTGCCATTGAGAAGAAGAGCTCAGTTGAGCAGAATTACTTCCCTTCTGAATAAAAAGAGAGAGAGAGAGAGAGAGAGAAAGATTTACCATGCCAAACCTGGGTGTGTCACCATTGGCACACCCTTAACCCTGAAGAACTGAACAGAGCTCTCTGGCTACACCCACCACAAGCCTCTAGAGATTCACCAATAGCAGACAGTCCACTTAATCTAGAGTCATAGTATAATGAGAAAAGCCACCACAGTGAAAAAAAAAGGAAGAAGAAGAAGAAGCCACAGAACATCTCCACAATGCCAAAAAACAAACACAGAAACCGAAGAAACAAGAACAAGGAAGACATCATGACGCTCCCAAATGAACATGACACTCCAAACAAGATTATGAAGATGATGAGATAGAAGAAATGCAAGATATGGATTTCAAAAAATTTATGATAAGAACATTTAGAAGTTATCAAAAACAAATTCATGAACTACAGAAATCCATACTGGACAGGACAGAAAATCTCTCTCATTAAAATGAAATCTCAAGAAGGAATCAAAATGAAATGAGGAATTTAGTAGAACATGAAATTGAGATATTGAAGAAAAACCAAAATGAAGTATTCAATAGAACAAATGAAAAACACATTTGAGAGCCTTAAAAAAAGAATCAGTGAGGTAGAAGAGAGACTATCAGACTTAGAAGACAGAGCACAGGAAAGTATACAGTCAAAACAAAGAAAAGAAGAGGAAATTAGAAATTTAAAAAATATTGTTGGGAATCTACAGGATACTATTAAAAAAAAAACAACATTCGGGTTCTAGGAGTTCCTGAAGGCATGGAGAGGGAGAAAGGATTAGAAGGCCTTTGTAGTGAGATACTAGCAGAAAACTTCCCGGTTTTGGAAAAGGAAAGAGACATCCAAGTACAGGAAGCACATAGAACCCCCAATATATGACCTAAAGAGATCCTCACCATGACACGTTGTAATCAAACTCACCACAGTGAAACATAAAGAAAAGATTTTAAAATGTGCAAGAGAGAAACGTCAGATTACTCTCAGAGGATCTCCAATTAGACTCACAGCAGACTTCTCACCAGAAACCTTACAGGCTAGGAGGGAATGGCGAGATATAGCCCAGGTACTAAGAGAGAAAAACTGCCAGCCCAGAATATTATATCCTGCAAAGCTCTCATTTGTGAATGAAGGTGAAATAAAGATCTTTCATAGCAAACAGAAATTGAAAGAATTTTTCACCACTCGTCCAGCTTTGCAAAAGATGCTTAAAGATGTGTTACACACAGAAACACAGAAACACGGCTATCAATACAAAAGAAGGTAAAGGAAGAAAATCTCCCAGTAAAAGATCACACGAAGTTCCAAGCATATATTAGAAATATCTTTGGGAAAATGGCAGGGCAAAATCACTACTCATCAATAGTCACATTGAATGTAAATGGCCTCAACTCACCAGTTAAAAGACACAGACTGGCTGAATGGATTAAAAAACAAAACCCATCTATTTGCTTCTACAAGAAACACATCTTTCCAACATAGATGCATACAGACTGAAAGTGAAAGGTTGGAAACAGATATTCCATGCAAATAAAACAATAAAAGAGCTGACATAGCCATATTAATATCAGACAAAATAAACTTTAACATAAAAACTAAGACAAAGAGGGGCACTAAATAATGACTGAGGGATCAATTCAACAGGAACATGTAACTATGATAATCCTATATGCACCTAATTACAGGGCACCGGTTTATTTAAAAGATATGTTAAGGACTTAGAGGGAGACTTAGACTCCAATACAGTAGTACTGGGGGACTTCAATAATCCAAATTCAGAAATAGACAGATCAACCAGACAGAAGATCAACAAGGAAACAGCAGATTTAGTCGACACTATAGTCCAAATAGATATAACAGATATCCACAGAACTTTCAATCCTACACTTAAAGACTACACATTCATCTCAGCAGTACATAGAACCTACTCTAGGACTGAACACATACTAGGCCATAAAGCAAGTCAGCAAATTCAAAAGAATTGAAATCTTACCATGCATCTTCTCAGACCACAGTGGAATAAAGCTGGAAATTAGCAACTCAGGAATAAGTAGAGCATATGCAAACACATGGAGACTGAACAACATGCTCCTGAATGAACACTGGGTCATAGAAGAAATCAAAAGAGAAATCAAAAGCTTTCTGGAAGTAAATGAGGATAACAACACAACATATCAAAACTTATGGGCAAAAGCACTGCTATGCACTCTGGCCTCAGAATCAGCCCTAAAGGCATTCGGATCTGGCTGAAAAGCCCGTGAGAGTATTTCAGGCATGGAAAGCCAAGACACTCTGGCAAAAGATCTCTGTGAGTGAGATCCCAGTGGAAAGAACAGGTCTTCAAAGAAGGAGGTATCTTTCTCTGAAGGGAGGAGAGAACCTCCACTTTGACTATGACCTTGTCTAAACAAGATAAGAGTCAGAGAACTCAGAGGGCTTCCATAGCTTTGGAAACTCATGACTGGAGCATAGGGAGATTACTGATGCCATAGACAGGAGTGTCAATTGGTAAAGTCAACAACAGGAGTCACTGTGCACTTACTCCTCATGTAGGATCTCTGTCCTTAATGTGCTGTGCATTGAGATTTAATGCTATAACGAGTACTCAAACAATATATTTCACTTTGTGTTTCTATGGGGGTGCAAACTGTTGAAATCTTTACTTAATGCATACTAAACTGATCTTCTGTAAAAAAAAAAAGAAATTATCAATTCTCAACTTGACTCTCACTGGGATTAAACATGACAATAGGTCTGATCTGATTTCATCATCATTTAAAAAAAATAGTCTATTATTTTTCACTTTATGTTTCTGTGTGGGAGCAAACTGTTGAAATCCTTACTTAATGTATACTAAGCTGATCTTTTGTATATTAAGATAATCAAAAATGAATCTTGATGTGAATGGAGGGGAGAGGGAGTGGGAAAGGGGAGGGTTGTGGGTGGGAGGGACGGTATGGGGGGGAAGCCATTGTAATCCATAAGTTGTACTTTGGAAATTTATATTCATTAAATAAAAGTTAAAAAAAATTATTTGTATAAATTTAAAACCAAAGTTATAATAAAATAAAATTAATTTCAATATCAAAAAAAAGCACTGCTGTGAGGATAGTTTATAGCAATAGGTGCCTACATCAAGAAATTGGAAAGGCACGAAATAAATGAGCTTTCAGTGCATCTCAAGGATCTAGAAAAACTGCAGCAAACCAGAAACAAAACTAGTAGGAGAAGAGAAATAATTAAAATCAGAGAAGAAATCAACAGGATTGAATCCAAAAAAAAAAAAAAACATTATAAAAGATCAGCTAAAGGAAGAGCTGGTTTTTTGAAAAAAAAAAAATAAACAAAATTGACACACCATTGACCCAACTAACTAAAAAAGGAAAAGACCCAAATCAATAAAATCAGAGATGAAAAAGGAAATGTAACCACAAACACCACAGAAATAAAAAGAGTCATCAGAAATTACTACAAGGACTTGTATGCCAGCAAACAGGGAAATCTATCAGAAATGGATAGATTCCTGGACACATACAATCTACCTAAATTGAACCAGGAAGACATCAAAAACCTAAACAGACCCATAACTGAGACAGAAATTGAAACAGTAATAAAGGCCCCCCCAACAAAGAAAAGCCCAGGACCAGATGCTGAATTCAACCAGACATTTAAAGAAGAACTAACTCCAATTCTTCTCAAACTATTCAGAACAATCGAAAAAGATGGAATCCTCCCAAATTCTTTCTATGAAGCCAGCATCACCTTAATGCTTAAGCCGGAAAAAGATGCAGCATTGAAAGAGAATTACAGACCAATTTCCCTTGTGAACATAGACGCAAAAATCCTCAATAAAATTCTGGCCAATAGAATGCAACAACACATCAGAAAGATCATCCACCCAGACCAAGTGGGTATCCCGGTATGCAGAGATGGTTCAACGTTCACAAATCAATCAATGTGATACACCACATTAACAAACTGCAGAAGAAAAACCATATGATTATCTCAATAGATGAAAGAAAGCATTTGATAAAATACAACACGCTTTCATGTTGAAAACTCCAAGCAAATTGGGTATAGGAGGAATATTCCTCAATACAATCAAAGCAATGTATGAAAAAACCATGGCCAGCAACCTATTGAATGGAAAAAGATGGAAGCATTTCCACTGAGAACCTGTAACAGACAGGGATGCCCACTCTCACCACTGCTATTCAATATACTACTGGAAGTTTTAGTAGAGCCATTAGTTAATAAAAAGAAATCAAAAGGATACAAATAGGGAAGAAATGAAAGGGATACAAATTGGGAAGGAAGAAGTCACACTATCCCTCTTTGCAGATGATTTTTCTTTATTTAGGGGATCCGAAGAACTCTACTAAGAGATTACTGGAACTCATAGAAGAGTTTGGCAAAGTAACAGGATATAAAATCAATGCACAAAAATCAACAGCCTTTGTATACACAAGCAATGCCATGATGAGAAAGAACTTCTAAGATCAATCCCATTCACAATAGCTACAAGAACAATCAAATACCTTGGAATAAACATAAACAAGGACTTCAAAGAACTCTACGACGAGAATTACAAAATTTTAAAGAAAGAAATAGAAGAGGATACAAAAATATGAAAAAAATCTTCCATGCTCATGGAATGGAAGAATCAATATCATCAAAATGTCCATTCTCCCAAAAGCAATGTATAGATTCAATGCGATACCAATCAAAATACCAAAGACATTCTTCTCAGATCTGGAAAAAATGATGCTGAAATTCATATGGAGGCACAGGAGACCTCGAATAGCTAAAGCAATCTTGTACAACAAAAACAAAGCCGGAGGCATCACAATACCAGATTTCAGGACATACTACAGGGCAGTTGTAATCAAAACAGCATGGTACTGGTACAGAAACAGATGCATAGACCAATGAAACAGAATAGAAACACCAGAAATCAATCCAAACATCTACAACCAACTTATATTTGATTAAGGATCTAAAACCAACTCTTGCAGTAAGGACAGTCTGTTCAACAAACGGTGCTATGAAAACTGGATCTCCACATGCAGAAGCATAAAGCAAGACCCCTACCTTATGCCTTACACAAAAATCCACTCAACATGGATTAAAGATCTAAATCTATGACCCGACACCATCAAATTATTAGAAAACATTGGAGAAACCCTGCAAGATATAGGCACAGGCAAAGACTGCCTGGAAAAGGCCCCGGAGGCACAGGCAGTCAAAGCCAAAATTAACAATTGGGATTACATCAAATTGAGAAGTTTCTGTATGGCAAAAGAAATAGTCAGGAAAGTAGAGAGGCAACCGACAGAAGGGGAAAAAATATTTGCAAACTATGCAACAGATAAAGGATTAATAACCAGAATCTACAAAGAGATCAAGAAACTCCACAAAAACAAAACAAACAACCCACTTAAGAGATGGGCCAAGGACCTCAATAGACATTTTTCAAAAGAGGAAATCCAAATGGCCAACAGGCACATGAAAAAAGGTTCAGGATCACTAGCAATCAGGGAAATGCAAATCAAAACCACAATGAGGTTTCACCTCACCCTGCTTAGAATGGCTCACATACAGAAATCTACCAGCAACAGATGCTAGCAAGGATGTGGGGAAAAAGGGACATAACCCACTGTTGGTGGGAATGCAAACTGGTTAAGCCATTGTGGAAGTCAGTCTGGAGATTCCTCAGAAACCTGAATATAACCCTACCATACAACCCAGCCATCCCACTCCTTGGAATTACCCAAAGGAAATTAAATTGGCAAATAAAAGTGCTGTCTGCACCTTAATGTTTCTTGCAGCTCAATTCACAATAGCTAAGACCTGGAATCAACCTAAATACCCATCAACAAGCCGGCGCCCTGGCTAAATAGGCTAATCCTCCACCTTGCGGGCCGGCACACTGGATTATAGTCCCGGTCAGGGCGCTGGATTCTGTCCTGGTTGCCCCTCTTCCAGGCCAGCTCTCTGCTATGGCCCGGGAGTGCAGTGGAGGATGGCCCAAGTGCTTGGGCCCTGCACCCCATGGGAGACCAGGAGAAGCACCTGGCTCCTGCCTTCGGATCAGCACGGTGCGCCGGCTGCAGCGTGCCGGCCGTGGCGGCCATTGGAGGGTGAACCAACAGCAAAGGAAGACCTTTCTCTCTGTCTCTCTCTCTCACTGTCCACTCTGTCTGTCAAAAAAAAAAAATACCCATCAACAGTAGACTGGATAAAGAAATCATGGGACATGTACTCTATAGAATACTGTACAGCAGTGAAAAAGAATGAAATCCAGTCATTTGCAACAAGATGGAGGAATCTGGAAAACATCATGCTGAGTGAAATAAGCCAGTCCAAAACAGACAAATATCATATATTCTTCCTGATCGGTGACAACTAACTGAGCACCAAAAAGGAAACCTGTTGAAGTGAAATGGCCACTATGAGAAACAGTGACTTGATCAGCCCTTGTCCTGACTGTTGATGTACAACTTAATACTTTATCCCTTTTAGTATTTTTTTTGTTCTACTAAATACTATTGGTTGAATTCTGTTATTAACACACAATTATTCTTAGGTGTTGAAATTTAACTGAAAAGTGATCTCTGTTAAATATAAGAGTGGGAATGAGAGAGGGAGGAGATGTACAGTTCGGCACATGCTCAAACTGACTTGCCCCAAACTACAGAGTTAGAAACGTGCCAGAGGATTCCAATTCAATCCCATCAAGGTGGCATCTTCCAATGCCATCTCACTAGTCCAAGTGATCAGTTTCAGTTCATAATTGATCATAATGATAGGTCTAAGAGTCAAAGGGATAACATAAACAAGACTAGTGTCTGCTAATACTAACTCATAGAATTAAAAAGGAGAGAATGATCCAACATGGGAAACGGGATACACAGCAGATTCATAGAATGGCAGATGTCCTAAACAGCACTCTGGCCTTAGAATCAGCACTTAAGGCATTCGGATCTGGCTGAAGAGCCCATGAGAGTATTTTAGGCATGGGAAGCCAAGACACTCTGGCAACAAAAAAGAGGACCTATATGAAAGATCTCTGCAAGTGAGATCGCAGTGGAAAGAATGGGCCATCAAAGAAGGAGGTACCTTTCTCTGAAGGGAGGAGAGAACTTCCACTTTGACTATGACCTCATCTAAATAAGATCGGAGTTGGCAAACTCAAAAGCCTTCCATAGCCTTTGCAATTCATGACAAGAACCTAGGGACATTACTGACGCCATAAACAAGGGTGTCAATTTGTTATGTCAACATCAGGAGTCACTGTGCACTTACTCCTCATGTAGGATCTCTGTCCTTAATGTGTTGTTCAATGTGAATTAATGCTATCACTAATACTCAAGCAGTATTTTACACTTTAAGTTTCTGTGTGGGTGCAAACTGTTGAAATCTTTACTTAGTATATACTAAATTGATCTTCTGTATATAAAGATAATTTAAAATGAATCTTGATGGGAATGGAATGGGAGAGGGAGTGGGAGATTTGAGGGTTGTGGGTGGGAGGGAAGTTATGGGGGGAAGCCATTGTAATTCATAAGCTGTACTTTGGAAATTTATATTTATTAAATAAAAGTTTAAAAAAAGATCACAGGAAGTTCAAAGTAAAAAAAAAAAAAAAACCAGATCCCTGGCAGTCAAAACTATGATATACAGAAATCAAAAGGAATTCAGTTCCTCTTGTTTACCAGGAGTTGGGACAAATCTGTGCCTGGTTTCTCTGATCTCCATCTGTTCCTTACATGGGGGAACAGCTGATCCCAGAGTTATGTGTGCTCTTTGTAGAACGCAAATCTCTTTCTTCCGCAAGCCCAACGTTCACATACTCACCACCATTTTCTGCCTTGTAATTATCAGGACTATCTCACAGACTTTATCTCTGTTTATTTCATTCTGTTCCTAAAGAAGTCCAGAAATTCCAAGTCTTGACTGCTTCTGACAAATTCCATACATCCCTCTTTTTATTACGTTTCCCACCCTTTCCTACTGAAAGTCTCCCACAGTGCTTACCAAAAATTAGTCAACTAGCAAAGTTATTCGGATCTGACTAAAAATCCCATGATAGCATTTTAGACATGGAAAGCCAAGGCACTCTGGCAAAAAATGACCGAATTGAAATATCTCTGTGAGTGAGATGCCAGCAGAAAGAAGGGGCCATCAAAGAAGGAGGTACCTGAAGGGAGGAGAGAACTTCCACTTTGACTATGGCCTTGTCTAAATATGATCAGAGTTGGTGAACTCAAGAGGTTTCCATAGCCTTGGCAGCTCATGACAAGCGCCTCGGGTGTCAATTGTTTAATCAACCACAGGAGTCACTGTGCACTTACTCCCCATGTAGGACCTCTGTCCTTAATCTGTTGTACATTGTGAATTAATGCTATAACTAGTACTCAAACAGTACTTTATACTTTGTGTTTCTGTGTGGGTGCAAATTGTTAAAATCTTTACTTAATATATACTAAATTGATCTTCTGTATATAAAGATAACTGAAAATGAATCTTGATGTGAATGGGATGGGAGAGGGAGTGGGAGATGGGATGGTTTAGGTGGGAAGGAGGATATGGGGGAAAAAAAGCCACTATAATCCAAAAGTTGTACTTTGGAAATTTATATTTATTAAATAAAAGTTTAAAAAAAGAAGCATAGCCAAACAAAAGGGATTATATCAAACTAAGACGCTTCTGCACAACAAAGGAAGCCATCAGTAGATTGAAATGACAACCAAAATAATAAGTGAAAATATTTGAAAACTACTCATCAAAGTAGTAATAACTACAATATTTAAGAAACTAAAAAAAACCTCAACAACAAAAAACAACCAATCCAGATAAGAAATGGGCAAAGAATTTAAGTAGATATTTCTCCAAACGAAGACATTCAAATTGTCAACAAATACGTGAAAATACGTTCAAAATCACTAGCCATCTGGGAAATGCAAATCTAAACAACAAGATATCACCTCACCTCTATTAGAATGCTGTTATCAAAAAGTCAAAAAACAGATTCCAGCCCAGGGGTAGAAAAAAAAAAAAAAAAAAAGGAAACACTTAGACAATGTTGGTGGGAATGTAAATTAGTATAGCTATTATGGAGAACAGTATGGAAATCCTCAAAAAAAACTAAAAACAGATCTACCTTATCAGCCAGCTATTCCACCTCTGGGTATATACTGAAAAAAATGCAATCAGTGTATGAAAGAAATACCCACATTCCCATGTTCATTGCAGCACTATTCAAAATAGCCAAGATGTGGAGTCAACTAGGTATCTATCAATGAATCAATGGATGTGGTATATTATTCGGTCATAAAATATTCTGACATTTTCAGCAAAATGGATAGACTAGATATCATTATGCTGAATGAAATAAGTCAGACACATAAAAACAAATAATACTTATTTTCTCTCAAATACGGAAGCTTTAAGAAGTTGATCTGATAGAGAAGGCATTGTAATGCAGTGGGTCAAACCACCATCTACAACGTCAGCATTCCATATAGTGCCAGTTCAAGTCCCAGATCCTCTGCTTTCTACCCAGGTCCCTGTTAATGCACCTGGGAAGGTAGTGGAGGATGGCCCCAGTGCTTGGGCCCCTGCAACCCATATGAGAAACTTGGATGGAGTTCCTGGCTCCTGACTTCGGCTTGGTCCAGTCCTGGCTATTGTGGGTGTTTGGAGAGTGAATCAGTGGATGGAAGATCTTTGTCTGTCTGTCTACGTGTAAGTGGCTTTCAAGTAAATAAATTATAGAAAAAAAAAAACAAGAAAAATTTTATCTGAATTTAGACTAGTGATTAGTGGATGGGGATGTGAAGAGGGAGAAAGAGGGAGGTTAGATAACGGGTATGAAAACACAGTGAGTTAAAAGTAACGTGGGTCAGTTGTAGTGCTTCAAAACACAATGGGGTAACTACTTCACATTAATATTTTATATACTGTATGAGGAACTACAAGAAAGGAGCATGTAGGCTCTAAACATAAAGAAATGATAAGGAAAGAGAACAGCTAATTTTTATGCCATATATGTGTTGAAATAGTTCACTGTGCTTTACACCAGTGCATAAAAATGCTTTCAATCATCTTTTAAAGAAACTAAACTAATATTTTCCAGATCTCACTATTGTTCTAAAGAAGGCAGAGATAGGATCTAGTGTTGTGGTACAGTGTGTTAGTGACACCTGAGTGCCTGTTCAAGTCCCAGCTGCTCCACTTCCCATCCAGCTTCCTGCTAATGTGTCTTGGAAAGCAGTGGAGATTACCCAAGTGTTTGGGCCCCTACATCTGCGTGGGAGGCCCAGATGGAGTTCCTGGCTCCTGCCTTGAGCCTGGCTCAGACCTAGCTGTTGAGGCCATTTGGAGAGCGAGCCAGCAGATGGAAAATCTCTCTCCCCCTCTCTCTGTAACTATGCCTTTCAAATAAATAATAAATCTTATTTAAAGAAAAGATGGAAAAGATAAAATGTTGTAGAATAATATTGCATTTTCAGTTACAAAACTTGCCTTAGTCTTGATAGAAAATTTAATCGCTTTTTAAAAGCAAAACATTTATTGGATTGTCGAGCATTCATAGTAAAATATTAATTCTATTTTATCAATTTCTGCAAACTTCACATATCTAGTTGTCTTTATTTAAAAATATTTATTTTTTATTTGAGAGGCAGAGTTACAGAGAGAGAGGGAGAGACAGGGGGAGAGACACAGAGAGAGATCTTCCATCCACCGGTTCATTCCCCAAATGGCTGCAACAGCCAGGGCTAGGCCAGGCAGAAGCCAGGATCCAGGAGCTTCATCCGGGGCTCCCACGTGGGTGCAGGGGCACAAGCACTTGGGCTATCTGTCGCTGCTTTTCCCAGGCCATTAGCAGTGAGCTGGATCAGAAGTGGAGCAGGTGGGATATGAACTGGTGCCATTATAGATGGCAGTGTGTCAGATGGCAGCTTTACCTGGTATGACACAATGCCGGCCCTTCTGTGTTATCTTTTTTTTTAAAAAGACTTATTTACTTATTTGAAAGGCAGAGTTACAGAGAGAGAGAAAAATCTTGTATCTGCTAATTCACTCTCCAAATGGTTGCAAGAGCCAGGGCTGGGCCAATCTGAAGCCAGGAGCCTGGAACTCTATCCAGGTTTCCTACATGGGTGGCAGGGGCCTAAGCACTTCAGCCATCCTCCACTGCGCTCCCAGGTACATTAACAAGGAGCTAGATTGAAAGTGGAACAAAAATGTCCTACATGAAGGATCTCTGTGAGTGAGACCCCAGTGGAAAGAAGGAGCCATCAAAGAAGGATATACTTTTCTCTGAAGGGAGGAGAGAACTTCCACTTTGCTTATGGCCCTGTCTAAATAGTGATGGAGTTTGTGGACTCAAAAGGCTTCCATAGCCTTGGCAGCTCATGGCAAGAACCTGATCTCTGATGTCATAGATAAGAGTGTTAATTGTTAAACCAACAACAGGAGGCACTGTGCACTTACTCCCCATGTAGGACCTCTGTCCTTAATGAGTTGTACTATGAGAATTAACTGTAAAATTTGTTTTCAAACAGTACTTTATACTGTGTGTGTGTGTGTGTGTGTGTGTATGGGTGGGTGGGTGCAAACTGTCAAAATCGTTACTTAATATAGAGTTGATCTTCTGTATATAAAATTAATTAAAAATGAATCTTAATGAAGAATGGGATGGGAGAGGGAGTAGGAGATGGGACAAGAGTGGTGATGGGAGGTCAGGTATAGGGGCAAGAACCACTATATTCTTAAAGCCGTAGCTATGAACACTGTATTCATTAAATAAAAACTTCTTAAAAAAAGAAAAAAAAAAGAAAGTGGAACATCCAAGATTTGAACCAGCACCCATATGGGTGGTTTAACCCACAGAACCACAATGTCAGCCCCTATCTGACTGTCATAAAAATGCATTTCATGAGTTAAAATGACATGGCAGGACTTCAATTATGTAACTATTCCTAAATATGTGACTAATCATTTATAGGGTAGATCTGATGTATGTATAAAATGACATTGCATATTGAAAATACTGCAGTGGGTGACAGCATTGTGGCACATAATTAAACCTCTGCCTGTGATGCCAGCATCCCATATGAGTGCCAGTTCGAATCCCAGTTGCTCCACTTCTGATCCAACACCCTGCTATTGTGCCTGAGAAAGCAGCTGAAGATGGCCCAAGTGCATGGTCCCCATCAGTGGAATTCCAGGCTCCAGGCTCCTGGCTTCAGCCTCTTGCAGGGACTTGGGGAGTGAACCAATAGATTGAAGATCTCTCTCTCTTTTTCTCTCTATCTCTCTCTTCTTTTTTTCTCTCTGTAACTCTGTCTTTCAAAAAAAACAATAAATCTTTTAAAAATTCAGAAAATGTCACTGTGGTTTGGAGAGTCTCACATTTTGCACAGTGCTATTTGTGGTGGGGTGCTTAATAATATTTAATGATTTGAAGATGATATTAACAATGTGTAATGAGAAATTAGCTAAGTTGTGATAGCATTTTCAGATATATAGACTACTTCAATTAATTAGATATTATTTTCTTTTTTTATAAATTATTTTTTTGACAGGCAGAGTGGACAGTGAGAGAGAGAGACAGAGAGAAAGGTCTTCCTTTGCCGTTGGTTCACCCTCCAATGGCCGCCGCGGCCGGCGCACCACGCTGATCCGATGGCAGGAGCCAGGTACTTATCCTGGTCTCCCATGCGGGTGCAGGGCCCAAGGACTTGGGCCATCCTCCACTGCACTCCCTGGCCACAGCAGAGAGCTGGCCTGGAAGAGGGGCAACTGGGACAGAATCCGGCGCCCCGACCGGGACTAGAATCTGGTGTGCCAGCACCGCAAGGCGGAGGATTAGCCTAGTGAGCCGCGGCACCGGCCCAGATATTATTTTCAATCATTATCTAAGAAGAATGATTTCCTGGATTTAGTAAATGGATAATTTAAAACATGGTTCATCATCCTTTCCTATTTTCAATTTACTCTATTTGAAATTATAATAAAGCCTGTAATTTGGTAAGCTTTGAATTATCACTGACAAATATAGAAAATGTGATTGTTAATCAAAATATTCTTTGTGGGACTGGTGTTGTGGCAAAGCAGGTCAAGCCACCACTTGTAATGTCTGCTTACCATATGGGAGTGCCAGTTCAATTCCTTGCTGCTCTGCTTCCAATCTAGCTCACTGTTAACATACATGGGAAGGCAGTATAAGTTGGCCCAAGTACTTGGACCCCTGCCACCCACATGGAAGACCCCGATGGAGTTCCAGGCTCCTGGCTTTGACCTGGCCCATACCCAGCAATTGCAGGCATTTGGGAAGTGAACCAAGACACGAATGATCTCTGTTTCTCTGTCACTTCCTCTCTATCACCCTGCTTTTCAAATAAATAAATTGTAAAAAAAAATTCTTCCTGATTTTCATTGAGCATATTTACATATATATTGTTCCTATTATATGAGTTAATCTTTTTTATTCTCTTGAATTCATACCATTATTTATGTCTATGCATTTCAAAATATGCCCATTACCTGGGTCTCTAACAAATGTAAGTTTGTCCACCCTGATTTAGCTGATGTGTATTTTCAACAAGTGTAGGTAATTTAAACATGTTACATCCTGTGGAAGTGGCTCACCCATGTAAGCTTGGCTGTAAAGGCAGATAAATTGTTGTAAAGTATTTATGAACAGAACAACAACCAAAAATAACCAACAAAGGCAATGGTGAATTCTTCTCACTGGTCTAAACTATGCAGCCAATTTCCTGCCAAAGATTCATGGAATATATTGGGGTTTCTAATTGTTCAACCTTGAAAGCTGTAAGCTACTTTTTTCTAAATGTAATAGTGGGGTATAAGTGAGGTGAAGAAGAAGTAATAAATATGTAGTTTTATCTCCACCCACTCAAATGCAATCATTAAGTCAATTAGAAAAGATTATTGTTGACAATTCAAGAATAAACTCAAGATCTTCTTATTACTTCCTGGTTCTGTAGATGTGTGAACTAACTGAATAAAATATACTGATGAATATGCATGAAAAGTCTTATTTAATTTGGTGGAAACTTGATCTGAACTTTAGCTTACAAGAAGTCATTACTTGTCAAAGTCAACATTTTAAATGTACATTCAGAACACAGTGCATGTCCACACCTTCCTAAACAATTTAACTCTAATTGAAAAGTTTCCTAGTTCTCTATTATCCTGTTAACCTTCAATCCACTTTGCCTTTTTTATTCCCCAGACTTTGGGAAATAATCTGAAAGAGAAGAGTACAGATTATGAGAAACATAGAAGTTTTCTTGTGACTTCTCCAGTCAAGGAAAGTTTAGGAAATGTAAAAAGTGTGGAAAAAAAAGTTTCCACATAAGAAGTATTCAGATAGATACAACGAGGAATACAGCAGGCACTTAAGACATAGAAAGGCTAAGATGGAGAGGGAGTAACATTGATTGAACATAGCCTAAATGATAGGCATTGTATTTGGCTTTCCTCATTAATTTTATCCACAATTAGAGCTTTAATAGAATTAGGTTAAAAAAGATAATGAGATAAGAAGTTCAACTCGGAGGTTTGAAAAATAGGTTGGGGGGAGGAGGGCAGAAGCAATCAGGTGAGCAAAAATAAGTGAATACTTAGAAAAGGAAAGGTGACTCCTTGCTTGATTCTCTAATTTTTAGAATTTATATACAAGATGATTGGTCACTTCAAAGGAAAAAAGGCAAACAAAGCCATTTGGCAGTCTTAGAATTCATCCTTTTAAAGACACCAATAATACTCATAGTAGGACATTCACCCAGAGTACTTTGACTTTCTTTTTCAAAATATGCCATATATTATAAAAAAAATCCTTAATACTGTAATTTAAGTCTAAAATTTAATTGTTTTGACTTCAAGTAGAAAGTTTCTGATCACTGTCCTTTATTCATCAATCCTTTATCTTAATCTTTTTCAGTGTTTAACTGCCTTAATGTTATTAAGATGCTTCCATATCAGAAACATGTGGAATTATGTGAGGTTGGAGTTCTTTAATCTCAATGTAGGTCTTACTTCCTTAAAATAGAAATACCAAAATTAGGCATACTCTAGAATCGAATAAATCATAACAAAAGATGCTTTTGTGATATCTTATTTGTGATTTGTTTCATTTAAAGCAATAAAATCATTGCTACTGCTTCTGATACTTTTGGTCTAATATGACACCTAGATTCCTTTTGTTTACTAGTCACGGCTGCTCCTAAAGTGCAGTGAATTCAACAAATCTCCACAAGTCTTTTGTTCAGAAGATTTGTGCTACTGTGAACAGATCAGATGGGATTTTCACAATATGTATGTGTATAAGTATACACACACACACACACACACACACACATAGTCACATGGCTCAACTCCTTGTCCTCTTAGCCATTTTCTCACCCTCTTTCAGGGATTTCCTTTCCCCTTTGATATATGGTATTTGTTTTAACTTGATTTTGCCTGGAATCAAATGCTGGGGAGGAGAGTTAGAGAGCACTCCTGCTGTAATTGCCCGGGTGTTATTGCCCCAGCTCTGGCCTGTTCTTTACTGATATATAACCTGTCATTAACCATACTATAGTTGTGCAATTTGATCTTTTGATAACACTTCATTTTATTGTTTCTGACTACTTCCTTAATCTCTCAAGGCTGTTTTTGTTTCTCCAAGGCATTTTTCTCTTTGATATCTTCAGTAAACTTAGTTTATTTGACAAATGAGTTTTAGTGTTTACCTGGGCTCGATCAAGTTGAGGAGGACTCAGTTCAGTATCAAAAGCATATGCAGAATTATGCTGAGGTCGAAGTCTGAAGGAACTCGGCTGTTCTCTAGCACTTTAAAGACACACACACACACATAAGCATACAAATACAGTTAGAATAGAACATTTGCTTAATTGGTTATAAATCACATTTTGATAAACTCTTTTTTGAACAATACAGAGTGTTCTCATTTTATGACTGTACCCAGAGAAAAGCAATAATATGGTTACTATGTTGAATGATTTCCAAGTTCAAGATACTTTACTTAAAATTATCTGACTTTATTCAACATTTTATTATAAAAACATTCAAGCATGTACCAAAATTGAAAGAACTTTACAGTGAATGCCCATGTCTCTACTACCACAATTCTACTATTAACACTTTTATATACTTGCTTTAATTAATTCATCTTTTTGGATACAATTGAAATTGGTGACATAGTATAGTTTACCAACAAAATTACATTATCTTATTTGAATATTTAGAAAATCTTGTAGGTAAGTGTGAGTATTTTAAACTCCATTTTGTAGATGAGAACACTGAGGCTGAAATATTTTAAGTAAATCCCCTGAAGTTACATAGTAAGTGATTTAAGGAGCCAGATATTTGAGTCCCACTCCATGGCTCATAAGTTTTTACTATACTAAGCAATCTTCAAATTCCCAGAGCATATTCAGTGTCCCTTTATCATACACAATTCAGAGAATGGCAGAAAGTTGAAAAGAGCTCAAACTAAACCAGATTTTAACTGGAAGAAAATAAGACACTTCACTCCTTTTCAGAAAGCCTAAAAATCGTGGTTAGAAACATTGCACTACTACTGTCCTGATTTATAATCATATTTTCTGCTTACCTTTGATTCTCAATGCAATATTCTACTAATTAATTCATTTTAATCCCACACAATGAGAGAATGGGCTATGTATTACTCCCTCTCTATTTATAAAGGAGAAAACAGGGGCTAAGTGATACACTAGCAAAAAAAAATTGTAATATAAATCTAAAGTCCTAGAAAACTTTGGAGTAGGAAAGCTAGGGAGAATATTTGAAAAGTGACTTGTTTATAGGTATAATTTCCAATCATAATGATTTTTTTAACATCTCTATGGTTTTTGAATCTGTGTCAAGTGGTGATATGAAATTCTCCACATTAATTTCAATTTATAAAAATAAGGTTGATCAACTCTTTATACACATACACATATATATCACATGGTATTCTAAAGAACACAGAATGACAGCACAAAAATGGATTCAAATTTTTAAATGACAAAACTATTGGAGACTTTATATCACTCCTTCCAGAAACAACTATACAAAGCTGTTCAATTTGTTGATTTTATTAAAATTTGTAGATCTGCTATTCAGAATATGAGGTTCACAGTACCAGCTACCACTATTTTCAAGTAATATTTTTCAACTATACTCATAATGCATAAAGAGTAACAGTATCATAGATACTAATTCAATTAACTGATATAAAACTGATGTTGTTTTACTCTACTGGTATTTATCCCTTATAACTCTATCATTCAGGGGCAGTACAAAATATAAACTGTATAGTTAGTTTGCTTTTAAACGAAGAAATAAAAGAAATACAATAGAGATTTACAACTTTCAAAATACTGTTTTATCTCATTAGATTCTATTAGCATAAGATGAGAGTTAAGAGTTTAGAGTTTAGGTCTGATATCTAGACTGCCTGGATAGAGATTTAGCCCTATATTTAATCTCTTCGTGCTTCAATAATCTTATCAATATCTTACAGGGTTATTGTAAGGATTAAATGAGCTGATAGATATGAAACATCTATAATTCAACCTGACACACTTAATAAAACCCCAATAAATGATTGCTGCTTTCAGAATCATTCTTCTCATCTCTGTGAAGTGGGTACTGCTTATTATAACCATCTCTATTATGTATATAAGGAAATTATAGCACAGTGAAGTAAAGAAACTCTCAAAACAAAGTCACATTGCAGTCAAGTCTATTGGATTCCACTTTCCATTTCCCCAACATAGTTGCTGGGATTATATTAGAGGGTAAGTAAATGGCACTGGCAGAGTAGCACCCCACCTTCTCCCCACACACTATTAGGACAGTACGTGTGGTACACACAAATATTTCCTTGATCAGAAGGAAAGCACTGAAGCAGGACAATTATTGTCTGAAATATACTTAGCTTTTTATCTGGGAAAGGGGCTTTCCAGTTTTCAGTCTATCCAAATCCTGAGCAAAATATGGCTGGTTTGGCAGTGTTACCTTGACTTTTCAAATTTAATTACAATTTAGTGATGAATATGAAAGAGAACATACTAGCTAAATGCAAGATAAATTAGATTCATTATTTCTTGATTTGCTTGCTGATCTCACAAGAGATTTCCACCATTCTCAGTGGTATTTAGAAATTTTCTTACCGATGATCATCTATATTCTTCTTTGACTTCTTTTTACAGTAGTAGACAGTCTGAATTGTTACACCAACTATTAAAGCCAGCCCTATTCCAGGCAATACTGCCACTAAAATCAGATCCAGAGTATTCCAGAGTTGATCACATTTGGCCCCCATATACCAATAGTTTCCCAACTGACCTCTGAAATTTGGACATCTGCAGAAAGATAATAGAAAAAGAAATAAGTTCACAAATTAGGAAAACACAAATTGTCTCCCCTAAATGAATCAAACATATCATCGTACTCAACCATGAGGTTTCTCTTCAAGGCCTTCAAGAGATTTACACTGTCCCATTTTCCAATTGAGCCAAAACTTTAAAACCTACTAGTTTGCACACATTGAGTCAGCATGCAGAAGGCTGTCAGGATTTCTCAACCATTAGCTAATGAAGATGTGGCACTTAGAAATGAAAAGAGGCTCACCCAGAATGACTGTCTCAAGATTGTCCTTAAAATATCTGCATTGTACCTGAAATTCATACCTATACTCACTTTGACCACCTTAGTTCTATTGGTGCTATGAAAAGTGTTCAAAGAAGCCTAGGCCACTAATTCTGTAACTGGAGGATGGGCGTTCCCTCCCACTTGCTCCTACAATAATGAACACAGGTTAACACACCCATCTTGCCACTCTACAGCAAATGCCAGAAGAAACATGAGAAGGTGAGAAGAGAGTACTTGCCAGCAAGATCTGCCTGCCCCCATCTTTTCCATGACTACAGATTTTCCTCCTTTATTTTATACAAATAGATGACTCATATATGGACTTCTAGTGTTTCTGTAGAGCCGTGAGACTCTGCCAAATAACATGAATGTGATTCTCTTGTGCATAGACTGAAAACCAGTATGGCATATGCCCACAGAGAACCGTCTGTGGATTTGTGGAGAGGGAGAATGACTTCTCCCAATCCCCAATGCGAGTGACTAATGGCGAGGTTTGTTCATGTAGTGTCTTTAGAGATTGCTTCATTGTCTCCTGCAGAATTGCTTTAAGATAATCCAGTTGAACAGTAAATGTCAGATTCTAAGTTAACTCTTCCTGGTTTATGTTGTTCCAATATAAAAAGAAACACAGTCAGGGCTGACGTGGAGGGATTGATTAGATGATTACTGTAATATTTATATCCCTGATGGACAAAGGTTCTCTAAGAAAATGCATCTACCAGCTTCAAAGAGATAGTAATCTGCTCAGTAGGACTGTCTTTTAATAAGTAAACACTGTCATTCATTTAGGGAGGCCAAAGCCTATTTTTCAAATATATATTATCCATTCTCACAAATTTCTTCTTGGAAAAAGACTTTTATAAGAATATATTTCTTGTTTAGTCTAGAAATTAATCAAAAAGGAAATGCCCATTATATAATAATGTTTAATTCATTCAAGAACATTTATTGAATACCCACTATATACCAAGTATTATTCCAGCCATTTGCGAAACACCAGTGTCTAAAACAAATATCCTTGTCCTCAAGTAGCTTACAACAAATGAGATACTGATAGACAACAAAAATAAACATAATGAGTAAATTATCTAAAATGCTTATTTTTAGAAATTTTTAAATTTAGTTTATTTATTTGAAAGGCAGAGAGACAGAGAGAAATAGACAGAGCTCTCATCCACTGGTTCATTTCTCAAATGCCAACAATAGCTGGGGTTGGGCCAAGCTGAAGACAGGAGCCAGCTACATGAGTAGCAGAGACCCAGCTATTTTTGCTGAAACCAAAGGAAAAAAAAAAAAAGAAGGAAGGAAGGAAGGTTATTGAGGTAGGGAGAAAGGGAGGGAAGGAAGTATGATTATCTTCATAGAATTGTGCCTATGAAATACATGTAATCTGTTCTCTTTACATCAATAGAAAAACATTTAAAAGGAGAAAATATGTTGTAGGGAACAAAGGTTGAAGCTGGGACAAAATTAGAAAGCTTTCAGGATCTAGGGAAGGGATGATGGTAGCTTGAACCAGAATGATAGCAGGAGAGTAGAAATGATAAGTGACTGATTTCTGTTTATCTTTTATAAGGCAGAATCCACAGGATTTTCTGATGAACACAAAGTGGGTATGCAAGAGAAAAAAGACCTAAAGATGACTTGAGGTTTTTTGGTGAAAGCAAATGGAACAATAGAGATGCAGTGAAGATTGTAGGTAGAACACATTTATAGTGACTGTGGTCAGAACTCAGGTGTTCGGCCAGCACTGTGGCGCAGCAGGTTAACGCCCTGGCCTGAAGTTCCAGCATCCCATATGGGCACCGGTTCTAGTCCCTGCTGCTCCTCTTCCGATCCAGCTCTCTGCTATGGCCTGGTATAGCAGTAAAAGATGGCCCAAGTCCTTGGGCCTGCACCCACGTGGGAGACCCGGAAGAAGCTCCTGGCTTCGGATCGGCGCAGCTCCAGCCGTTGTGGCCATCTAGGGAGTGACCAGCGATGGAAGACCTACCTCTCTCTGTCTCTACCTCTCTGTAACTCTGTCTTTCAAATAAATAAAATAAATCTTTTTAAAAAAGAACTCAGGTGTTCAGTTTTATACTTGGTGGCTTTGAAATGGGTATTAGATATCCTAGTGGGGATGGTGAGGAAGCATCCACATCTCTAAGTTTGTAGGCATGAATTTTCCCAGATTGAAAAATAATCAGGGATGACTATATTTCCATTCAAATATAACAATGGCAACAACAAAGCCAGGCAGTGAGGCTGTTATCTGTCTTAATTCTTTTTCTGACATATTATTTCAATCACCCATAATTTCATAAAATGCTTGGAGTCTGAATCAAAAGGGAAGTTTTCTGTTCATTTTCCTATCTATGATCAAAATTCAATATCATTAAGAAGTGACCAATGGGAATAGTCTGAAGATGTCACATCACCTATGCAGCATCCCAGCTGAGAACACATAACCAGGATCTCATCACAAGGAGGCAAAAGACAAACAAGAAAACAATCATCAAACAAAGGGGGAGAAGCATCATATTATTTCTATGAGCACCAAAAGATTAGAACTACTTGGAGATGCATTTACACAAAATACATGCAAGATATGTTTAAAAAACTACAAAACACTGATGATGAGAGAAGAAAATAAATATATGAACTTGAATTGTGTTCATAGCATTAGCAGCAGACAAAAATCAATGATATTTAAAGCCAGGAGATTGGATAAATCACCAAGGGAGGAGGTATGAAGAGGATGAAGGACTAAGCCCTGGGACACCCTAACTTGGTGAGAAGAGAAAAAAAACTAACAGAAGAAATTGAGAAGTACAAAGAGAGGCAAATGGAAAAAAAAAAAAAAACCTAGGAGAGAGGGAATGTTCTGAAAAAGTGAAAATTTGAGTAAAGAGTGGTCAGTTGTATTAAATACTCCCAATGAGATGAGTAAGAAAAAGAATCAACATAGGAGCTGGCGTCGTGGCACAGTAGGTTAATCCTCTGTCTGCAGTGCCGGCATCCCATTTGGAGGCCGGTTCTAGTTCTGGCTGCCCCCCTCTTCTGATCCAGCTCTCTGCTATGGTCTGCGAAAGCAGTAGAAGACAGCCCAAGTGCTTGGGCCCCTGCCCCTGCGTGGGAGAGAGGGGGGAAGTACCTGGCTCCTGGCTTCGGATAAGCTCAGTGAGTTAAGTTGCCCTCTGCAAGGCTGCCATCATATATAAGTACTGGTTCGAGTCCCAGTTGCTCCACTTCTGATCCAGTTCCCTACTAATGAGACCTAGAAGAAGCTCCTGGCTCCTGGCTTTGGTCTGACCCAACCCCAGCTGTTGTGGCTATTTGGAGAATGAACCAGCAGATGGAAGATTCTCTCTCTTCCTCCCTCCTTCCCTCCCTCCCTAATTTCACCTTTCAAATAAATAAATAAATCTTTAAAAAATTGTTATTGTCACCATGCTATACAATAGATCTTTAAGACTGATTTTTCTTATCCCTCCAATTGTAATTTTGTATAATTTGACCAACAACTCACCAAAGCAAATTCACATTTTTACTCTCACTGGCCAGTAGGTATGTGAGAAATGTGAACAATAATTGAAATTAGGTATATTAACTGTTCCAATTAAAAGTACATATTGAGTTTATATTCTTTTTCTTTTTCTTTCTTTTTTTTTTTTTTTGACAGGCAGAGTGGACAGTGAGAGAGACAGACAGAGAGAAAGGTCTTCCTTTGCCATTGGTTCACCCTCCAATGGCCGCCGCGGCCGGCTCACCGCGCTGATCTGATGGCAGGAGCCAGGTGCTTCGCCTGGTCTCCCATGCTGGTGCAGGGCCCAAGCACTTGGGCCATCCTCCACTGCACTCCCGGGCCACAGCAGAGAGCTGGCCTGGAAGAGGGGCAACCGGGACAGAATCCGGCACCCCGACCGGGACTAGAACCCGGTGTGCCTGCGCAGAGGATTAGCCTAGTGAGCCGCGGCGCCGGCTGAGTTTATATTCTTAATTTAGGCAATTTTATTAAGTTGTCTGTCTTTAAATATGCTAGTAGTTTCAATTTGGCTTTTTTTTTTCATTTTTTATTTGTACAGCAATGTGTGTGTGTGTGTGTGTGTGTGTATGAGAGAGAGAGAGAGAGAGAGAGAGAGAGAATGAAAATGAAAGAAATACCTGTATGTAGGCCTATGGTTGCTGGTGGTATGTATATCCTACAGCAATTTCAGCAATACTACTAAAATGTTTTAAGATCTTAAAAATAACAATTACTTCATTTAGTTTGATACATTCAATCCTGATTTTTCGCTTCTATCTCTGATTAGTAATGTTAAAATAAGTGACCCAAACTGTATGCCAAAATATACTTTGTAATAAAAATGATCCCTTGTCACCAGGTAGACATCCAAATAATATGACAAGCAAGGCACACCAGAACCATAACAATTATGCTCCACATTGAGGTCCACCAGTAAAATAAGTTGAAGAGGGTTGTCGGAATCAAACTGGTGAAGAAAAACTTCAAAATAGAGCTAATGTTAATATGTTGTGGCAATTAAACAACTGTAATGATATCAAAAAATGAGACAAAGAACTAAAATAAGGGTTAGGAAGACAGGTAAAGGTTAATTAGCTGTTGGCCAAAATGTTGATTGATGCCTCTAGAATTCCTCCAACTATAAGTCTAAAAATAGTATTGAAATTACCAAATGACTTACAGATGTTTCTTCATTGTTGTATTGCATTTACTTCTCACTTTTGGATGCAATTTTGCAACCTGGTTTCATCCCCACATAGACCTTATAACGTATTCTGAAGGTTACCACCAACACCACCTAAAAAGCTCAATCCAGTGATTTTTAAAATCACTTTTCTTCCTTTTCAATATTCTAGCATCTTGCACTGTTGAGCAACCACACCCAATGATCCATTCATTCAATAAACCCTTACAGAACACATTCTATTTGTCAGGCATTGTGCTATCTGCTAGAGATAAATAGAATAAATTATTATTTTGTGGCACTCTTAAAGAGAAAACATATTTCCTGTCGCTCCCCCTCTTCGTGGAGGAGCAACACAGGACCCTGCCTAGGCTTCATATCCGAGTCACGGCACCATTATGTCGCTCCCCCTCTTCGTGGAGGAACGACACAGGACCCTGCACTGTTCTTTCGTCTGCTCGGCCCTCCCCGGGTTTGCTGCTGGTTCTTCCCGGGTTGGCTACTATCCCTTCCACCTCCGTGGAAGGGCAGTTCCCCCTGGCCACATTCCCCACTTCCGCAGGGGAGCGGCACACCGCCGGCCGGCTTTCTCGGGGGCTGCACAGGTGTTCCTTCAGCTAGATGTTCCCCTTAGATGTTCCTGGTGCATGCCGTCTCTCTCCTCCTTTATAGTCCTCCTCCGCCCATCCCAACTCGGCTGCCCACACGCCGAGTACGCTGCTCTCCTCCAATCAGGAGCAAGTCCTACAGTTTATTAGTTGAACTGGAGGCAGCTGTGTGGAAGCTGTTTACTTCTCTCCCAGCGCCATATTGTGGGAGAGCAGATGCATAGAATAAGTCTTAATTCCAGTAACTCAGTCCAGTCCGGATTGCTCCCCACAATTTCCTACATTCAAAGAAATTGCAGTGAGGCAGTTTAAAAGCTATGTCAGCCATATGGTTAAACTTGTTCTTGAAGTTCAATAGGAATTTGTCTAAGGAAGCAGAGCTATGTTGAGAGGTAGCAAAGGACAAGGAAGAGTAATATGGAGAAGTTGTAGTATACGCAAACATTCTGTGGTGATAGAGAAAATAGGAAGGAAAATTGTCCAGAGAGTGGTATGCCAACTATTTGCATTTCTCCAAATAAAAAATTCCTTCAAACTTCAGTGCCTTTTCCTGTACTGGTCCTTTTGCCTACACCTAATTATGCTATTATCAGTTTTCAAAATGCAGGTGGAGTAACTTGTACTTTGGAAAATCTTTGTTTATTGTGCTCCTCACTTAGCCTCGCTCTCATACATGCACTCTTTTCTTATTTTTATAGCATGTTTTTTCCCTAAGACTTTCTCTCATTTTTAATCTACCCACCCTCGTAAAAAAAAGGAAAATATGCCTGATTTTTAAAGGAAATTATCTGACTCAAAGAACATATACTGATAAAAGATAAACTTGCAAATAAAGAATGGGAGTCACAGTGCATCTAAAATGAACTATTTATTTACACACATACATAACATGTCTGGATTATGGCTATCATATAAATTAAGGCATACCTGAAACTCTTCTTCTTTAGGACAATAAAACAGTTTACTTATGAATATAAGTAACTTGTTTTTAAAAATTTATCTGATGAAAGCTAATCTTATAAAGTTAAGATAAATAATCTAAATTTTTAAATTTTAGCATATTGTTTTTAAAACAGTAAATTAAAACATTTTAATAACAACATGACTGTGCCATGTATATAGAAACTATTTCTGATCAAACTATTATTTTAAGTCAAGTATTGCATCATCAGATATAGAAAAAAATAGAAAAAAATAAATTATTACTTATAACATATTGTGTTTACCTTGCTTTTACAGCATATATAATCACTTACTTGCAATAAGGCTTTCCATCTTTGCATGCACAAGCAATATTCTCTGGACAGAAATCTGTTATAATCCCTGGACAATCATCAAAGTCAGTCACAGATGTACAGTTGGCTGTAAAGAACAAAATTCAAAATCCCTCAACAACATGGGACAAATGTTTCAAACTTGCATAATACACATGTGAGAAATTCTGCATGTTAGAAAAACTATTTTATTTTATTCTTAAAAATTATTTTTATTATTTTTATTTTTAATTAGTTTTTAACAGAGTCCGTATAGTTCGCGGATACAATCCTAATAATATCAAATATTAGGGGGAGTTCAGTGTGCTTTATTTATTGTAACAAATATATCATACTAATATAAGATGTTAATAATAGGGGAGCTCTTTGTTCTACTTCATGATTTCTGTTTTAAAAATTTAAAACTTTGGAAATAAAAAGTCAAAAAATAAGCTTAAAAATACCAAAATTAAAATAACTTTCTGGTACTTTGGGAGTGTTCAAATATATTATCAAGCTCTAGGCTTCCAAATGCAAGATGAACATCAAACCATGTTTTTGTGCCCATGATTTTGTACCTGATGATTTTCACAGCATGGATTTGAAAAGTCAATACACGGCGTGATAGCTCAAAGGATATCTAATATTTAAGCAAAGTTCTTTGAGACTAAATTTGGGTATCATGTTTTGGCTAAAGAGAAAACAATGACCCAAAGATAGAGTCAACATACATACTGGTTTGCCAGGAGAGTTTTCGTTTATCCCTGTTATCCCAGAATAATTATTAATAGACCCTTCATTGCCAATGCACCCTTATTTAGACAGACAGATTAAACAGGCATCCTACTAATTAGCCACTGCAGGTAGCAAGAACCACTGCTCCAAATCTTAATTCTTTTTGCCTCAAGGCTACTGTGGAGAGTCTCTGTCAAGGTGGATCCCATACTCGATCTGAACTGAGGAAAAGTTTTCTGAAGTCTGAAAATCAGTGAGTAGGACAGTTTCTTATGAGTCACGGGACCTATAAACATGCACAGAAAGTATAATTCCAAGAAAGACAAAATTATTTTGACCTTCCACCAGCCTGAACACAAAGAAGCGATTCCATAGAGTGGGATTTCACATTGTCTGAATCCTAGGCCTCTGAGTCTCTGTTTTGGGTTGTTGGTGGCAGGCAAGAAGGGAAATGTCTCTGATAAGATCAGAACTATAAAATCTAAAAGGAAGCCTCTTGCCTTTTGTAGAGCTTATTTTTTCCTAATGTAAAAATGTGACATACTGATTTTGCTACATGCGTAATTGCTAAAAGGGATGAGAGGGCCACATCAGAAAACATAATCGAGTTTTTAAAGGAAAACACAGTATAGTAGTTTAAATGGTTCACTCTCAATTGGAATACGGAAGCAGCTTCAGCTGACCGGAATGTTCCACTAAGCATCTGACTACCCAAAGTTAACAAAAATGTCTCACCAGAATTAGTGGGTCACAGAGTGCTGCTCAGAGAAATTCAAGTCACATCTGTTTTCAACAGGCAATGTTTGGAAAAAGAACTGCACTTCTTGGCTTGGAAAAGATTTTAGGCCCTATTTTATAGAGTCATGATTATATCATATATTTCTTTAACTATCTCTTTCCTTTTACAGAGATTCAGATGGTTTTCATTATGTCAAGTGATGTCATGTTTGTACTGAACACACTGTAGGTTGAAATTTTTCTGAAAAATAAAGTACAATCTATATATTCTGAGAAAGAAAGTGTTAAATGTAAGTGGCTAAAGCAACCACTAATACCAATACAAATAAAAATTTTAAATGCCAGCCCACAGATTTTTTTCATATTTCCTGCTTGTTACAGAGATCAGAGACAAATATAAGCTTCAAAAGGAAGAAAAGTATATATTTCTAAAAGTAAACACCTTAAAAATCAGATTCATTCAAGTTTGTGAATTTTTAGCGATATAAACTTTACTTGGAATATTGTGTAGTTCCTTAGCTTTAGACACTGCCACAGCATTAATCCCCTCTCTAATTAAAATCTAATGAATTCTTTATATACTTAACCTATAGAAGTAAAGTAATTAGAATTTTTCTTACGTTGTGCACAATGTACAGTCAGAAAACAGCAGGAGATGAACAGAATCCGAGTCAGTTTAATCATGCAATCCACCATCATGAGATGAAGAAAGAAATCTAAGCCGTTCTGATAACTTCACTAAAAGACTACTGTAATTGACAGACAGTCAGCCGAGATGGTGGGTAGCTTATATAGGAAATAAGTGAGCATGGATTTTGGACTTTTTCCTCCAGCCTCTAAATTACTAATTAACTGTTCAGTTGTACACATGTTCATTCCCCTTATCTATACTAACTATATAGAGAACATACATGACTTATCTATGAGCTAAATATGGCTTGAGTTTAGTCACAGCTATGGGTTACTTCCAAGAACTATTTGTTAATCTTTGTACTAAGTTTCATAACTTTTTATTATTTGACAACAAAAAGCCATTGCTTATAGAAGTGAAATTGATACTTTGAGATGCAATGACTTTGAACAACCCTTGTCTTAACTGTTGGGGAACAGTTCTTTTTTCCATCCTATTTATTGAACTCTTTACTTGTTAGAGTTAGTTTTATGTATATAAAGTTAATTTAAAATAGATCTTAGTAAAAAATAAGAATGAGAATGGGAAAGGGAGGAGGAAGAAGGGTGGGAGTGCGGGAGGGAGGGTAGGTACAGTGGGAAGACTCACTATGTTCCTTAAGTTGTATTTATGAATGAATGAAGTTTGTAGTCCTCAAATAAAAAGTTTCTGGAGAAAAACATATTACTATGAATGCACTTTTCAAATTTTCAAAATCAGACATTTCTGTTCTTACAGCCACTAGGAACACTAAGCAATAATATCAGGATACCTTGGGTATCATTGGCAAGGAATGAGATGAAGAAAAGACAAGAAAAAAATTGAAGTGTAGGAGGATAAAATGAGAAACAGAAGTAGAAGAGTTACCAGAAAGAGAAAATGAAGAGAAGACCAAATGTGTCAGGCAGAGCAACAAAGATGTAATTCACTTGGTACACGAGGTTTTTATTAGGATTCTCTCTCTTTCTTGCTTTCTCACTCTCCCCACCACACTCCCTTCCTCTCCCTATTTTTCTCTCTCACTCTCCCCACTCACATGCATATTACAATGATCATATCTGTCACAAAGTTTCCATCTAGGTCTAATGACAAGTTACCATTAAATCTGTACTCTCTGTGTATCTCAAAATCCACTATTGCCCCCACTTGCTGGCAAATATATTTTATGTGTTATTTCCTGCTTGGAATTTATCCGTTATTGTACTTTATTCTCCACTCCTCCTTTCTAGTCACCAATAAAGTGGCAGTTTCATGAAACTTCCAGACTGAACTACATATCACCTGTTAATACAGATAATTTTTAATCTATCTGGCTCACACTGACCCAGTAAGATCTATTTATTATGAACAATTCTACTTAATCTTTTAAATATGAGATCCTTGTTTTATAATAACAAGGCAGTAAAATTTGTACTTAATTGTATTCACATAATGTTATGAGAATTCACATGCCCATTTTTGAAACAAATGGTTTTATTTGTTCTTATTATAGTGACAGCCAAGGTCTTATTTGAATATTTGCTAAGAAATAAGATACAAAGGGTTACAAAGAACAGATAGAATCTAACTCTCTGCCTAATCTCTACAAAAATTCCATTTACAAAATTTGGCTTTTGAGATGAATCTAAGTTTTTCTGGGTTCAGGATGTATAGATTACTGTTGTCCCTAAAGTGCTGTTTACATATTCCGGTGTCAGATAATTTAGAACCTCTGAAAGCAGCCATCTTAGAGCTGTGTCAGAAATATCCTTGCTTCTATTAAATCAACATATATTTTCTGAAACTTCCAACAATATGAGGCAAATTCACTTTAACCACTTGGAAATTACTGCCATATGATGAGACTTCAGACCTTGTAGCACTAGAACTATCAAACAGACAAGTTGTGAGAGGAGAAAATCCTCAGTTCGTATACCTGATTTACTATAGGTATAGTTAATATCTCTCTTCTTCACCTTTTCTTTTCTATTAAAGTTAGCTATAAATCAAAGTTCGCTATTAATTCCCAATGTGAAACTCACAATGGTGGTTGAGTATCTAACAGCAAATCATCCCCTCATCAGCCCAACAAACACCTTTCTTCTGTCCGGCAGTTATCCGACATGCCAGTTATTGCTCTCTCAGCTTTCACTACATAAGCTAGGAGGGGCCCGGGAGGCAGGATCCTAATCAGCAAGACAAAGTCTGCTGGGTTTCTCAGAAAGTTTTCTTCCCAGAGAAAAAGTAAAGGATTGCCTTCCTTTGCAGCATCCTTTCTTCCTGTTTTGCATGCAGCTGTATCAGAACGTGCTGCTTTGAATGATTGCTGTTGTGTTACAACCAT
The DNA here is from genome assembly GCF_051225735.1 of Oryctolagus cuniculus. Lineage (NCBI taxonomy): Eukaryota > Metazoa > Chordata > Mammalia > Lagomorpha > Leporidae > Oryctolagus > Oryctolagus cuniculus. Next base: position 65,342,732 of record NC_142888.1, read on the forward strand.
GGGTAGAGACATCCTGACACATTGAAGGTTGCATAGTGGAAGATGAGGGGAAAATAGATTCTTAAAGGCTTTAGGGAAAGAAAGAATCCAGACTGGACTTGCTAAACCTCAGACTTCTTGTTCTGTGTGATTTACTGATAAACTTCTATTATTTAAATTACATATAGTTGGGTGTTACTTGCAGCCAAGTGATGTAGTCTGATATACATTTTCTTTAATTTTTTATTTATTTATTTTTTGACAGGCAGAGTTAGACAGTGAGAGAGAGAGAGACAGAGAGAAAGGTCTTCCTTTTTCCGTTGGTTCACCCCCCAAGTGGCCACTATAGCTGGCATGTTGCGGCTGGCACACTGCGCCGATCCGAAGCCAGGAGCCAGGTGCCTCCTCCTGGTCTTCCATACGGGTGCAGGGCGCAAGGACCTGGGCCATCCTCCATTGCACTCCAGGGCCACAGCAGAGAGCTGGACTGGAAGAGGAGCAACCGGGACAGAATCTGGCACCCCAACCGGGACTAGAACCCGGTGTGTGGGCGCCGCAGGCGGAGGATTAGCCCAGTGAGCCGCAGCGCTGGCCAGTCTGATATACTTTTTAATGAAAAGGGACAATAATATAAGGAGATTTCAAAAAGTTAGTGGAAATTAGTTAAAACACAAGTTTATGTTGCACTAGAATTTTGAAATCCATGCACACAGTGTCTTCAAAGGATTCATGGAGGGGCCAGCGCTATGGTGCAGTGGGTAAATCCATCCCATATGGGCACTGTTTGGAGTCCCGGCTTCTGATCCAGCTCTCTGCTATGGCATGGGAAAGCAGCATAAGATGACGATGGCCCAAGTGCTTGGTCCCCCGCATCCACGTGGGAGACCCGGAAGAAGCTCCTGGCTCCTGGTTTTGGAAGGGCACAGTTCTGGCCATTGTAGCCAATTGGGGAGTGAACCAGCGGATGGAAGACCTCTCTGTCTCTCTCTGCCTCTCCTTTTATCTCTGTGTAACTCTGACTTTCAAATAAACAAATAAATCTTTAAATTTTAAGAATTTCATTTCATATGATGAGGGCCCCCAAGCACTTGGCCATTTTCTGCTACTTTCTCAGGCCATTAGCAGGGAGCTAGATCAAAAGTGGAGCAGCCGGCACTCTAACTGGCACCCATATGGGATGCCTTGGCTTAATCCATTAGGTCACAGTGCAGGCCCCAAAACCTCAAAGTCTTATGCTAATAGTTGATGGATTAATGCTAATGGTTGATGGATCAGGATGGAAGTCTTTAGGTCAATCAAGGCTTGCCTTCGGAAGGTAGTTCTCACAAGAGGGTTTGGTTATTTAAACTGTTCCAGTGTCTCTCTGTGCCTCCAGGTTGACCACATCATTGTTCCTTCACACTCATTCTGCTATTGACAGCCTCCATCAGATGCCAGACTAACAGGGTCACCTAATCTCAAACAGTGAAACTCCGAAATTTAAGTCAAGTAAGGTTTTTCCTTCCCCAAAAATCTACTCTCAGGTATTTTAGTTAAAATAGTAAAAAGTTGGCTAAGATACAAGAGATGCCAAAAGACAAGAAGAAATGGAGTTTGAAGAGATAAACCAAACATCAGAACCAGACTAAGGTATGGCAGAGATTTTGGAATTATCATATCAGGAATTTTAAATAATCATGATATCTTGAAACTTCTAATGACAAAAATGGACAACATGTATAAATGTTGAGTAATGTTAGCAGAGAAACGAAAACCCTAAAAAAAGAACCAAAATGATATGCTAGAAATAAAAAAAAAACTCTACCCGAAATTAATATTGCCTTTAATGAGGTTATTAACAGGCTGGATATGCCTGATATAATCTGGAGAATATGTCAATAGAAACTTTTAAAACTGAAATTCAAAAGGAAAAAATAATGGAAAAAATGGAATAGAATACCCCAAAACAGTAGGACAAATACAAAAGCAGTGGCATGCATAATAGGAATACCAAAAGTAGACTACAGAGTGAAAGGAATATAAGAAATATTGATATACTAATAGCTTAAAATTGTCAAAAATTAATGGCAGACATGAAACCACAGATCCATCTTAATAAATCCCATACTTCCATCTGTGTTCTCTAGCGCATCCTTTTCTGATTCCTATGGTCCTCATTCCATCTATCACGTGCTCTCTTGAGTCTTCATCCTCTTTTTTATTGGTGTTATCCCATCAGTTTTTAAGCATGTTCGAGTTCTTTCAGTGAGAGACAGTTAGAAAAAAACTCCCCAATAAGCTCACTGCCTCTTCAGTTATCATTATTCCTCTCTTCATAGCATAGTGATTTGAATAAATAATATTCACTCATCGCCATTACTCACTTTTGCTAAAAATAAATGTTACAATGAAAATCATATCCTCCACTGCACTCCCTGGCCACAGCAGAGAGCTGGCCTGGAAGAGGGGCAACCGGGACAGAATCTGGTGCCCCGACCAGGACTAGAACCCGGTGTACCAGCGCCGCAAGGCGGAGGATTAGCCTGGTGAGCCGCAGCGCCTTGTCTAAAAATTATCAGAGTCAGTGAACTCAGGGGGCTTCCATAGCCTTGGCAGCTCATGACAAGAGCCTAGGTTGATTACTGATGCCATAAACAAGAGTGTCAATTTGTTAAGTCAACAACAGGAGTCACTGTGCACTTACTCCTCATGTAGGATCTTTGTCCTTAGTGTGCTGTACATTGAGATTTAATGCTATAACTAGTACTCAAACAGTATTTTTCACTCTATGTTTCTGTGTGGGAGCAAACTGTTGAAATCTTTACTTAATGTATGCTAAACTGATCTTCTGTATATAAAGAGAATCGAAAATGAATCTTGATGTGAATGGAAGGGGAGAGGGAGTGGGAAAGGGGAGGGTTGCGGGTTGGAGGGACGTTATGGGGGGGGAAGCCATAGTAATCCATATTCTGTACTTTGGAAATTTATATTCATTACATAAAAGTTTAAAAAAAAAAAACTTCTACTACCTGGGATACACTCCACGCTCTTTTACCATGAATAACTCCTACTTATTTAAAACTCAGATCATCCTATAACGTTCCCCAGGAAGTTATACTTGATCCTTTGGTTCGAGAAAGAATTTTTTTCCCATCTGCTCCTTTCATACCTTCTGCATATCTTTAGCACAACACTTACATTGACTTGTATTATCTCAATACATAGCACTGTTTCCAACAATATTGAAATCTCTGAAAAGAGACTTAGCTATATATCTTTGCATCCACAGTACTTGGCATAACATCTACCTGGCATATAGACTACCAATTTTTTTTTAATAAGTGCTTAACTGAATGAATGCTTTCCCCTTCCTTTAATTTAATCTCCAAATTTCCTACATTCTGCTCCATCCATGACTTTGAACATTTCTCTTTTGGTTTAATGTGTCTTGACGTTTTCCATTGACACACATGTAAACACTCACACACACACACACATATATATATATTTCTATAGTATATATTATTTTTACATGTTTTTGGTTATTAATGATGGAATGAAACACTCAATTAGGATTCACATATTTTGAAGTTTTAACTCTGAGCCCAGGAGAAATATTCTACTTCTTGGTACAAAATTATTTATTTATTTCAAGAGTTACCAAAATACATATTTTTTCAGTTTATTTGTAGAGAGTAATTTATCTTTTTCTGTGTACAATAATGCACAGTGGGGCCAGTGCTGTGGCATAGCATGTAAAGCTGCCGCCTGCAGTGCCAGCATCCCATATGGACGCCGGTTTGAGTCCTGGATGATCCACTTCTGATCCAGCTCTCTGCTATGGCCTGGGAAATCAGTAGAAGATAGCCCAAGTCCTTGGGCCCCTGCACCCACGTAGGAAACCCAGAAGAAGCTCCTGGCTTCTGGCTTTGGATCGGCGCAGCTCTGCCCATGTGGCCAATTGGGGAGTGAACCAGAGGATGGAAGACCTCTCTCTCTCTCTCTCTCTCTTTCTCTCTCTGCCTCTCCTCTCTCTGTGCAACTCTGAATTTAAAATAAATAAACAAACCTTTTTAAAAAAGATAATGCACATGTAGCATTTGATATATCATCATTTATAATTATAGAAAACAGAAGAAACTAAAATAATTTATTTATGTAAAAGATTTATGTAACAAGTGGCAACACAAGGCAATGATACACAATAATTCACTTCAAGGCCTGGTAATCATGTGGGTTGAAAATTTTCACTAGCAATACAGATATTTTTACATCACATTTTCTGTTATTTGCCAACAGGATATGGAGGAAATTAAGACCATTTGGTGACAAAATGTTAAAACTGTAAGGTAATTTATTTTACAAAAGGAGAGAATAAGAATCATGGATGCAAATGTCTTCATATTCTAAGATCACACAACTTGGATTAAGATCAGATCTAAAATCTAAATTAACATTCCCTGGATCTCAGACTTTATATTATGAATAATAATGCAAGCTTTTGTTATGGGAGTACTTCAAAAAGTTCATGGAAATGGAATTAAATGATAAATTCATTTTGATGCAATTCTAAAAAATATCCATATAAAAACTAAAAGAAATAATGGGAAAGGAATGAGGAGGGAGGGTGGCAGCATGGGTGGGAGGGAGGGTAGAGAGGGAAGCATCACTTTGCTCCTAAATCTGTATATATGACATACATGAACCAACTCAATAAATAAATTTTTAAAAATCCAGGCAGTTTTTTACATTATATGCATTTTCACAAACTTTCTGAAGTACCTCCATGTAGTGCTTTAAAGTTTAAAAAGTACCTTCAATATTTCCCCATCATTGTCCCTCATTTCCCTCCCTAGCCTCTGGTAACCACCATCACATTTTTAACTTCTATGCGATCACAATCTTTTTTACAATACATATGAGTGAGAAATTGTGATACTTACCCTTCTGTTTTTGGTTTATTTAGCTCAATATTATGACCTCCAGTTCCATCCAGGTTGCTGCAAATGACATGACTTCATCCATTTTATGGCTGAGTAGTATTTTATTGTGTATATGTACCACATTTCCTTTATCCATTCGTGACTGAATGAAAAGTTAGATTGTTTCCATTTCTTGGTTACTGTGAATACTGCTGGAATGAACATGGGAGTGTAGATGTCTCTTCGACAGACTGATTAATGGGTACTAAGTTATACCTAGACAGGACTAAGAAATTCTTGGATTCTGTTGCACAGTAGGGTGACTATAATGTTAATGCACTATATATTTCACTACAAAAACTAGAAAATGGGATTTTGTGTGTTTACACCATAATGAAATGATAAATATTTGAGGAGATAGATATAGATAGTATACGCTGATTGGACATTACACAATATATACATGAATCAAAACACCACATAGTACTCTACAAGTTTGTACAAGTTTTATGTGTATTACTTTTTTAAAAAATAAAAAGCTTTTAACTATTTTCAGAAGCAGTATCTTTTTTGATCCTCAAAACTATATTTAGGATAAAGGCAAATATAATCCCCAGAGTAAAGATGAGAAAACAAGAGTCAGGTGAGGTGGCAAGGGGACAGCAGGGAGATTAAGTAATGTCCTGAAGTCATATACATAGTAAAGTAGCAGATATGGGACTAAGACCCAAGTCTTTCATCTCTAAATTATACAATAAATCACAACATATTACCTAGGAATATGAATCACTGAGCTTAGTAACAAAAATTTAACTTATTTATTTTTAGCCTCTCCTTTTTGCAAAATAATTAATTAAATAGTATGTGGGGCAGGTGTTGTGGTGTAGTGGTTAAAGCCGCAGCCTGAGATGCTGGCATCTCTTATGGATGCCAGTTCGGGTCCCAGCTGCTCCACTTCCATCTAGTCCAGCTCTCCTTTTATGGCCTGGGAAAGCAGCAGAAGATGGCCCAAGTGCTTGGGCCCCTGTACCCACATGGGAGACCTAGAAGAAGCTCCTGGCTCTGGCCTAACCCAGCACTGGCTGTTGTAGCCATTTAGGGACTGAACCAGCAGATGGAATATCGCTCTCTCTTTGTCTTTCCCTCTCTCTCTGTAATACTTACTTTCAAATAAAGAAATAAATACTTAAAAAACAGCATGTGATGGCAACTTTAAGGAGTTGAGGGAATACATTAAAATAATCCCTGAATCAGTTGTCCAATGTTTCACAGTAACTTTGAACTTTGATTCATGAGTCATTTTAAATTCAGTGATAAGTTTCTTATGATGGTTTATGCCAGCTTCATTAAAACAAGAAGATGAAAGTAGTGATGAAAATAATAAAGACCATGATTGGATATTTCAACCCCTTGAGCTTTTAGGTACCTGGTCCTGTGCTAGGGGTTCTGAAGTTAGATAACAGATGATAGCAGCTCCTTTAGAATTTTACATTGTCATCAAACTGCCCTAATTTATAGGCATGAAAGAATTACATAGAAACCAAGTACTAAAGGAGTGTAGTGTATAATTCACAGGAAGGAAGATCAGTAAGGTCAGAGCAGCTGTAAGGGTCTCTCATATACTGAGAGTAGCAGTACAAAGTAGTAATTATAAGCATAGACTCTGGCACTAGATTAACCAAATTTATTTATGTATTTTTTTAAGTTTTTATCTGTTTGAGAGAGAGAAACAGAGAAAGAGAGCTCCTGTCCACTGGTTCACTCCCTAAATGCCCAATAATACCGGAGTTGGAGTTGGGTAGAGGTCCAAAGCCAGGAGCCAGGAAGCCTCTCTAGGTCTCCCACATGGATGGTAGGATCCCAATTACTCGAGTCATCACTGCTGCTTCCCATGGCATTAGCAGGAAGCAGGAGTCAAGAGCCATATCTGAGTATAAAACCTTGGTTCTCCCATATGCAACACAAACATCTTCACTGGTGTCTTAACCACTGGTCAAAGCCCTGCCTCCTATCTAAATTTAAATCCTAAATTTAAGTAACTTTGCGACCCTGGGCAAGTTATTTTAACCTCTCCTTTGTCTCCAGGTCCTCACCTGTAAAATGAGGGAAACATTACCCATATCATAGGATTATTAATGTGATTAAATGAACTAATATGTTTATGATCTTTAGAACAATTACAGGAACCTAACAATTTATATGGGAATAAAGCATAAATAAAATAATTATTAACCTGATTTATGGGAAAGCTATACTACAGTTGGAAAGGCTTGAAGCTAAGGTGCAGTTGTAGTAATCCAGGTGAGACAGGATGGCGAGGATGCAACAGATATAAAATCCAAAGGCAGGATGTGCTCCTTCAGTGATGGAATGTCATACTTGAATCCCCCAACCTCCAGCACTGGGAAGGCGATTCTTTACCCTAGCAGTTCACTAAGAACCATGAGCAGGCAGTTTTAAATTTTTAAAGGAATTTAAGACACTGCTTATCACTAGACTGTATTTGGTGAGGTCTTCACTGGAATGATGCAAGAAGAAATTGGCTGGATTGTGGAAAAACAGTTTTGTTATTTTAACTTCATGACTTTTATGCACCTTGAGAAAAACTTACAGGTTGCTGATAAAAAGGTTTTTTAAAAGTACTTGAGCATTCAATCAAGGATTATGTAATATATACAGGTCTGTGTCTGTGTGTGAGATTTCATCTAAAATCTGCACACTGAATGTTATACGGTAGATGTTTGGTTAAACAAGTTCCTGTAAGTTCATTACAGATTGACTTTGAGATATATTCTTGGTATGTTCAGAGTTCAGAAGCAATATGTACCATTTGCATAAGGCAATGAGCAATTCTCCTATCACTCCTTACACCTCCCCTCTTCCTGTGTCTCTACCTTCAAGTGGAAGGGAGAAAAGACATGCTTAAGAGTAAAGCAATACAATGGTCTTTCTGTTTTTGCCTTCACATTTTGCTTGGCCAAATAGTACTTAGTTTAATCAGTTTTTTCCCAAGGAAGGTACCCACTGTTCCCAAGAAAGTCAACACAAAAACACATTGGATATCTCTGTTATACTCTTATATATCACCCCAATGGTTCTTTATGGTCTTTTCCACATTTTTTTGATGAGTTAGATAGGTAGATCTGAGAAGATGTCTGTTTCCCTCATTATGCTAGCTCCATAATGTTAATGAAAACCATGTTGGATTTGTGCATCAGTATACCGTCAGTGCATAAAACAGTATCTGGCATGTCCTTGGCCGACATGATGTCTTCTCCCTCTCTTCTTCTTCTTCTTTTTTTTTTTTTTTTTTTTTTTTTTTTTTACAGGCAGAGTAGACAGAGAGAGAGACAGAGAGAAAGGTCTTCCTTTACCGTTGGTTCACCCTCCAATGGCCGCCGCGGCCGGCGCACTGCGGCCGGCACACCACGCTGATCCAAAGCCAGGAGCCAGGTGCTTCTCCTGGTCTCCCATGCGGGTGCAGGGCCCAAGGACCTGGGCCATCCTCCACTGCCTTCCCAGGCCACAGCAGAGAGCTGGACTGGAAGAGGAGCGACTGGGACAGAATCCGGCACCCCGACCTGGACTAGAACCTGGGGTGCCAGCGCCGCAGGCAGAGGATTAGCCTATTGAGCCGTGGTACCGCCCTCCCCCCCCCTTCTTCTTGCCCATAGTTCTCAGATTAATGTTATGGCACTGCAATGTCATGAGCTATGAAGGAGCTGCTTCAAACAGCCTGAGCCTTGTTCTTGTCCATCTTAAGAAACATCACATCTTGGGTTAGGGCAAAATTAACAAAGCCCAGGACACACTTGGTTTTGCTCCCTTCTCCCTCTTCTGGAAGCAAGATGTCCTGCAAAGCTTTGCCCAGTGTGTCATATCACTCCTGAGGTATAAACCCCAGGACAGGCTGCCTTTTGGGGCCCCTCATCTGTGTACAAGTGGAGCATGTGCAATCAAGATTCCATCCATCTCCAATAGCTTTCTTGGGTCTTGGAGGATTGACTCAAAATGGATCTTAGAGCTCTGCTGTCCCTTGCTATTTGTAAGTAATAAATACACTTCATACAGCTTGTTACATGTGAGTTACATGTTATGTCACTGAGCTCAGGCAATTGGTAAAATTGAAGCCCAACAGAATTTGTAAATGCCAGTGCCAGAATTCAAAATGAGTACTGTTTAACTTCAAAGCTAGTGCCTCTTCACTCAACTGTTTCAATATCTACTTAATAAGACTTGGCTATTGGCCGGCGCTGCGGCTCACTAGGCTAATCCTCCACCTTGCCGCGCTGGCACACCAGGTTCTAGTCCCGGTCGGGGCGCCAGATTTTGTCCCGGTTGCCCCTCTTCCAGGCCAGCTCTCTGCAGTGGCCAGGGAGTGCAGTGGAGGATGGCCCAAGTGCTTGGGCCCTGCACCCCATGGGAGACCAGGATAAGTACCTGACTCCTGCCATCGGATCAGCGTGGTGCGCCGGCCGCGGCGGCCATTGGAGGGTGAACCAATGGCAAAGGAAGACCTTTCTCTCTGTCTCTCTCTCTCACTGTCCACTCTGCCTGTCAAAAAAAAAAAAAAAAAGACTTGGCTATTATGATGGAAAGGATATACCCCGGGGTCATATTGAAAATTGACAGAAGAAATAAGTAGAGCAAGAGTTCAAAGCTAAATAGCTCCACATCAATCCGTGATATCAAAATATCACAGAAAATGTTGGATTGTAACCAACTATCCAAATGCATTTTTGTAGACTAGCTATATTTATAAATCATGCGTAATAACATAGCCCTTGATTTTAAAAACATTATTTTTGGTAATTTTAAAAACTTCAAATGTAATATATACTCTGAATTTTTAAAAAGTACATTTAGTATATAGGGGCCAGCACTGTGGTATAGGAGGCTTCCCATATGGGCGCTAGTTTGTGTTCCAGCTGCTCCTCTTCTGATCCAGCTCTCTGCTTATGGCCTGGGAAAGCAGTGGAAAATGGCCCAAGTGCTTAGGCCCTTGCACCCATGTGAGAGACCCTGAAGAAGCTCCTGGCTTCGGATCAGCCCTGCTCCAGCTCTTGCAGCCATTTGGGGGGTGAACCAGTGGATGGAAGACCTTTCTCTCTGTATCTCCCTCTTTCTGTAACTCTGCCCCTCAAATAGATAAATAAAATCTTAAAAAACAAAAGTACATCAGTATACAAGGTAAAATCTGAAATCACTTACCCTCTCCCGACTCCTACTCTGCAGCCACAACCAGAGTTCACAGTTTGCTATATTGTGTACATGTTCTTTTTGTTTCTGAAAAATAATCTACAATTTTGAGTACAAGACTTAGGAAATCAGACTTGGCAATTGTTACGGCAGTCAGTTCTGGAGTAGGTAAATGTCTTGCATTTAGTGTGTGTGTTCTTAGGGCATGTTTTTTCGTAATCGCAGGTATGCAGGGTTCAACAGCCATGCAGAAAGAAACTTTCCTTTTCACTTCTGTTTTTCATTCATTCATTTGTTCATTCATTCCAAGACAAATGAGGACTAACCATATGATAAGCACTAGTAATAAAATAATGATCAAAACAGGCATTGTTCTGGCTCTCATTACATAGTAGAGAGAAGAGGTAGGTGTACAATATTAACCCAGATTGATGAGCAGTGTGACAAAATATAGTTCTTTTTCTTTTTAAAAAAGATTTGCATATTTATTTGAAAGACAGAGTTACAGAGAGAGAGAGAACTTTCCATCTGCTGTTTCACTCTCCAGATAGCTACAGTAGCTGGAGCTAGACCAGGTGAAAGCCAGGAGCCTGGAACTCCATCTGGGTCTCCCATGCAGGGTGGGGCCCAAGTACTTGGGCCATCTTCTGCTGCTTTCCCAAGGGTATTGGCAGGGAGCTGGATTGGAGCCAAGACTTGAATAGGCACCCATATAGGATGCTGGCATCAACAGGTGACAGTTTAACTGTACCACAATGGTTTAAAAACCCAGAATGTGGTATTTAAACCTTAGTATGCTCATCAGAATCATTTTGGATGCTTGTTAAATTTACACCAAAACCACTGAACCAGAACACCTGGAGGGTGAATCCAGGGAATCTGCATTTCAATCAGCTCCCCAGATCATTCTAACGTGGTTATTTTCTTCTGGCAGTTTTAAACAGAGTGCAATGGGGAGTCTATGAGGAGCAACTTTGTTTAAAGGAGGGTAAGGAAGATATCTGCCAAAAGTTATGTCTAATTTGAGACTTGAACCATGAATAATAATGAACTTAAAAGTTGAGGATTGAGAAGCTGATAAGAGCACCCATCTCCTGACTCTAGCTTTCTCCTAATGCTGACCCTGGGAGGCAGCAGTGATAGATGAAATAATTTGGTTCATGACACCCATGTGGGAGACCTGAATTGAGTTCTTAGCTCCTGGCTTTGGCCTGGTCCAACCCTTTCTGATGCAGGCATTTGGAGAGTGGACCAGTGGACAGGAGCTCTGTCTATTTGTCTCTTTCTCTGTTTCTGTCTCTCTCAAGGCATGAGAGATTTGCCTATGAGAGGGAGAGGGTCTGCACTCAGGAAGTGAAAGTTCAATATATCTAAAGAATAAAACTGGTTTTATTTAAAAAACTATGCATAGTTTTTTTCATAACATCCATTTCCATGACTTTTTTGAAGATTCCCCATCTGCATGGATTTCAAAATATTTTGCACCAAAATGAATTAACCTTTTCATGGCATTTTCCATGAATTTTTTGAAGTACCCTCATACATTGTTGAATGCTAGAATCAAACATTACCTCACATTCTTTTGTGATGAGAAAACATACTTACTACTGCTCTTTTAGCAATCTTCATGTATGCTGTATGTTATTATGAGTTATAGCCACTATGCTGCATACTAGATCTCCAAAACTTATTCTGCCTATGTTACTACAATGTGTACCTTTTAACCAACATCTTCCCATCCCCATCCCCCACCTCCAACTGTAGAATTTAAGGTAGGTAGGTGAGTGGCAAGTAGATGAGCCCCCTTTCCCCATCATAGAGACTGTAGCTTGAGATTGTAACCAGAGCTGATATCAAGGGATCACTAAGATTTAAGGGAGGAGGTTGGCATTTAGTTTAGTGATTAAAATGTTAGTTAAGAAACTTAAATCTCACATAAGAGCATCTATGTTCAATAACCAGCTCTGGCCCTTGACTCCAGCTGCCTGCTAATGCAAATGATTAGGTTCCTGTCACCCACGTGGGAGACTTAGATTGAGTTCTGAACTCCTGCCTTCAGCCCCAGAACAACCCAGGCCATTGAGAGCATCTTGGGAGAGAACCAGCAAAAGGGAGCTCTCTCTTTCTCTCTCTCTCATTCTGTCTCTGTCTCTCAAATACATTAATTAAAATTTTAAAAAAATATAGGAGAAGGAGGTCAAGAAGGTTAAGAAGGGCCACTGAATTATTTTCTGTCATATTTTTGGGTCAATTAATTATTTCTTTATGTGTAATTTTTTACATATAATTATTTCTTGAAATACAGCAATAGTCCTTTACATTTGTATGTTCTCACTCATTTTTCCACCTGAATAGATACTCAGAATAAATTTATGAATTATGTTGGGCAGGTAATATCATTTCCATGAGATGAGAAAACAGAAGATCAAAAAGATTAAGTTTCTTAGGGTCTTAGAATGTCTAAGAAGCTCAGAATTGATTTCTGAACTAAGGTTTCATTATGTTTGTTATGTTTTGGTTTTGGTTTTGGTTTTATGCCCAGTTCAGTGTTCTTCTACTATCTCTCTCATCTGAAATTCATAGATAAACCTCTGAGATTCTCTGCACTCCACCCAGCTGAAGGCCATTACAATGCTGTGAGCATCACCAGATCAGTGATGATCCACAGGGCCCAGGGACAAATAAAGAAGGACTCACTTTTGTTAACCCTTCTCTGTGACAGATTCTACATTGTTTGTAATGTCTAGGCTAGCAGAAGAAAAGGAGGATATCTTGGACTCTGTTGCAAAATCACTAGCATCTAGAGAGTACTTATTAACTAAGCACAACAGTCACGGTAATAACATTTTCTATTAGCCCAAGCTATTGCAAAAGATAGTTTATTGCTTTGATTCTTCAGTGCTAAAGTTGAAATTAAGTAGAACTGTCTCATCAAATGCCATTGATGCAAACTCAGTTTCTGGAAATGTGCTTCCTCTAACTTTGCTTCCTGCTATGTTGTATGTTTCCTAATAATTCCAAAGTAAACCATATCCTCAGTTTCATCAGTCTTGTTAGCTTTTATGTCTTCATTCATCCCCAAATTGTGTTTCTCTGAAGAATTTTTATCTGTAATTCTCATTTTCTCCAAAAATATTGTTTTTTGATTAGAGGTGCAGAAAGACTGGCATTATTCCTCTTTTAGAGCTGGAAGCTCCTTTAAAACTTGGGATATTTCAGAAAGACAACACACAAATGGCGAGAGGTTATTGAGTTTAGTGAGTACAAAAAAGGGGGAGAGAACATCATTCTCTGGGACCACAGCTGCAGTATCTGTCCCCTGCTCACCTTAACCATGTTCCACAGAGAGGAGTTCCCTGCAGAGAAGTACAGGAGCAGGGATATTTGAAGAGACTAGAAGAGTAAGATTATAATAATATTTACTTCAGTTATCAGGCAGTTTAAAAGGAAGATTATTTGAAGGGGGAAAAGATTTAAATTACATTAAATTTCTTAATAACTAAGAATCAGAGGGGGACAAGTTATTTAATAAATATTTCCTGAATTATTTTATTCCAGCACTTGAATTTTTCCTTTTGGCCTTTTATTCACTTAAGCATACATTATATCTAGTGTTTGTCATTAAAAGAGACAAATCTAGTCTTTGTCATTAAAATAAAATGGAAAAAAGTAGAAATTTTTAAATCATTAATTGATAATAATGCTGTCTAAAACTCTTTTTAAAGATAGCTTTAATGCACCAGTTTCCTCTGATTCTCCTGGAAATTATTTGAGGACTTAGAGTAAAAAATAATAAAAACATTTTTTACCATGAAAAGGAATGTTGTAGCTTGACATTCCCTGGGAATGTGCTAAAACTTGTATGCTGAGGAAGATCTTTTACCTAAGTGTCCTATATAGCAAATGCAAGGCATCTAATCATCTTTTCAAACTGTTTACTTCTTCACTTTCATCTATTTGAAAAGTGGAGCAACAGAGGGAGAAAGAGGAGGAGGAGGAGGAGGAGCAGGAGGAGGAGGAGGAAGAGATGGAGAGAGAGAGGTCTTCATCTGCTGGTTCACTCCCTAGATGTCCACAACAGCTGGAATGAGCCAGGCCAGAACCAGGAATCCAGAACTTAACGCAAACACATGAGTGGCAGTGGTCCAAACACTTAAGCCATCTTCTGCTGCCTCCCAGGATGCACTAGCATGAAGCTGGTTTGGAAGAGGCATAGCCAGGACTCAACCCAGCACTCTGACATGGGATGTGGGTGCCTGAAGCAGGGTCTTAACCTGCTGTGCCATGACACTCACCCCATATTTTAACACATTCAATAAAGCTTTTGGCTAGGTTTCATCTACTATTTTTTCTTCAAAAAGTCTCCAAGATTTCTAGGGAATACTCAAAGTGATATTTATTTTGAAATGTATTGTGCAAATATATTCACCAGAATATTACCACAAAATTGGAAACGAAATGCAATTCAATACATCAAATACGGGATAGGTTCAATAAGTGAAAACACGTACTTCAGCAGTGAAGTGACTCAGCATCTGATTCAGAAGCAGTGTGCTCTGGAGTCATGCTAGTCCTGACTCTGTTACTTCCAAGTTGTGTGATTTCAAGTGGGTTAACTTCTCTGAACTTCAATGTCCTCATCTGTGAAACCCCAATCTTTATGTTTACCTCACTGAGAGGACTAAATGGGATTATGCACATGAAGTTTTGCCCTAGTCCCTACATTTGATAAATATTTAACGGGGCCTTAAACAGTCTGGCACATGGTTGATGTTTAATAGACATTTGTTGAATAACAGTACATTTTAAAAATGCTATATGGAGGGGCTAGTACTGTGGTGCAGTGGGTAAAGCCACTGCCTGCAGTGCCGGCATCCCATATGGGCACTGGCTTGAGTTCCGGATGCTCCACTTCTGATCCAGCTCTCTGCTATGGCCTGGGAAAGCAGTAGAAGATGGCCCAAGTCCTTGGGCCCCTGCACCCCCATGGGAGACCCAGAAGAAGCTCTTGGCTCCTGGCTTTGGATCAGCCAAGCTCTGACTGTTGCAGCCAATTGGGGAGTGAACCATTGGATGGAAGACCTCTCTCTCTCTCTCTCTCTCTCTGCCTCTCCTTCTCTCTGTGCAACTCTGACTTTCAATTAAATAAATAAATCTTTTAAAAAAAGTAAGTGATTATTGATGAATGTCTCCAAAATACTTTAAGTTTTTATCCCCAAAACTCACCCAATTTGTGAACTCTACTCCAGTCTGGACCTTTGCCTCGAGCCTCCTTCTCCGCCAAAGCTGCTTCTTACTTCCCTTCCCTCCCTTTGTCTCTTTGCTTCCTGTTTGTATCCTACAGGGTTTAAAAAAAAAAAAAGCCTATCAACTTAAAGTGCAGAGGAAAATACACTGGCTCTGAGGTGTAGGAAGATCCCCACAAATTTAAGCTCTCCTTTCTATGGACGCAAATTATACAAATACTTTCCCCAGTTGTAAGGATTCATTTAGATGAAACTCAAACTGGAGATGGAATTCACAATACTGTACTAGATTTTTACTTAGCACATTCTGAAAAGAGATTTTAGTGCAGTCATTAGATTTTAAATGCACAAACATATCAATATTTGCAGATCTATTAATATTAATCCAAAAATATTTAGCTAAAATGAACAAAATATGTACATTCTGGACAGTTAGAATCTAACAGGTATTGGCTTAAAATATTCACTAGGCTAGATTTTTTGTTGTTGTTGTTGTTTAAGACTTTATTTACTTATTTGAGAGGTAGAGTTACAGACAGTGAGAGGGAAAGACAGAGAGAAAGGTCTTCCGTACCTCCCATGATGGTGCAGGGGCCCAAGGACTTGGGCCATCCTCTACTACTCTCTCAGGCCATAGCAGAGAGCTGGTTCAGAAGTGAAGCAGCCGGGACTTGAACAAGCGCCATATGGGAGGCCGGCACCACAGGCGGCGCCTTTACTTACTAGGCCACAGTGCCGGCCCCTAGGCTAGATTTTGAATAAAAAATTGTGTTAAGATTAAAGTAGATTTTTATAACTTTCTTATTATATCTGGAAAGAAAGAAAACATCAAATTCGAATAATATGTACATTTTTATGAAATCCTAACTTGAAATATCATTTAGACTTTTGATTCCTAAGCTGGACAACACTGCCACCTTGTGGCAAGGACTGACTATAGACTTGTTTATTGTAAAAAACTATTTTCCCTAGGGCTACACCACTTACAGTGGATTTTTGAATGGGTGACGAATGCAGCCTCATTCTAAACCTCCAGCATGTGCTAATAAGAAACTGCAAGCAGGAATATATATTTTTGTGTGTTCCCTTAAAATCACAATTGCAAATGTTCAAACAATATTCTTTAAAAATAAAACATGAGGGGCTGATGTAGCAGGTTAAGCTGCCACATACAGCCCATTCCCCACATCCCATACAGGCACCGGTTCAAGTCCCGGCTGCTCAACTTCCAATCAAGCTCCCTGCTAATGTGCCTGGGAAAGCAGCGGAGGATGGCGCAAGTGCTTGGGCCCCTGTACCCACATGGGAGACCTGGAAGAAGCTCCTGGCTCCTGGTTTCAGATTGACCCAGCTCTGGCCATTGCAGCCATTTGGGGAGTGAACTAGCAGATGGAAAATCTCTCTCTGTCTCTTCCTTTCTTTCTGTGATTCTGCCTTTCAAATAAATCATATATATTATATACTTTATAAATTATACATATAATTTCTAATATATATATAAAAGAAACTGATGTTTATTTTCCATCAACCTTATTTCCATTTTTCTTCAGACACTGTAAAGAGCAGCTTGAGATCACTCAGTGTTTGTTCCTCCTCATTCGGTGCCTTGATCAGTGGGAGCTACAGACCAGTTTTCAGTGGTGGGCTGAGCACTCCAGTCTTCAGCAGAGAACTGCTGAATAGGCACAGAGAGAAATTTGCATGCCTTCAGACCAGTCTGAAACCTCAGGTTGAGTAGCAGTAAACTTGGGAGCTGGGGCAGCCCATCCACCCTGAAACTCCTCCTTGGTCACAGCTTTTTCAGCAGCAACCTGCTCTTCTTTTTCAATCTCTTCAGGATTTCTGTAGAAGCAGAGATCAGGCATAATCTCCCATGGGTGTTCACAGGAGATGGTATCATGCATGCACAGAACCTCCTGGGGCCAGCATACACATCAGACCCACTGTGTGGGTGCTCTTGTTGTTTCATGGGATGGCACTGTCCACATAGCACAGAGGAGAGTCTGTGTCACACAGAGCAATGGTAGGCAAGCTCACATGAGATGTCTCTAAGAGAGGCTGGTGGTCAGCCCTGGGATCAGTAACCACAGAACATGTGGCTCCTGAAAGGCTGCTTGGATGTGGTTAGTGAAGGTTCCAGGTACGAAGCGGCCAGCGATAGGCGTAGCTTCAGTGTAGATCTTTAAAAAAATTTAAAAAGCAATAAAAAACAAAAAATGAAACATCTAAACAGTCTTCAACTGATATAAAGGTTCATGAGTCAAAAATAAAAGGAAACTCATTAGCCAGTTCTAGACCACCAAACTGCATTTTCTAATTATATTATCCTTAATTTAAGGCATCAACTAGAAACCTAACACATACCCCCTCCAGCAATAAAGAAAAAAAATCTATTCCCACAACACATATGAAAATTGTTTGATTTTGTAAATCAGACAACAAAATCATGTCACCTCTTTCCTGGCATTTCAAGAAAAAAAAAGTAAATAACTGGATTTTCCTCATTTTATCTGAATTTTTAGGCATGTGACCTATGTCAAGTTACTTAAGCTTTCTGAATGTCAGTTTCTTCACCTGCAAAATGGGGATAATAATATCACCTACCTCATTGTATTACTATGAGGATTTAATGAGTCAATATAAGTGAAATGTCACTTAAAACCAAGCCTAGCATCACAGGAAGCATTTATTAAATTTTACCTCTCATTTTTATTAGAAGGTAGATCAATATAAGCAATGTATTTCCATCCAATTTGTATTAGACTTGGCACAGATTTCTGTGATGTGACTTGATTTTGCCTGTCACACTAAGAATATGGGCTCTCTAGGTACCATTTATAGTCAACATAGGTGTACTGGTGATTGGGCTCTCTAGTTTTATTTGAACCCTTTCATCCAAGGGATGGGCCCTGAATTTTGTCTCCATTCTGACATGAACTCAACTCGGGGAAATCAGTTAATATTTCCAAGTTCCAATTTATTGAAAAAAATGGGAAATGGCAGTACACATCTCACAAGGATGCTCTGATGATTCCATTTGGGGGGTGAACCAATGGAAAAGGAAGACCTTTCTCTCTGTCTGTCTGTCTCTCTCTCACTGTCTAACTCTGCCTATCAAAAAAAATGTATATGTAAAGCTCTTAGCATAGTGTGAGGCTTAGAACAGCCTCAACCAAGGTTCTTTGGCATATTCAAAAAAATCAAACACAATCCATCTAAAACAGCATGAGTACCAGTTACATAATACACATTTTTAAGGAAGTGAGCCCACAGATAAAATAATGGAAGAAGGAATTCTGTGGGGGCATGATGAAAGAATGATCCACCTGATCTTACAGGTATGGGGAAGGAGACTGAACAGAGTGCTTATATGAGGTAGGATTGTGGATGGTTTAAAAAAAATCCTGGAAAGGCAGTTAGATAGACCTGGGTTTGAATTTAGGCTCTCTCTGTCAGCTATCATAAGTACTCAGGCAGGTTACCAAATCTTTTGAGTCCATTTCCTCAGAACTAGGGATAATAGGTTAGCTATGGTATTGAATGAGAAAATGTAAAGTGCTTCCCATTGAGCCTGGGTCATAAAAGAACTCAGTAAATGGTGCCTGTAGCTATTATGAGTTACTTTTATAGAAATATTTTCTGTATTCACGACGTGAGCACACCATCAGGACAACCCTTTTAAGCATTCTACTTTATATTGTAAGTGAAAATCAGGACAGAAATAGGAAGTGAATTATTTGAGGACTGGGGCATTGGGAAAAGGAGGAGAGTAAGGGCAAGTGTCTTTAAGTTGGTTAATTAAAACGGCAGGCACTTTTATGGAGAGTGCCAAAAATAAGTTCTGAATCTCCTTCCAGCCTCTGGCTGCACCTTAGCTCTTAGGAGATAAAAAGGCTGTCCTGAGGGCCCTGTCTTGCCCCTCCCTCACCACAAGGGGGAGCACGTAGGCACGTAGACCCCAGCATTGTGATGTCATCACTATGACACAGTTGGCTTAAGCTAGTTCCATTCCCCTAGAGTCATCATCCTCTTTGCTTCATTTCCGCCCTGTTGGCAGAGAAGGCTAGATGACAACATCAAGTGTGCTGCTGTGGTCACCGGTAATGTCAACTCTAGCAAGCCCGAGGTGTCTATAACCTTCCTCAGGTAGTCCTCTCTTTACCTGATTCCCACCTTGATAGAGAGGTAGCTTGAAGTGCGAATCAAGTTGTGAAAAAACTGGAAACAACCGGACGCTTTCCACCACAGTACAGTAGTTAAGAGATCCTGTTACATCAAGACAGTCATCTACCTAGCAGTCTTCTGCCAACTCATCATCTGCCAACCAAACTTTGACTAATCAGTACATAAATCAACCAATCCTTGGCCAAGCCATCCTCAATCAACCAGGCACATGGTCCAATCAGGCTCAGACCAATCACACTTATCTAACATGAACCAACAAAAAACAAGCCTACATGATATAAAACAAGCAGGTCCAAGCCAACCTCGCAAAAGGGAACCAGATGTCAATCAACCAAGTCCAAGCCAACCAGATACGAAGCAAGCAAGCAGGAGCCAACAGGACAAACAGCATAGCCGGAAACGATCAGGAACCTGGAAAATAGATGCAAGCCAACCAACTACAAGCCAACCAGGAATGAGACCATCAGCCCTGAGAGAACTAGTCCCAAGCCAATCAGGCACATGGCAACCAGGGGCAAGCCAACCAGGCATTAGCCAATTAGGTACGGGACAACCAGTAAGGAGCCAATCAGGTACAAGGCAACCAGGATCAAATAAGTCAGGCCCGAATCAACCATATGTGAGTCAAGTGGCCCGGAGTCAGCAGTATGTGAGTCAAACGGGTCCAAGTCAACCGTATGTGAGTCATGCGGGTCCAAGTCAACCATACCAGGGGCAGCAGGGCCCGAGTCAACCGTACATGAGCCAAGCAGGACAGAGTCAACCGTACGTGAGTCAAGCAGGACAGAGTCAACAGTATGTGAGCCAAGCAGGACAGAGTCAACCGCACGTGAGTCAAACGGGTCGGAGTCAACAGTACGTGAGTCAAGCAGGCCCGAGTCAACCGTACGTGAGCCAAGCAGGACAGAGTCAACCGTACGTGAGTCAAACGGGCCGGAGTCAACAGTACGTGAGTCAAGAGGGCCGGAGTCAACCGTACGTGAGTCAAGAGGGCCGGAGTCAACCGTACGTGAGCCAAGCAGGACAGAGTCAACCGTACATGAGTCAAACGGGCCGGAGTCAACAGTACGTGAGTCAAGAGGGCCGGAGTCAACTGTACGTGAGTCAAGAGGGCCGGAGTCAACCGTACGTGAGTCAAACGGGTCAGAGTCAACCGTACGTGAGTCAAGCAGGCCCGAGTCAACAGTACGTGAGTCAAGAGGGCCGGAGTCAGCCGTACGTGAGCCAAGCAGGACAGAGTCATCCGTACGTGAGTCAAACGGGTCGGAGTCAACCGTACGTGAGTCAAGAGGGCCGGAATCAACCGTACGTGAGTCAAGCAGGACAGAGTCAACAGTATGTGAGCCAAGCAGGACAGAGTCAGCCGTACGTGAGTCAAACGGGTCGGAGTCAACCGTACGTGAGTCAAGAGGGCCAGAGTCAACAGTACGTGAGTCAAGAGGGCCAGAGTAAACCATACGTGAGTCAAGAGGGCCGGAGTCAGCAGTACGTGAGTCAAGAGGGCCGGAGTCAACCGTACGTGAGTCAAGAGGGCCGGAGTCAACCGTACGTGAGTCAAGAGAGCCGGAGTCAACCGTACGTGAGTCAAACGGGTCAGAGTCAACCGTACGTGAGTCAAACGGGTCAGAGTCAACCGTACGTGAGTCAAGAGGGCCGGAGTAAACCGTACGTGAGTCAAGAGGGCCGGAGTCAGCAGTACGTGAGTCAAGAGGGCCGGAGTCAACCATACGTGAGCCAAGCAGGACAGAGTCATCCGTACGTGAGTCAAACGGGTCGGAGTCAACCGTACGTGAGTCAAGAGGGCCGGAGTCAACCGTACGTGAGTCAAACGGGTCAGAGTCAACCGTACGTGAGCCAAGCAGGACAGAGTCAACCGTACATGAGTCAAGCAGGACCAAGTCAACAGTACGTGAGTCAAACGGGTCAGAGTCAACCGTACATGAGTCAAGAGGGCCTGAGTCAATCGTACGTAAGCCAAGCAGGCCCAAGTCAACCATACATGAGTCAAGCAGGCCCAAGTCAACCAAACCCGTATCAATTACTCAGGTGCCAAACGTGCCTGAGTCGACTCTACCAAATCAAACCAGGCAGGAGCCAATCAAGTCCGTGCCTATCAGGTCCAACTCTGCTAGGGCAGAACCAATCAGAAAGGAGGCACTCAGGCTCAAGGCAATCAACCTGGAAGTCTGTCGGCATAAGAACTGCAGATGCTAAAGATTGCCCAGAGATACTGCGCCTGATAAAAGTAAGTACGTCTCTCCTTATTGCATGGACTTTCATGGTGTTAGTATAGGGCTGAGACTAAGGGAGGCATAGTCTGGTGGGTCTGCTAATTATGGCCTGTGTACATAACCTGCTGGAAGTTACTTCTCTGTTCATTTTTCCCACACATAAAATTAAGATTATAATAATTTCTGATTCAAGATTGTTGTAATGATTCAATAACCTGATTATATGTAAATTAGCATAGAGTTGAGGGCCCAAAATGTCATAGGAAATCAATTCATAGACATTTTAGGGACTAAATATGTTGTCTCTCCTGAGGAAATTTTAACTTTTTTAAGAGGATCTTAGAAAAAAGGAATGTGCAACTCAAATGACCTTCCAGTGACAGAATTTCTGATGTTAATAGTTAAGATATTGGGATAGGGAATATTGTTGCATCTGAGGTGACACCTACTTGTAGAATCTGATGATTGCCCAGAAATAAAAATACTCACACACATTTTGCATGTGATTTGAGACAGCCCCTTCACCCGCAAAACTCATCCACAGCCAGCCTCCAGGAGTCCCAGGAGCTGGGTTAGAAAACTCTCATTTAAATGTTTATTTTAATGGCTTTCCCAGAAATCATTCCAGTGCAGTAAAAGGGGTCAATTTAACAGTCATGGTTACTCTGCTGAAGTTCTGTGCCACTGAAGGCAATCATTTATATGATGTACAATGTAAACAATGTCATATAAAAACCTACGTAAAAAACAGTAGCCTAGATTCTTTATGAGTAAAAAAATAGTTGAAACAAGGCAGAAATGATAGATACAGAAACCTGAGTTTTCTAATGAAAGTGTTTCCATCTGCTCACTAATATATCTAAATCCTGTCAAAAATCAAGTCAAGTTTGTGTTCCCTTTAATTGAATAATGTATTTTACTGGTTAAAATAAACTACTCAATATGTTTTAGTGAAACCCTTCTGTTGAAATGATGCTTCTAGGCCATTACAGATCTCTAATAACTGGGTTATCCATCCTTTCTAGGCTCTGTTTTATTATATACTCACAATGTTACACATAATTTCACTAACACATTAATCTGCATGATTAGATCAACAATCAAACTACTGTACCCGGCATGTTAGTTATTACAGAGCCACATTTTTTTCAGGTGGCAGAAAATGATTTTAAAGTTTCTGTAGCTTTCATATCTGACAGCTTTCTGAAATTAATAAATTAATCATTGAATGATGATGAATCTCTACCTCAACAAACATACCTCTCTTAGCTTTTGAAATATTCCCTGTTGCCACCACCAAGAGAAAAATAGGAGAGGTCTCCAAAAAGTTCATGGAAAATTATTAAAAACCTGGGCATGGATTTCTTTTTGTGCCAAAATAAACTTATCCTTCAATTCCTTTTTCAATGAACATTTTGAATGACCCACCTCATATGTGAACTCTTCCTAACTCCTGCTAATTGCTAAGTTTATACAATATTCTCTATTGCGAAGGAGAGTTAGTCATCACAGTAATGTCTTGGCTGAATATACTGCAGGTTTTTTTACTGTCCTACTCCCAGAATTCTTCAGGTATCCCCTGTATGTACCTGTTTTATCCTACTCTGAATCATATTACAGCATTATATGGGGAGTGATTTCACAGCTAGTCAGCCATAACTTCTTGCTTACCAGGCTTTTATCTAAAGCCTTTTATTGTGGTGGTTCGCAAAGTATGGCTTTGGACCTATAGTGATCCACAGAGGAGCAGTGGGTAGTATTAATATTTCATTTTTGTTCATTGTGCAAACATTGAATATATATTATGGGAAGGACAGGTACTTAGTAGTATAAAGGATATGATGATTTATTGAATTAGTCTCTGCTCTCAAGGAGTTTACAGTGTCTTATGGGAGGTATGACATAAACAGTCATTGCCCTCTCTGCCCAATCAGTTCTCCACATAGCAACCAAAATGCTCAAAACTCTATCGGTTGGCCGGCACCGCGGCTCAATAGGCTAATCCTCCACCTAGTGGCGCCAGCACACCAGGTTCTAGTCCCGGTCGGGGCGCCGGATTCTGTCCCGGGTTGCCCCTCTTCCAGGCCAGCTCTCTGCTGTGGCCAGGGAGTGCAGTGGAGGATGGCCCAAGTGCTTGGGCCCTGCACCCCATGGGAGACCAGGAGAAGCACCTGGCTCCTGCCTTCAGATCAGCGCGGTGCGCCGGCTGCAGCGCGCTGGCCGCGGCGGCCATTGGAGGGTGAACCAACGGCAAAGGAAGACCTTTCTCTCTGTCTCTCTCTCTCTCACTGTCCACTCTGCCTGTAAAAAAAAAAAAAAAAAAACTAGTCAAAATCCCCAAAGTTTCATAAAATGTGTGACATCTGCCTTGAATGTTCAGAAACTGTTTTTGTTTTTTTTCCCATGTTCCAGTTGTATTCAAGGCTAGTAGTCTGGCTAGTTGACCTTCATATGAGTGAGGTACCAATATGGTTAATCATGTCTCTCTCATATATATGCAATATACAATAAATAATATATAAAATAAAATAATATAAATAATAATCTATAATTGTTTTTGATGGCTGTTTTAGATTTAAAAATTCTAGTATGACTTTCAACACTGTCTAACTCTGCCTTTCAAAAATAAATAAATAAATAAAATCATAATCTGAAAGTTTTCTCTACTTTGACAGGAATTGGCTGCCTGTGATAACATGAAAGGTGCAGTGAAGTTAACAATAACAGGTAATATTTTGGGTCTTTTTGAACAAGAAAAAGAAACATGGGTGTTTGCACATAATATTACTTGTACTTACGTATGTGGAAGCTGCTGTTCTTGGTAAACAAAGATGATGTCATTAACAGCAGCTCTGTGTACAGGACATAAACTTGATAGCTTTTTAGTGTTCTACTATTTTATATTTTCCCCATTTTAGTATGATATTTAACAGCTCTTACACCTTTGCAGATATGATAGACTTCAACTGGTTTTCAAAATGTAGAACAAGAAGTATTATTGGTCAAAATGTATAATTTACCACTTGGTATGTTGGTAATAGCTTGAGCGGATGGAATAAGTAAAAGCAAAATGATTTAAAATATATTCTCAAAGTATGTACTACATTTTGATTGCCAGTAATATTAACAAGATTACTGGATCTATAATATATTAGAATTTTTAAGGCAGTGAATAGGAATGCTAAGAGAAAAGATCATTAATATGAATGAAATTACAAATGGAAAAGACTAGAAACAGAGTTGTTTACTAAAACATAGAAGAGTATGAGTACCTGAGTTCCTGCTTCCAATTCTTTTGGAAATAAACCAAGAAGTAGAATTGCTGCATCAAATAATAATTTTTGAGAAACTTTCATCTTGTTTTCAACAACAGCTTCATCATTTTACATCCTCACCAGAAATACACAAGGACTCCAATTTCTCCATATCCTCACCAACAATGACTTTATTTTTAAAATAATTCTCATCCTGAGACCGGCGTTGTGGCGTAGCAGGTTAAGCTGCTGCTTGCGACGTCTACCTCCCATATGAGCATAGGTTCAAGTCCTGGCTGCTCCGCTTCTGATCCAGCTCCCTGCTAATGTGCCTGGGAAAGTAGCATAAAATGGCCCAAATGATTGGGCCCCTGCATCCACATGGGAGACCCAGAAGCTCCTGGCTCCTGGCTTTGGCCTGGCGCAGCCTTGGCTGTTGTGAGCATTTGGGGAGTGAACCAGCAGAAGATCCCTCTCTCTGTGTCTCTCCTCTCTGTATTTCTGCCTTTCAAATAAATAAAATCTAAAAAAAAAAATTCCCATCCTAACAGGCATGAAGTGGTATTTAATGTAATTTTGGTTTCCATTGTCTTAGTGATCAGCATTGTTTATGTATTTACTGACCATTTGTGTCTCCTTTGAGAAATGTCTACTTATGCTCTTCGATCAGGTTTTTGTTGAGTTATAGGAGCTTTTATGAATATCAATCTCTTTTGAGATATGATTTACAAATATTTCCTCACACTCCTGGAGGTTGTCTTTTTACTCTCTTGACAGTGTCCTTTTATGCACAAATGCTTTTCATTTTGATAATTTATTTATTGGTCTCTTTGTTGCATGTGTTTTTGGAGTAATAGGAGGAAATCCTTGCCAAATGCAATGTCTTGAAGATTCTCCATATTTTATTCTAAGCATTTCATAATTTTAGTGCTAGCATTGAGCTTTTTGATTCATTTTGAGCTAAATTGTATATGATGCAAAATAAGGGTTCAACTTCCTTATTTTGCATGTGGATCTCCACTTTTCCCAGCACCTGCTGTTTAAAAGACAGTCCTTTCCCCATTGAATGATCTTGGCATTGTTATCAAAGTCAATTGATCAGATTTATGAGTTTATTTCTGGGTACTCTGTGCTGTTTTATTGGTCTATATGTCTGTTCTTCTGCCAGTACCATATGGTTTAATTGCTGAAGTTGGTAGTGGTTTTCAAAGTGAGGAAGTTTGAGTACTTCAACTTTATTCTTTTGCAAGATTTTTTTTGTGGTCATTTTGGGGTCCCATTGAATTCCATATGAATTTCTGTGAAATGAGTGCTAAAATTTTGATAGGGATTGCATTGAATACAAGATCACTTAGGGATCAGCCTGAGTTGAAAGCTTAATATGTTCTCAAATCTTTCCTGAGCCTGTGTCTTTCCTCGTCATTCATGGTGAGCAATGGGTAGCCACCACTACACTGATAGCCAAATTTTACCTAAGTTAACTGAAGTCTACCAGTCAGGCTGTCTTCTGGAAATTAAAAGTGTTCAAATAAACTCTGGAGTTTAAAAATATTTACTTCAGAGCATTTGTGCCAGTAGAGGTAGAGGTGAGTTCCTGTCACTTCCTATTCCACTATCTTTTCCCCCTCACCTGTAAATTGACTACTGTATGTGAATTATCATTTCAGATTTGCTCAGGGATGGATTTGGGGAAAATCCTCTTTTCTACTGCCTGATTGCAGAAGTACACAATCCACGTAAACCAACAGGTAAAGTAAACCTTCCTTCTCCCATTGAATCTGGAATATATTTTCTAAATCCTAAAAACAAAGTACTGTTACATAGCATATAATTATTATTTTTAAAGATATATTTATGTATTTGAAAGGCAGAGTTACAGCGGGAGTTACAGCCATTCCCTGGCTCATTCCCCAAATGGCCATATCTGCCAGGGCTGGGCCAAGCCAAAACCAGGAGCCTGGAACTCCATCTGGGTCTTCCATGTGGGTTATAGGGGCTCAAGGACCTGGTGTATCTTCTGCTGCTTTCCCAGGCCTATCAGCAGGGAGCTGGATGAGAAGTGGAGTAGTGGGGCTGGCACTGTGGTGTAGCAGGTAAAAGCCACTGCCTATAGTGCCACCATCCCATATGGGCGCTGGTTCGTGTCACAGCTGCTCCTCTTCCGATCCAGCTCTCTGGTATGGCCTGGGAAAGCAGTAGAAGATGGCCCAACTCCTTGGGCCCCTGCACCTGCGTGGGAGACCTGGAAGAAGATCCTGGCTCCCGGCTTTGGATCGGTGCAGCTCCGGTTGTAGTGGCCAATTGGGGAGTGAACCAGTGGACAGAAGACATCCATCTCTCTGTGTGTGTGTCTCTCTCTCTGCCTCTCCTTCTTTCAAGTAAATAAATAAATCTTTTAAAAAATTGAGTGGAGTGGCACCAGTGCTCATATGAGGTGCCAGTGTCACAGGTCGTGGCTTTACCCATTATGCAACAAGACCAGCCCCATGAGTACAATTACTTTTAAGTGAGCAAAACATGTATAAACTCATTTTTACTACTTTTAAAACAGGAAGTTTGTGGTATGTATTGTGTTCGTATATATAACATATATATAACATCATTTTTATAAAAGATTTATCTATGGGCCAGCACTGTGGTGCGGCAGGTTAAAGCCCTGGCCTGCAGAGCTGGCATCCCATGTGGGCACCAGTTTGAGTCCCGGCTGCTCCGCTTCCATTCTAGCTCCCTGCTGATGCACCTGGGAAAGCAGCAGAGGAAGCTTCAAGTCCTTGGGCCCCTGCACTCACATGGGAGACCTGGAAGAAGCTCTTGGATCTTGTCTTGGGATCAGCTCAGCTCCGGCTGTGCAGCCATTTGGGGAGTGACCCCTCTCTTTCTCTTTCTCTCTCTCTCTATCTCTCCCTAACTTTCAAATAAATAAAAATATTTATTTGTTTGAAAGACACAGCTACAGAGACAGGGGGACAGACCTTCTATGTGCAGGTTCATTCCCCAAATGGCCGCAATGGCTGAGGCTAGCACAGGCCCAAGCCAGCCAGGAGCCAGGGGATTCGTCTGAGTCTCCCACGTGGGTGACAGGGGCCCAAGTACCTGGGCCATCTTCTGTTTTCCCAGTTGCATTGGCAGAGAGCTGGATCAGAATTGGAGCAGCAAGGACAAGAACTAGCACTCACATGGGACACTGTTGTAACAAGCAGCAGCTTAACCCTGTGTGCCACAACACCGATCCCACATTAACATAATTTTTGGAAGAACATACACCACTCTGTGGGGCCAGTGTTGTGGCACAGCAGGCGAGCACCTGTTTGAGTCCAGGCTGTTCCACTTCTGATCCAGCTCCATGCTGATGTTTCTGGGAAGGCAGCAGAAGATGGTGGGTGCTTGGGCCCCAGCATCCATGTGGAAGACCCAGATGGATTTCCAGGCTTCTGGCTTCGGCCTGGCCTAGCCCTGACTGTGAACCAGTGAACAGATGAGATCACTCTGTGTCTCTCCCACTCTTTCTGTAACTCTCTTACAAGTAAATATTAAAAAAAAAAAAAAAAACAACATAACACTACTGTGTAAAAAGAAGGCTTGTCTCTTGTCTCTTAAAGGTTTATTATAAGGGACTTAACTTTCTGTATGATACATTTCTGCATTCTTTGATATTTTGCTCAGTGAACATTTATTAATTTAATATTTAAACTAATAAACACCCAAAATGTCCCATTTTGGGGGAAAGAATTTTCTAAGATTTAAAGCATTAATCTCTTTTTTAATTTCTTCCTCATCCTAGAGAAAATGATCATTGGATTTGCCATGTACTACTTCACGTACGATCTCTGGAAAGGCAAGTTACTTTACCTAGAGGACTTTTATGTCACACAAGCTTACCGAGGTAAAACTATAAATACTATTTATAAATACCTTAACAATTAAAATGTGTATTTTAATTTAAGGAGCAGAGATAGGGCTATAGTATAAATATGGTGCTTAAGTTAGTTTTTTTGTTTGTTTTTTGACAGGCAGATTTAGACAGTGAGAGAGAGAGAGACAGAGAGAAAGGTCTTCCTTTTTCCATTGGTTCACCCACCAATGGCCGCTGTGGCCTGCGCGCTGTGGCCGGCGCACCACACTGATCCGATGGCAGGAGCCAAGTGAGTCCTCCTGGTCTCCCATGCGGGTGCAGGGCCCAAGGACTTGGGCCATCCTCCACTGCACTCCCTGGCCACAGCAGAGAGCTGGACAGGAAGAGGAGCAACCAGGACAGAATCTGGCACCCTGACTGGGACTAGAACCCAGTGTGCCGGTGCTGCAGGCGGAGGATTAGCCTATTGAGCCACGGTGCCGGCCTTAAGTTGGTTTTTATAACTCATTTCTATTTCATGAGCCAAATCATTATCTTAGTTATCCTTGCATGTAGTGAAGACTCAATCACAGATTAGAAAAAAAACATTTTATTAGCTCTTATTGAGGTTTGAATAAGACCATCTAGCATAGCTGTACTTTTATCTTTAAAAAATACTGTTGCTTTTTAGGTTGGCTTGAGTAGAACTAGACAAGAAATGTACCCTGTTATGAGACAATACTGAAACAGACTCATTTATTCTTCACTGATCTGCAAACTCAAATTCTTTTCCATTACCTTTGGTATCACATTCCAATTAGGAAGAAGAGACATGAAAAGCACTCTCAAGTTGCATTTCAACATAAGCCATTAAGGATATACAATAGGGGGTGGCATTGTGGCATGACAGGTAAAGCTGCCACATCCCATATAGGGTGATGGTTTGAATCCTGGCTGCTCCACTTCCAATCCAACCCCCCCTCTTATGTGCCTAGGAAAGCAGTGGGAGATGGCCCAAGAATTTTGGGCCCCTGCAACCACAGGAAACACCTGGATCCTGGCTTCAGCTGGCCCAGCCCTGGCTGTTGTGGCTTTTTGGTTTTTTAAATTTTAGCACCCACATATAAAGGAAAACATGAGGTATTTGTCTTTCTGTGATTGGCTTACTTCACTCAACATGATGCCCTCCAGCTGCACGCATTTTGATGCAAATGGTAGAATTTCATTCTTTTCTTATAGCTGAATAGTATTCCATTGTGTATACATATTGCATTTTCTTTATCCATTCAACTGTGTTAGTATTGCTGCAAATAGAGTTTTGTGAAACTTTATTTTGAATGGTTAATATGATACTACTATAGTTTTAATGATCTGTGAACATTTAATATTTACTTTCACATTTACTGTATATGGGTGAAGTGGTTATTTTTCCATTCAATTATTGTTTATAGCTGTTGTCTACATTCCCACTAAACTAGGGTGTTTTTGTTTTTACTTGTTAAAACTTATTCGGTGAAGTATTAAGCTTTTTTACTGTAATCTAAATTTAAAATAGGTTAACTCAAAAACTAAAAAAAGGAAATGGAGAAGGGAGGGTAAAAAAGACACAGAGGGAGAGGGAGGAGAGATAGAGGGAATACCATTATGTCCTTAGAATTGCATCTACAAACCATATTGAATCTGTTAAAAACTAAATAAAAATAAAAATTAAAAAGCTCTCTCTCCACCTCTCAAATAAATCTTTAAAAATATATATGAAATAATCAGGCCGGTGCCGCAGCTCAATAGGCTAATCCTCCGCCTGCGGCACCGGCACACAGGGTTCTAGTTCCGGTTGGGGCGCCGGATTCTGTCCCGGTTGCCCCTCTTCCAGTCCAGCTCTCTGCTGTGGCCAGGGAGTGCAGTGGAGGATGGCCTAAGTGCTTGGGCCCTGCACCCCCGCATGGGAGACCAGGAGAAGCACCTGGCTCCTGCCTTCAGATCAGCGTGGTGCGCCGGCCGCAGCAGCCATTGGGGGGTGAACCAAGGGAAAAAGGAAAACCTTTCTCTCTGTCTCTCTCTCTCACTGTCCACTCTGCCTGTCAAAAAAATAATAATCAGACAGAAGGCTTTATATTTTTTTAGATTAAAGCAAATAAGTTGTTAAATGGAACTTTTCAACTTACAGTTTTCATTTTACATTATGTATTTAACAGGTCTAGGTATTGGAGATGAAATACTAAAACTGTTAACTCAGGTATGTATTACAATTAGTACTGATATTCTATACATTATCCTTTTCTTAAGCAATTATTTTACAGGGAATGCAGTAATTTCATCATCTAAACATAATCTCAAAATATATTTCAAAGTTTTTTTACAAATTAAACTGGATGTTCAAATGAGATACATAAGTTAGAGTTATACTTAATTGAAAATTGATCCATATAAATGCACAACCACACTATACATTTTTAAACTATCAAGCAGAAGCAAGCATGAGGGAAATTAGAAGGTAATCTTACCCATAAAACAGGTCCACAGGATATGAGAATAATATAAATGCAAGATTCTCTTATATTTGGAAACATATAAGAAAACACATATTCTTTTAGATAAACTTTTTGTGGAATAAAGACTCTGCTAATCAGTTTTGGGCTTTTAGAGAGATGGGTTTTAAAATTCCTAATGGTGGGACTTTATTCATAGCTATACAGCAGTCCAAGAGTTAACTACAATATCACTGTTTAGTGATAGTATTATGCACAGTGTAGAATTTTGATGCAATGTAGTATCTTGCTTATAGTAGACCTTCAAAAAAAGTGTTAAGCAAGAGTATCAATTGTTAAATCAACAGGAGTCACTGTGCATTTACTCCTCATGTAGGATCTCTGTCCTTAATGTATTATACTATGTGAATTAATGGTATAACTAGTACTCAAATAGTACTTTATACTTTGTGTTTCTGTGTGGGTGCAAACTGTTGAAATCTTTACTTAGTATATACTAAATTGATCTTCTGTATATAAAGATAATTGAAAATGAATCTTGATGTAAATGGGATGGGAGAGGGAGTGGGAGATGGGAGGGTTGCAGGTGGGAGGGAGGTTATGGGGGGAAAAAGCTGCTGTAATCCAAAAGCTGTACTTTGGAAATTCATATTTATTAAATAAAAGTTTAAAAAAATGTAAGACTATACTTCCAAATAAAAGTAGTATTTAATTTTGTTTTTTAAACAGATAGCCCTCAGAACCCAGTGTAATGGCATGCAGTTTCTTGTCATCATTTGGAACCAGGCTTCGATTGAGTACTACACTTGTCGAGGGGCTTTAGACCTTTCCTCTGAGGAGGGCTGGCATTTGTTCAGGTTTAACCGAGAAGAACTCTTGGAAATGGCAGAGGAAGAATGAGAAAGGCCTTGTAATAACCAGGCCCAATATGGGCTCCAACATTTGCATGTCATCTTAGTCCAACAGCAGTTTGACTTTGAATGTTGTACAATAAAGCAAGTGATCATAACATTCTGTTTGAGCGGATCTTTTACTATGAAACATATTTTGTAGATACAGCCAATTATATAATACAAAGTAACATGCTAATGGCTAGTAGCAGATCTGATAATCCAGAAGCAAAGATAATTCAAAAATCATTTCTACTTGGCTTTGGACTATTTAAGATTTATTTTATTTATCTGAAAGCCAGTTAGAGAGAGAGAATCTTAACACCCGCTGGTTCACTCCCCAAATGGCTACAATGGCCTGGGCCTAGACATCAGGAGCTTCTTCTGGGTCTCCCAAGTGGATGCAGAGGGCCAAGGACTTTGACTATTCTCTCCATGTGCATTAGCAGGGAGCTGGATTCAAAGTGGAGCCGCCAGGACTTGAACCGGTACCCATATGCAAAGCCAGGGCTACAGATGGTGGCTTAACATGTTAAGCCACAATGGCAGCCCCTGGACTATTTATCTGAAATTGGGATAAGTGTAAGCATAAGCTAGTAGCATTATTTTTTCTTAAATGAATAAGATGTTTTGTATTTGATGAAAAATAGACGTGTTTGAGTATAAGATATATATGAGGTTTAAAAAAAATCGTTTCTGGGGCTGGTGTTGTGTTGCAGTGGGTTAAGCCGCTGCCTGCAACACTGGCATTGTATATGAGAGCTGGTTTGAGTCCCAGCTGCTCTGCTTCCAACCCAGCTCCTTGCTAATGTGCCTGGGAAAGCAGTTAAAGATGGCCCAAGTGTTTGGGACCCTGCCACCCACATTGGAGACCCATTTGGAGTTCTGGTATTCTGGGTTTGTCCATGGTCCAGTTCTGCCCATTGTGGCCATCTGGGGAATGAACCAGTGGATGAAAGCTCTAACTCTGCCTTTCAAATAAACAAGTCTTTAAAAAATATTTTAAAGAAAATTCATTTCAAATATTGGAACTAAGCTCTGAAGAGATTATTTGTGAATAACCATCAAGTAAAGTGCCTTGTCACTGCCTCCTTGGCATCATCCCAGAGCTACATTCCATCTCTGAATATCTACAGCTTTGATTGTGCTTATCTTAGGGAAGATGCCACATATATCATTGTATTTGTGAATGTTTCTTTCCTTCCTGGTAGAGTCTAAACTCTTTATGGGATTATAATTATTTTTATATTCTATGTTGCAACCAGCATGGTGGAGTTCTTTGTATCAGGCACCTATTTAATGGGCATAGATACCACACAAAAGTGATTTAGCTATACCCATAGCAAACTTTCCTAGAGAAAATATTCATTACAATAAACTGTATGGGCTATCAGATCTATAAACTCCAAGTGCAAGGGAGTGGAGAGGGGAGAACATCTAAATCATACCTGGGAGAACTGAAAAAGGTGACGTTGGAACTGGATTTGAACAATGAGTAGGAAGTTAAAATTTGGAGCAAAATGAGATATAAAAGCATTCTAAAAGGAGACACTAGCATATGCTGGTAGAGAAAAACAATAAAGAGCAAAGCATGTTCAAGAAACAAATGGTACATGATAGAGACAGTGTAAGATACATTGGCAGTAGGGTGGCTGGGGAGAGGAAAGATAAGAAGGTAAGCCGGGATAAGATATGAACGTCCTTGTATGTAATACTAAGGAGTTTTGATTTGATTCTATAGGCAGCGACAGGCCACAAATTTCAAAGAACCAGCCAACTGTAATAGTTGTCAGACTACTACTATGCCATAATAATACAGCATATGGATTAGAAGAATCAGGTGGCAGACACCAGGTGTCAGCTCAAACTCAACACCTGTTCCCAAACCCTTATCCCTTGTCTTTCTCAATACAGGAAAAAACAAACAACAACAAAACATGATTCCCCCATCTTCCCTGAGCTAAGTGTGTGTGACTATATGACAAGTTTGAGTTGACATACATACAGAAATATTCTGAGAAAATGCCAAGCATTTACTTTAAGATAAAACACTGTTGGAAGAAACTTGTGCACACTGTACCCTGCCCCTTCCTATTTTCAATGTGTATGTGTTTCCCAGAAGTACAATAGCCATCTTGTGATCATAAGGTGAAAAACTAACATGCTACCAAGAGCACAGTGGAAAGTGAAAAAGTCCAGGTCCTTGATGGTACTGAGTCATTCTACCAACTCTGCAATGCCTAATTCCAGGCTTTAAATAGATTATCATTTGTTCAAGCCCTGTTAACTGATTTACTGTTATTTGCAAAAGGAACACAGTCACAAGTGGGAGAGAACAAGACTGATGGTGAGCAGTAGCCAGGAGGCTACTGTGGTATTTCAGAAAGTGATAATAGAAGACTTGAATGAGAGCAGTGACAGGATTAGAGAAGGTAGAAACAATTGAGAAATAAGGAGAGAGAGATAGAGACAACTTAGTTTTAAGTACATTGACACTGGGATATCGAAGAGGCATTAGGTGGATATAATTAGTAAATAGAAACATAAGATTATAGCAGCACTGGAGAAATGCGAAGGCACAAAATATGAATAATGACGTAAATAGTAGCTGAAACAAGCGAAATTTGTTGAATGAAAATGAGAGAACACACAGAATGAGAAAATGGACAAGGGATACAAAGTAAGGAGCCTTAGCATTTAAAGGATCCAAAGCAAAAGAAGAATGAAGAACAGAAACAGCAGGAATGACAGAAAGCAAAGGGAGGAAAGTGTTTCAAGGAGGGAGTGGTGAAGATTCAATAATTATATAAAAATTCAAATGTGTTATAGAGGCCAGACTAAAAGTGAATAAGGAAGAAAAGGACTTTAACTACTTTTTAAAGAATGTCAATCATAGGAAAAGTTCAAGGGGAGAGGCAGAATTAAAGAAAGGTTTTGGTGTTGTTTCTGTTATTGAAGATAGTAAGCTATTTAGAGTTTGAGGAAAAGAAATGAGTGAAAAGAGAGACCAAAGACTGAAGATTAAACAGGGTGGAATGTGGCTCTGGAAAAGATGGCAAGGAATGAGATCAGGTACAAACATAGAAGCGTTAGACTTAGAAAAGGAGGATGGGGGCTGGTGCTGTGGCATAGCGGGTAAAGCTGCCGCCTGCAGTGCTGGCATCCCAACGTGGGTGCCAGTTCAAGTCCTGGCTGCTCCACTTCCAATTCAGCTCTCTGCTATGGCCTGAGAAAGCAGTAGTAGATGGCCCAAGTGCTTGTGTCCCTGAACCCACATGGGAGACCTGGAAGAAGCTCCTGGCTCCTGGCTTTGGATCAGCCCAGCTTCAGCTGTTGTGGTCATTTGGGGGAGTGAACCAGTTAATGATCTCTCTCTGCCTTTGCCTTTGCCTCTCTGTAACTGTCTTTCAAATAAATAAATAAATAAATCTTAAAAAAAAAAAAGAAAAGAAAAGAGGGATGCATGGCTGAAAAGAGGTAAGTCTTGAAGTAGTTGAGAGTGATCATGTCTCATAACTGACTTGTTTTCCCCTATGAAATAAGAGACCTAGTCAACTTTGGCAAGCATAAGAGGTTTGAGAAGACTAAAAAGTTTGTAATACTTCTTCTGGGGAACAGAACAGTGAACCACCTAGGAAGCAGTAGAAGGAGTTAAGCAGCATTACGATGCCCTGGTAGCACATAGTCTTCCTAAATAGAGATGCTTCCAGAAAATGAAGAGTATTAACATTAATAAAACAGACAAAGCCAAGCCCATGTGCCACAAAATATTGTTATTTTATTCCAGTGCTGGGAAATAAAAACAAAACAGGTGGACACATCTTTCCACACACCACTCTAATTTAACTGACATGAATTTAGCAAAGTTAGAGCAGATATACATGTGTGTACATATAAATATGTCTATAAATGCATTCACATCTCAGATTTTAGTCTCACTGGTGCTCATATCTGCATTTTTTAAATATCTTCTAAAGTCAACAAATGCAGCCCAATATTTGTGTCTCCTCATCAATCATTTAATATCATTTGATTTCATTCACAGGTTGTGTTTTAATCACTTATGTGACTAATCAAACTGTGCATTTGAAGACGTCAGGGAATAACTTGATTTAAGTTATGCTCTATGCATCAGTTACCCATTTCATGATTTTTCAACATTAATTGCAACGTCATACATGTTGTAGTTCTCTTTGCCGTTTATTTCAGCTTCTAGTGCTGTACATATCTACATCTTCTGGATGGGACTGCCCGTGATCCATGAGCTTGGGGTCAGGCAAAAACTGTGTAGCACCTAATAAAGTATTAAGATGGAAAAAAATTAGTTATCAAATTTCTTTTTTGTACTAGGAATGTAGTAGCAGTGAAGAAAATAGATAAAAATCTGCCAGCATGGACCTAATATTCAAATTGGATGAGACAGACAATAACATAAGTAAAACATACTTATATAATGTATCAAATTGGGGTAAGTACTATGCAGAAAAATAAAGCAGGGAAGGGCATATGTAGTTCTTGGGTGACCGGCAATTTTAAATAGGGTGACCAAGGAAAGCCTTCCAGAAAGGTGATATTTGAGCAAAGAAGTTGAGCGTGTGTGCCCTGAACTATCTGTGGGAAATGCCTTTCAGGATGAGTCAATGACAAGTGTAATGGATCTAAGGTGTGCCTGAGGAAGGAATCAAGATGTCTGAAACACAGGCCAGCGTGTGGTGCAGGGGATTAAAACACTGTTTGTGGTACAGACATCCCATATAGCAGTGCTGTTTTGAGTCTTGGCTGATCCATTCCCTATCCAGCTGCCTGCTAATGCACCTGGAAAGGTAGCAGAAGATGACCCAAGTACTTGGACCCTTGCTACTTACATGGGACACCCGGTGGAGTTCCTGACTCCTGGCTTCAGCCTGCCCCAGACCTGGTTGTTGTCTGCCATTTAAGGAATGAAATAGTAGATGGAAGATATCTTTCCCTCTCTCACTCGCTCTCTGGCTGTCACCCTGAATTTCAAATAAATCTAAAAAAAAAAAAAAAGAAGTCGTGCATATACATGTGTGAGCAGGGAGTGGGGGACAGCAAGAATGATAGGATATGTGATCAGAGAGACAGTGGGAGGTGAGGTCTCATAGGGCTCCAGTAAGGACACTGGCTTTTATTTTAAGTGAGATGAAAACCTACTGGACAATTTTCAGTAGAGGAGTGGCATG
Organism: Oryctolagus cuniculus; assembly: GCF_051225735.1. Taxonomy (NCBI): domain Eukaryota; kingdom Metazoa; phylum Chordata; class Mammalia; order Lagomorpha; family Leporidae; genus Oryctolagus; species Oryctolagus cuniculus. Next base: position 65,380,142 of record NC_142888.1, read on the forward strand.
ATATTTTGCTTTTAAAAAGATCACTCTTGGCTTTGGGGAAAAGAGATCCTAGGAGAACAACGGTATAGCCAAGAGATGAATTGGAAAGCAACTGCATTACTACAGGAGAGATGCTGAGGGCTCTAATCCACATGGTAGTACTGAGGTGGTAAAACGGGATCTGATTCTGAATAAGTCTGAGAGTAGAATGAACAGGCTTTTTAAAGTGGATTGAATATATCCTGTGAGAGAGTCTCTTTCACTTGAGAAACTTAAGAATGGAGTTGACATTTACTGAGATGGGTAAATGGAGACATTGGTTTGGGGGAAATCAAAGGTTGTATTCAATTTTAGATCTATTAAATTTGAACTGCTTACTAAATATCTGACTACAAAATATTGAGTAGGCAGCTAGAATTTTGAGTCTATAGAGTTCAGAGGATGCTTGGGCTGGTTCATAAATTTTGCAGTCCTAAACTACATAGCATTTATGGGATGATATGAGGTCATCTAGAATCAGAGAAGAGGTCCAAGGAAGGATTCCTTTGGATAATTTAAAATTTTGAGGTTAAAAAAATTAGGAGAAGCAGCAGAAATGACTAAGAAGGAAAATCAGTTGGTGAGAAATGGGAGTCATAAGCATGGGATATCTCACAAACCAAGTAAAGAGACTGTTTCAGGGAGGGTGTTTAAACTGAATTAAGGGTTACTGATGGATGGCATAAGATGGAGACTAAGAATCCACTCCCAGATATGGCAATGTGTGGATAAATGATGATCTTTTTTATTTTAAGGTTTATTTCTTTATTTGAAAGACAGAGTTACACACAGAGAGAGGCAGAGGAAGAGACAGAGAGAGAGAACCCTTCCAACTGCTGGTTCACTCCCCAAATGGCTATGATGGCCAGCGCTGGGCCAGACTGAAGCTAGGAGCCACAACCAGGTCTCCCATGTGGGTGTAGGGGCCCAAGGACCTGGGACATCCTCTGTTGCTTTCCCAGGTATATGAGAGAGGAGCTGGATCAGAGTTGGAGCAGCCAGGACTTTAACTGGGGCCCATATGGATGTCGGTTCTGCTGATTGCAGCTAAACCTGTTGAGTCACAATGACAGTCCACAATGGTGATCCTGACAAGCTTACTGTGTGCCAGGCAAGATGTGAAGTTATTTTCATGCATTATCTGACAATGCTGCCATGATGTAGATGCTATTTTAATATCTTTGTTTCATATATAAGGAAACTGAAATAGAGAAATAACTTGACAAATGTCATTCAGTTGATAAGTTGTAGAGCCATGACTGAATTTAAGTTTGACCTCAACACAACCCAGGCTCTTCTGTACAATGGGGGTTAGAGTAGTAATCTCCTACAATTATTTGTAGCCTTAAGTATAACACTATGCATGCAGTACTACAAATAATATTTTGTGCAAGTAAGTAGGCAGGAGACAACTATTTTTCCTAAAATTTGTTTTCATTTAAAATGTTTTTCAAAATTGTATGTATTTGAAAATGATTTATTACATGTGGGAGGCACTTTTTTCTAAATTCTTCTATGGAAATTAAATTAATTTAGCTTTCAGTTTTATAATGAAAAGCAAAGAAACAAAGACATGAATGATTTATCTTCTATTTATCTATTCAGAAACATTTTATAAAGGGTGGCAATGAATAATTTCATCATCAAATCTATTTTTTCCAAAAAAAAATCAGATCAATAATTAATCACTACCCATGACAATAATACAGTTCTCCATAGGACAAAGATTCTTAAAATGAGATCTCTTTGGAGTGGCTATGATATAATTCATGTGATCTATTAACTAGGATGAAGAAACTTGTCATTGTCATTATATCTCAAAATATTTACAATAACCACTACTTGAAAATTATGGTAGTTATTATACCTATTGTTATATATTGTTGCTTAATACATTTAAGGAAGTTCATATATTACTATTTATTTTATTTATTTGAAAACATCCCGAGAAGGAATCTTGGCACAAAAAGGGGGGTGGGGCGTGTTTAAGAATCTGTTAGTCAACAGGAGTCACTGTGCACTTACTCCTCATGTAGGATCTCTGTCCTTAATGTGCTGTACATTGAGGCTTAATGCTATAACGAGTACTCAAACAGTATATTTCACTTTGTGTTTCTATGGGGGTGCAAACTGTTGAAATCTTTACTTAATGTATACTAAACTGATCTTCTGTTAAAAAAAAAAAAGAAGAAGAAATTAGCAATTCCCAACTTGACTCTCGCTGGGATTAAACATGACAATAGGTCTGATCTGATTTCATCATCATTTAAAAAATCATCTATTATTTTTCACTTTATGTTTCTGTGTGGGAGCAAACTGTTGAAATCTTTACTTAATGTATGCTAAACTGATCTTCTGTATATAAAGAGAATTGAAAATGAATCCTCATGTGAATGGAAGGGGAGAGGGAGTGGGAAAGGGGAGGGTTGCGGGTGGGAGGGACGTTATGGGGGGGAAGCCACTGTAATCCATAAGCCGTACTTTGGAAATTTATATTCACTAAATAAAAGTTAAAAAAAAAAAAAAAAGAATCTGTTAGTGGTTGTGCTCTTGCCAGTTTCTAGTTGCAAATGTATCTTTACTGCCACCTGGTGGAAACCATTCTTCAGTATGTGTGAAAAACGTGCTATGCTATAGCTATTTCACAAAGTAAACATACCATACCAAGTACCTGACAAGTAATTTTATATGTCTTAATGTATCAAAATTGGTTAACGATGTTTGTCAACTAAGTCCTCTAGCATTTATACCTATTTTCTTAATTTATATTCTTGTCTAAAATCTGATCAAAAAGATTCAGCTCACTCAAATTTCCTAGATTGGAAAAGTCCTTTTGCCTTTAGATACCCATTCCATAAAATTCTTTAAAAAACTGCAAGATTTTAATTTATCCCTACCTTAGGCCAGAGATTATTAACTAGAGGAATATTTATCAGAATTGTCTGTGTTTTTCTAAAAGTCCGCATGCTTTGGAGGCCTTGCCTCTGGAGATTTATATTTATAATTCTTGAGTAGAGTCTAGGTCTGTGAATTTTGGGAAAAAAACAAAAACAAAAAAATCACAAGTAATTGTGATATGGATTCCTCTGGTTTACAATCACTTTAGCCTTGGTCATTTGATTTCTGTCTTTTAAAAAAATTTCATTTCCTACTCTTCTGAGTAATTAGGGATTATATCTTTCCTCTTAGAAATTTCTTCACTCCTTGATCTAGGGCTCTCATCCTCCCAAAGGATGAGCCATCATAAAAATATTCTTGAATCTCAATGCCCTAATTATGATGATGATTTTTTCTTTGTACTTTCTCCCAGTCATGGTATCTGATAAAAATGTATTTTCTACATAAAGCTTTTCAGCAGACTTTCTAAAAAGCTGGTGTTATAACAAATAGAAAGAAAGATGTTTAAGGTTATAAGACAGCAATGAATTACTGTCTCAGTCACTTATTAGGTAATATCTATTTACTGATAATCTAGTTTGTATATTATCTCACTGATATTTCAAGCAAGTTAGGTACAAAAGATGACACAGATCACTAATAAATTGCTGAGTGAAGTTAGGATTATTAGAAATTGTATTTTTGCTTCTTGATATAAAATCAAGATGATTTTTAGCATTTACCTTCTGAGTAACAGACATCTTTAAGTGACACTAGTTACTGCAGAGTATTTTCTCACACTTTGTTCTATTCCTTCCATTCTCCTCCCTCTCTCTCTGTACTTAGTTTGGCTACTTTTTAAACTGATTTGTTTTTCAGTCGAATCATTCTGTACTCTCCTTTATATAGTCTTCCGTTAAACCTAACCAATGAGTTCTCTGGTCCATGTTTCAAGATGGGTTGGGTGGGTCAGCCGGCAGGCGGGCTGCCAGCCTTCACCTTCATTGTGCCACAGCGGATTTTGTGTGAGCTCCTAACTTGTACACGTGTTAGACTTCTTCACCAATGAGTTCTTAATTTCAGATACTGTGTTTTTCACATCAAGAATATCCACTTGATTTTTAATTGTGTCAAAGTCCCTGTGAAATCCTCCATCTCTTGATCCATTTTGTCCTTCTTTTCTCTATTACATTAACCATAGTTATTGTAAAGTCCTTTTCTACTAACTTCAGTATTTAGGACATCTGTGGGTCTGTGGCTGTTTTATTTTTTTTTCCTTTTTATTCTCGGTTACATCTTCCTGTCTCTTTGCATGACTAATATTTTATTTATACATGGACACTATAAAAGAACAATATCATCTACCAGATCTACTCTTTTAGGAAGGGTAAAGCACTTATCACCTCAATCCAATAAGGCATTAAGCTGAGACTAAGCTGGGTTGTAGACAGTTAAGAGTCAGTCAACCTCTAGGTCCTCCCTATTACCAGGTGTGACACTCCTATACTTCTAATTGACAGCCTGGTAAGTCTGTCTCCTGAGCACTAAAAGGCTACAGGAAATTCAGTTTTGTCCTTCAGAAGTTTTCAGTTTCCCTATTTAGTCTTCTGGTCACAAATTATCTGGAAAATAACATGAGAGGAAGATAGCTTATGTACCTGTGGCACAACCTCTTCCTCTAGAACAGGAATTGGCGGACATTTTCTAAAAAAGGCCAAGAGTGAATACTTTCAACTTTGTGAACCACATGGTCTCTGTTGCAACCGCCCAAATCTTTCATGATACTGCAAAGCAGCCATTGACAATACAGAAATTAATCAGTATAGCTGTGTTCTAATAAAACTTTCTTCGTAGACATAGAGATTTGAATTTTAGATAGTTTTGATGTGTCAAAATAGCATTCTTTTTTACTTGTTTTTATTTCAAATGTGTACAAATCACTCTTAATTTGTGGAACTTAAAAAATGGGCCAGTGAGCCAGATTTGGCATTTGGGCAATAGTTTGCCAACTCCTACTTTAGAGCAATATTAACACTGTTAACACTGTGAGAAATTTTACTATGCTTTCATCAAATTCTCAAAGAGATCTAACAGCAAATTTCCAAATTTGTGACCTCCCAAATAACAATTTTTATCATAAATATATATGGGACAGTAGGGAATAACTAAATTTATCTTTAGAACCACAATATACTTATAGAGTTGGACAGTACACTCAATATATTCTGTATAGTGACAAGTTGTGGCCATGGCTAGGCTTACCAGCTAAGCAACTTGCTCCTAAAGTATAATCAATGAAAATTTCTTATCACCAAAATACCTAATTATTCTAAGCAGTTAATAATGGTATCTTTTAATATTCATTGAAAACATAGTCTCTACTAGACATTATAATTAGTGTTCTGTATGTATCTCATTTAATCATCAAAACCTTGTAAACTACTATTGCCCCCCCATTTATTGGCTGGAGATGGGGACTTCAGGTATTAGGTAATTTGCCTCAGGTAATAGAACTAGTAAGTATTTAATCTGGGATTCAGATTCAAGTCTTAGTCTAAAACCTGTGATTGCAATTAGTACTGTTTCCCATGTCATAGAAATGAAGAGAAAGTGAATCCCAAGAGTGAAATAATCAACTCTGAATTATACATTGTTGTAGACTGAATGCTTATATTTCCCCAAATTTCATGTACTGAAACCCTGCTCTCCAATATGATGGTATTAGGACATAGAATTTTTAGAGGTAACTAGGATTAGGTAATGTGGTGATGGTAAAGACCTTATGAATGGTAATACTACACTTACTCCTAAGATTAGCTCATTTTCCCATCTTCCCTACTGTGTGAAGATAAAACAAATTGACTGCCCACAAGCCAGAGGCCCTTACAAGAGCTCGATCACGCTGGTATACTTATCTCAGATTCTTGGTGTCTAGAACTGTGAGAAATATATTTTTGTTGTTATTAAGCCACCCATTCTATGAAATATGATATTTTTTGTAGCAATTTGAATTAAGACATTCATGATAAGTGCAGTGTTGGCATCTGTCCCTCCCTCTGTATGTCTCCTTAAAATGCTTTTGATATACCACATCACTCAAGAGAGGTAAGGGTTCCAGAATCCACATGGATGAAGCCAAGATATTAGCTAGGGATGATCATGGTCCCACTGTTAAGCTGTACTTTGTTCCATCTTCACAAAGATACCGTGGAATTGACATTTAGAAAAAATGAAGAGATTCAGTATGTTCTTAGATACAGTCCCAAAACTGTGTAACTTATCTTGACTTAAAAGGATAGGTGACAGGGGAAAACAGTAAAACTTAAATTAAGTTTTTTTAGTCAGTGACAGTATTTATAAAAATAAAGTGGGAGAAGAGGGAGGAGGAAGAAAGGTGGGAGTGAGCATGGGAGGGTGGGTACGGTGGGAAGAATCACCATGTTCTTAAAGTTGTAATTATGAAATGTATGAAGTTTGTAACTGTAAAAAGCTGTATAGTTCAGCATACATTCCTATGGACTTACTTCTAAGGATACAGTTAAAAACTTGCCATGGGACCCTAAATCCCCTTAAGCTGGATGGTAAAAAATAGCATTTTAAGTGTTAAAGTGATCATATGGATAGAACTAAGTATTAAAGTGATCATATAGACAGGATTAAGTGTTAAAAGTGATCATATAAATAGGATTAAGTTTTTGGTAACAATAATAGATAGAATTAAAAAGGAGTGAATGCTCCAACATGGGAAGCAGTCCATACAGCAGATGAGAGTATTTCAGGCATGAAAAGCCAAGACACTGCGGCAAAAAGTGTCCTACATGAAGGATCTCTGTGGGTAAGACCCTAGTTGAAAAAAGTGGTCAAAGAAGGAGGTACTTTATCTGCAGGAAGGAGAGAATTTCCACTTTGCCAATAGCCATGTCTAAATACTGAAGGAGTTTGTGGATTCAAAAGGCTTCCATAGCCTGGGCAGCTCATGTCAAGAGCCTCTGGTCATCACTGACATCATACATAGTAAGAGTGTTGTTAAATTAACAACAGGAGTCACCATGCTATTTAGTTTGAAGTCACCATTACTAACTAATTTAGTTTAAGTCACCATTACTAACTTGGACTAAGACTAATCTTAGTCACCATTACTAACTTCCCATGCAGGACCTCTGTCCTCAAAGAGTTTTATTATGAGAGTTAATGCAAAACTTGTTTAAATATTTACTTAGTGTATTAAGTGGAGGATAGTTTTATGTCTCATAAGTTATAGCTTTGTATAAGTGCTTGTAAAAGATGTATCATTCCTGGGTTCTTTAAAGTAAATTAAATTTCTCAAAAAAAAAATAATGCTCAAAAAAAAAAGAAGTAAAATTAACTTTGAGATGAAATGACTTTGAATATCCCTTGTCTCAACTGTTGAGGAACAGTTTTTTTTTTTTTCATATAATTTGTTGAACTCTTTACTTACTATAGAGTTAATCTCCTGTGTATAAAGTTAATTCAAAATTTATCTTAGTTAGGAAGACCTTTCTCTCTGTCTCTCTCTCTCACTGTCTAACTCTGCCTGTCAAAAAAAAATCATCTTAGTTAAAAATAAGACTGGGAATAGGAGAGGGAGGAAGAAGAGGGGTATGCATGGGGGCAGGTACGGTGGGAAGAATCACTATGTTCCTGAGGTTGTGTTTATGAAATGCATGAAGTTTCTAGTCCTTAAATAAAAGGTTTTTTTGGGAAAAAAATAAAGTGAGAGAGAAGAAGGGTGAAATTAGAGACTAAATTCTGGTTTTAAATTAGATAAACTACACACAGTGGAAAGAACTTTGACTTTGCTATCAAGAAGATCTAGGCTCTAAACACAGCATTGCTATTCACAAGCTGCATGATTTGAGGCAAGTTTCTCAAGCTCCCTGAGTCTCAGTTTCTCCAGTATAACATGGGAATAATTACCAATACATTGCAGCTTTTTGTTTTTCTCTGTGGATGAGAATTGAGTACTTAGAGCATTTTGCATGACAGGACAAACTCGATAAAGTACCATTAGTTTTTAATTCTCCACCTCTGGGTTGGTCATATTTCCTTTACAATATGATAAATAAATGAGTTGCACCATTCACATTGTACAGATAGGCAAACCTATGCAAATGAGTGACTCATAAATTTATGTAAATATACTGGTGAAATGGTGTAACATTGTTATCTTCTTTTTAGGATCCTGGTGAACAACACTCCAGCAGAAGGATCAGGCCATCAAGGAGAGAGGCGCCTTTCTCTGAAGGGAGGAAGGAACCTCCACTGTGATATGGCCTTGACTAAACAAATTCAGAGTTGGTGAACTCAAGGGGCTTCCATAGCCTAGACAGCTCATAGCAAGAGTCTCGGGTGATTGCTGACGTCATAAATAAGAGTGCCAATTGTTAAATCAACAACGGGAGTCACTGGGTTCATGCTCCCCTCGCAGGATCTCTGTCCTTAATATGTTTATCTATGAAACTCAAAAACAACACTACTAGTCGAACAATACCCTATACCTGGTTCGGTTGTGTGAGTGCAACCTGTTGAAATCCCTGCTTAGTATATACTAAATTGATCTTCGGTATATGAAGGTAACCGAAAATGAAACGTGATGAAGGGGGGAGAGGGGAGAGGAAGTGGGTGAGGGGAGGGCCACGGGAGGGAGGGAGGTCGGGGGGAAGCCACAACAATGCAAAAGATGCATTTTATATTCTACTTAAAACTATTGGTTGAGCTCTGTAATTAATACACAATTACTCTTAGGTGTTTAATTAATGCTATAACTAGTACTCAAATAGTATTTTACACTTTATGTTTCTGTGTGGGAGCAAAATGTGGTAATCTTTACTTAACATACGCTAAATTGATCTTCTGTATATAAAGATAATTGAAAATTAGTTGTGATGTGAAGGGGAAGGGGAGAGGGAGTGGGAGAGGGGAGCGTTGTGGATGGGAGGGAAGACACGGGGGGGGGGGGGGGAGGCTATTGTGGTCCATAAGCTGTACTTTGGAAATTTATGCTCATTAAATAAATTAAAAAAAAAAAACATTGTTATCTTCTTTTTGATCACAGAAAAGTCATGGCAGTATCTGCCTAGAAGTTTAATTATCATTATCTGATCCTACACATTATTAATTACCAGTAACAAATATTAGCAAAATTGTAAGTATTATAATTGGTGCTATTTCTACTATTTCACAGAGAAAGTTCTCCTGGTACATAAACTGAATAAAACTATGGATGATGGAAACTAAGACTGATAGGCAAACTGACAGATAAATAACACAAGAAGTGGAAGCTGATATTTCTTTAGTGGGTGTGACTCATACCTGTAAATTGACAGAACCCAGAAAGGCACATTTTCCTCTGCCTGACACAATAGCTCACATTTATAAAATGGTATTAAATGCTTCATTCAAACAAGCTGTCAGTGCTATTCTATACTCCCACATACAAAGATCTGTATTACAAACTATGTGGTGAATTTAAAAATTCTACCATACCTAAGTATTTCATAAACATAATAGAAATACAATCTACAGATATGAGAAAGATAAGACATTTATGAAGAAAACATATAAGTTGAAACTAGTAATTATAATACTATCAAAGTATTTAAAAAGAGAATGAAATAAAAATTTAATTATTCCAAACAAACCTGAGGGCAATTCTGATTTGGTTTTTGTTTCAGAACTGTTGAGTTCTGTTGACAAAGGCACTGAATATGTCAGGACACGAGTTGCTTTTCCAGGTACTTCTAATTCAGCAGAGCTTTCTAGCTATTTATCGGGGAAAAAAAAATGCCTTCATAAGCAAACCATTTTACTAAGAGAATAAAACATCCTAAAAAATCATTTGTGCCAAAACACTAGCAAATATGATCCCTTCATCTACGTTTATTCTATTCTTGGCTGCTGTTAAGTATCCCCATCACCAGCCAACACCCATCCAAACAAAACTCACTGGTCCATTTAAACTCTACCTTAGGTTTTTCTTTAGGTTCTGGCAGTGAGTCTTTTTTGTTGCTTTTTGTCCACCATGATTTAACTGATTCAAAAATTTGCTGGCTTGTAGCATATGCCTTTTTTACAGTTACCTGTTTAAAACAAAAAGTGAGTGAAATAATACATATTTTTAAAAGTTAAAACATATTTAAAAGTTCCTATCAGGCATTGTATATGAACACCCAAGTCAGAATCACTAGTAAAGATAAAAATCTCTACATCATGTAATGCAAAGCACCATTTCCCACATTTTATATAAAAAAGAAGGAAAACACTTAAGAATAACTTGTATCACACTGTAACATGTAAATTTTAAATTACATCTATTGTTTTAAGTAATTTTTTCAGCTGTATTGAGGTGTGATTGACAATTACAAAATTTTGGAAAGATCAGAATCAAGATGGCAACTAAGTAAAAGGCTCTCTGCAGAGACAGCAATACAAACAGCTATACACACACTAAACCACCTTCACAAGAGCTATGGAAGACCAATGAGAGACCATAGTACCTTAACTTGTTATAATCTTAAGAAAAGTCCCACTAAAGAAAGAAGGAGTTACCTGCAACGCCCCTCCTCCAGCTCCAAGGAGTAGGGCAGGGAGCAACACTACCCACCTAGGTGTAGGAGACTGAAATGAATTGCACACTGTAGGCCCAGTGTGGAAAAAACACTCAGGTGGACTGTGGCCCTCTGTGCTAGCCCCCAAGCCCATGCCTGTGGATTGAATATTTGGAGCTTCCACAGCCAGGAGGCCTCTGCCATCCTTTCCCCAACCACTTGCAGAAAGCAAAACTCCAGTCCTGTGGAAAGTCCATGAGAGGGAGCTTAGGACTATACCTTGGAACTCAGAGCTGGGCCTACAGTGCCAAAACCTGGCATCTGACAAGGCCCACAGGCCTCTAGCCCTGACCTGGTGCTCATGGACAGAGGCTCTAGACTTGCCTGGCATCACAGAAACCTGAGCTCCAACAGACTCATTTTGGTATTTGTCACTGCTGGTACTTAGAAAGCTTGAGGGACATCCCCAGGACTTTGTAAGGATCTGTGACTGTGGAATCTAAGTGTGACCAGGCTAGGGTCCGTCAGGGTGCCTTTATCACACTCCTCTGACCTTAGGAGGACAGCAAAGGGCCACAAAACCAACCCTGGAAATCCTAATGGTTTTTGTCCCAAGGAAAGTATTATGGTCAGAGTCTTGGTACACAGAGAAGTGGCAGAGAACTGGACCCTGGTGAGTCAGACTTGTTTTGGCATGTACCACTGGAAACCCTTTGTGGGCCTGGTGTATACCCATGAAAATGCACTGTGCCAGGTGACTGTGAGACCCAGGTGAGACCTCAGGCCTGCCTGAGTAGCTGAGGGGTGTGGTTTTTTTTAAAGATTTATTTTTATTTATTTGAAAGACAGAGTTACAGAGAGGTAGAGACAGAGAGGTCTTCCATCCGCTGGTTCACTCCCCAGATGGCCTCAATGACCGGAGCTGTGCTGATCCCAAGCCAGGAGCCAGGAGCTTCTTCCAGGTCTCCCAGGCAGGTGCAGGGACCCAAGGACTTGGGCCATCCTCCACTGCTATCCCAGGCCATAGCAGAGAGCTGGATTGGAAGAGGATCAGCCAGGACTAGAACTGGCGCCCATATGGGATGCGGGCGTTGCAGGTCAGGGCATTAACCCACTGTGCCACAACGTCGGCCACTGAGGGGTGCTTCTATCAACCTAACACTACAGGCAGACAGCAAAGAATCACAAAACTGCTCTGCAACTCAGAGCCAGGCTGATTAAAAACCCAGTATTCTAACAGTTCATATCTCCAGGTCACTGCCTAAAGACAGAGATTCAGGACACGTTTCATTGCCCAGGGGAGTTCTGGGGTCCCAGATGAACAGTATTATATGTCAGGCAACATCACCAGTGGCTGACAGGTGCAGCACAGTGAATCCTCAAAAGGAGGACTAAGGTGATCTTTGGTCCTACAACCAGGCGGCACTGGTCTTGATGAGCTGAGGACTTGTGATGTGATCTAGCATCATGGCATTTGTGGACATAGGACAAAGAGTCTGACACTACCACAGGTCCTGGAAGAGACTTTTAAGAGTAGACTATCCCTTCTTAGGCATTTTCCCACTTCACACTAAACTACACATGAAGTACAGATTTGTGACAAATTTAAGTTAAGGTAGTATCGTTTTTTTCCAAATACTGATTTATTTATTTGACAGGCAGAGTTAGAGAGAGCGAGCAATTGATTGATTGATTGATTGATTCCTCTTCCATCTGCTGGTTTACTCCCTAAATGGCTGCAACAGCTGGGGCAAGGCAGGGCTGAAGCCAAGAGCCAAGAGCTTCTTCCAAGTTTCCCACATGGGTGCAGGGGCCCTCTACTGCTTTCCCAGGAGCACTACTAGGGAGCTGGATTAGAAATGGAGCAGCCAGTACAGGAATCAGTGTCCATATGGGATGCCAATGTCACAAGTGGTAGCTTAATCCACTGTCACAACACTGGCCCTAGGTAGTACTATAAGGATGAATCAGCATAAACATATCACACACTCATAAATCACACCTCAGGGTGCTATCTAGTGCTGAAATAGCAGAAATATCCATAGATTCAGAGAAAGTAAACAGGCTACATCGAATTTCTACAAGGACAGCTACAAATGAAGCCAGATTACTGTAACTCATCCTTCACATTGCAGACAATGCTGTACACCAACATGCATCAAAAGCTTCCTAGGGAACCATGACCTCACCTAAAGATTTAAAAAAGGTGACAGAAAACAACCATTTAGGAACTGAAAATTCCCAAATGATCAGATGAAGATTTCAAAATGGTTGCTGTTAGTACACACAACAAAACTCAAGAGGACACAGAAAAATAACTAAATATTCCAACAGGTAAATGTGATAAAGAAATGAAAGTGGGGCTGGCACCGTGGCGCAGTAGGTTAATCCTCTGCCTGTGGTGCCAGCATCCATATAGGTGCCGGTTCTAGTCCCAGCTGCTCCTATTCCAATCCAGCTCTTTGCTGTGGCCTGGGAAAGCAGTAGAAGATAGCCCAAGTGCTTGGGCCTCTGCACCCATGTGGGAGACCCAGAAAAAGCTCCTGACTCTGGCTTCGGATCAGCACAGCTCTGGCCATTGCGGCCATTTGGGGAGTAAACCAACAGAAGGAAGACCTTTCTCTCTGTCTCTCCCTCTCACTGTCTGTAATTTTACTTCTCATATAAATAAAAAAAAAAAAACTTAAAAAAAAGAAAGATGGAAGTAATTAAACAAAACTAAACAGAATCCCTTCCACTGAAAAGAACACGAAGTGAAATTCAACATGCAACAGAAAGCATCAACAGAACAGATCCAGCAGAAGAATCCATGAGGTTAAAGACAGGCTACCTGAAAATACATGGTAAAGGAATAAAAGAGAATCATTAGGAATGGAGGAAGCTTACAGGAAATATGGGAAAGCATTACAAAGGCAAATGTTCGAGACACTGGGAAGACCTTTCTCTCTGTCTCTCCCTCTCACTGTCTATAACTCTACCTCTCAAATAAATAAATAAAATCTTTTTTTAAGGGGCCAGCGCTTTGGCGCAGCAGGTTAATGCCCGGCCTGAAGCGCCGGCAACCCATATGGGTGCCAGTTTGAGTCTCAGCTGCTCCTCTTCTGACCCAGCTCTCTGCTATGGCCTGGGAAAGCAGTAGAGGATGGCCCAAGTCCTTGGGCCCCTGCACCCACGTGGGAGACCGGGAAGAAGCTCCTGGCTCCGGATCAGCACAGCTCCAGCTGTTGTGGCTATCTGGGGAGTGAACCAGCGGATGGAAGACCTCTCTGTCTCTACCTCTCTCTGTAATTCTTTCAAATAAATAAAATAATTTTTTTTAAAAAAGACTATCAGTGATCGTACATGGAAAGCAGCTTGCTTTCTAAAAACAAAAGCTCTGGTCATTGCGGCCATCTGGGGAGTGAACCACTGGATGGAAGACCTCTCTCTCTCTCTCTCTCTCTCTCTCTCTCTCTCCCGCTCTTCTCTCTGTGTAACTCTGACTTTCAAATAAATAAATAAATCTTTAAAAAATATTTTTTTAAAAAAGATGCTAACAAGTTAGAAGAACATATAAAAAGGTAGAAACCTTAATGGTAAAAGTATCTATACAATTTCAGAATTGCTAATATTGTAAACATGGTATATAAACCATTTTTATCTTTTCTGTGCAGACTAAAATATAATCACATTGAAATGTCAAGAAAAAGCTAATATTGAATAAGGTCAAATGTAACATCAAAATTTCAAGATATGAAGGAAGAATGGAGCACAATTATAGTTTTTATTAGGATTTTTTAATCCCTTTGTTTATTGTTTGTCTCTTTCCCTATCTTTACAATCAGTGTTAAGTTGTTATCATTTTAAGATACTGCTTATGGCCAAAAGTGGTCTTTTGTAAGCCTCAAGGTAACCACAAAGCAATAACTTATAACAGACTTATCAAAAATAATAAGCAAGCAATCAAAGTATATCACTAGAGAAATTCAGAAACCACAAATCAAGACTGTAAGAGAGGAATAAAGAACTACAATAAAAATACAAAACAAGTATCAAAATGGAGATAGTAAGACTACCTCTAAATAATCACCTTACATGTCAATGGTCTAAATTGTCCAATAAAAACATATGGAGTGATAGAGTGGATAAAAAAGCAGAACTTAACTAAATGCTGCTTAGGAGAAGCCTCAGTCACCCATTAGGACAAACAGAATAGAAAATGAAGGGCTAGAACAAGATATTACATGCAAATAGAATGCAAAGGAAGCAGGAGTAGCCATATTTCCATCAGATAAAATGGTTTTAAAATCAAAAATAGTAAAAAGAGACCAGAAAGGTCATCATATATTGGATAAATAGCTAAACCAGTAAGAGGAAATAATATTTATACATAAAGCAAATACTAACAGACCAAACGGGAGAGACAGATTCCAATACAATAATAGAAGGAGATGTTAACATCCCACTTTCAGAAATGGACAGATCATCAAAACAGAAAGTCAACAAAGTAAAAGAAGAGTTAAATTGCAGCCTAGAAAGATCAGACCTGACATCTACAGAACTTTCCAAACAGCAGCAGCAGAATACACATTCTTCTCAAAAGTACATAGAACATTTTCCAGCATTAATCATATAGCAGATCACAAAACAAGTCTCCATAAGTATAAAAGAATACAAATCATGTTGAGTATTATTTCTGACCAGACTGCAATAAAGGCAGAAATCAAATTACAAGAATAACTTTGCAGACTACACAAATACATGGAAATGAAACAACCTATTACTGAATAATCAATGGACTGAGGAAGAAATCAAGGAGGAAATTAAAAAAAAAAAAAAACCTTGCAATGAATGTAAAGCTACTTTTAGAAAAAAAACATGGGAAAACACTTCAGTACATCAGAATAGGAGAGCACTTTTTAAATCAGACCCCAAAATCACAATAAATAAAAGCAAAAATAGATAAATGGGATTTCATTAAACTAAAGAGCTTTTATACAGCAGAATAAATGATGAACAGAATTAATAGACAGTCTAAGAAATTGGGAAAATTGGGGTCAGTGTTGCAGCAAAACAGATAAAGCTAGTCTGTGTTGCTGGCCTCCCATATGGGTGCTGGTTTGAGTCCTGGCTGTTCTACTTCTGATCCTGCTTCCTGCTAAAGCACCTGGGAAAGCAGTGGCAGATAACTCAAGTGCTTGTTCCCCTGCCACCCACGTGGGAGACCTAGAAGAAGCTTCTGGTTCCTAGCTTCATCCTGGCCCAGCCCCGGCTGTGATGGCCATTTAGGGAGTGAACCAGCAGACAGATCTCTATCTGTCTCACCTTCTCTCTCTGTAACTCTTTCAAATAAATAAATAAATCTTAAAAAAGAGAAAACTAATTGCAAGCTATATTCCTGACAAGGAGTTAATATCCAGAACAGATTAAAAAAAAACTCAAATAACTCAATAGCAATAAACAACAAATAATCCAGTTTTTAAAAAAAGACGATCATTCTAAACAGATACTTCTCAAAGGAAGACATATAAATGACAAACCGGTACATGAAACAATGTTCAATATCACTAATCATTTGGGAAATAAAAATCAAAACCACAACATCACCTCACTCCAGTAAGATTGGCTGTTATCAAAATGATAAAAGATAACAAGTGTTGAGGAAGATAAGAAGAAAAGGGAACTCTTTGTTGGTAAGAATACAAATTAGTACAGCCATGGTAGAAAATACTATGGAGGTTCCTCAAAAAAATAAAAATAGTTCTGCCATATGATCCAGCAATCTTACCACTGGGTAAATATCCAAGGGAAAATAAATCCATCTATAGAAGAGAAATCTGCACACTCATGTCTATCGAAGCATTATTAACAATAGCCAAGAAAGGGAAAGAACTTAATTGTCCATTTACCAATGGATAAAGAAAATGCGGTACAAATACACATTAGGAATATTATTCAAGTTATTAAAAAGGATGAAATCTTGAGGCTGGCACTGTGACATAGAAGGCTACGCTTCTGCCTGCAGTGCCAGCATTCCATATGGGCACTGGTTCATGTCCCAGCTGCTCCTCTTCTGATCGAGCTCTCTGCTAATGGTCTGGGAAAGCAGTAGAAGATGGTCCAAGTGCTTGGGCCCCTGCACCCACATGGGAGATCCAGAAGAAGTTCTTGGCTCTTGGCTCCTAGCTCCTGGCTCTGGATCAGCCCAGCTCTGGCCTGTTGTGGCCAACTGAGGAGTGAACCAGTGGATGGAAGACCTTTCTCTCTGTCTTTCCCTCTCTGTAACACTATCTTTCAAATAAGTAAATAAAATCTTTAAAAAAAAAGAAATCTTGTCATTTGTAACATGAGTGAAAGTGGAGTTCATTATGGTAAATGAAATAAGCCAAGCACAAAAAGACAATCACAAGATCTCCCTTGTTTGTGAAATTTTAAAAAAGGTGATCCCAGAAGTTAAAAACATAATGGTGGCTAAGAGAGGCTATGAGGGGAAAGGTTGATTGATGGGTACGTGGTTATAGCCATATAGAAGTAGTTCGGGGTTCTACTGCACAGTAGCGTGATGATGTATAGTATATTTCTCTATTCTAAAACAAATGAACGAACTAGGAGTAAGCACCGTGGTGCAGCAGGTTAAGCTGCACCTTGGGACAGCACTTTGAAATGCTGGTTCAAGTCCTGGCTACTCTGCTTCCAATGTAGCTTCCTGCTAATGCACCTGGGACATGAACTGGCGTTCATATGGCATGCTGGAGCCACAGGCAAAGGCTTAGTTTACTATGCCACAGTGCCAGCCTCCAGACTATTTTACTTTAAAAATCCTTTCCCATCTCAACATAACATAAACATTTCATTTTTCTCCTTCTCATACTTTTAATTTGATGATTAAATTGTTTTCAGAGTCCTCAAAGATGGTGGAATACAGAGGGAACACACTGATAGTCCGGGAAAAGAGAGTTTAATAAAAGTGGAGATACTGTAGTTTCAGGGAAGAGTTAGGGAAAAAAACTGCAGAGAAACTCTTCTGGAAATAGTGGGACACGGTGGACCTGTGTGGAGGGCAAGGGTGCCCATGGCTCGGAACCCCAGCAGCCAAGTCTATGCACCAGTGCTGGAAAGGGAGGTGAGGCGAAACCTCAGTAGCCAGAGACGCTGGTGGAAGTGGCAGGAAGAGTCTAGAGGGAACGAGGATTGAAGCCCCATGGGGGAAAGTTCACCAGGCTAACTAGAGGAGAGAAAAAACATAAATAAATAAAAGGGACCGGTATAGACACGATTCTCTCTCTCCATTCACCTTACAAAGGCGAGCAAGACAAAGAGAAGGCGCCATTTTGGACATACATAAAAGCTGCACCTGCTATCAGCCAAGCAGAAAAACCTGACTCTGGTGGAAAGAAAAAACAGGAGGTTAGGACCTAGTGAATGTGTGGAGCTAATGAACTGACACTGTGAAAAAAAAAAAAGGTTGTGTGAGAGAACTCATGGAGTACCTGAGATGTGAGTACGCTCGGGAGAGTACACAAACTTGGTAACCTTTGCAACCCAGTGGGAGACTGCAGGGGAATTTGAGCTTACACTGAGGAATGCACAGATCCTTTGTGTGGTCCTTGGGACAGAGCAGACGAATATTATACCCACAGGGGCCAGAGCTCAGACACTGACTGACTTCAACACCACTCAGCTCTGTGGAATTACTTCCCTTCTGAATAAAAAAAAAGAGAGAGAGAGAGCAAGAGAGAGAAGATTACCCACACCTAACCTGGGTGTGTCACCTTTGGCACACCCTTAACCCTGAAGAACCCAACAGAGCTCGCTGACCACACCCATCGCAAGCCTCTAAGGATCCATCAAAAGCAGACAGTCCACTTAATCTAGAATCATAGTATAACAAGAAAAGCCACCACAGCGAGGAAAAAAAAAAAAAAGAAGAAACCAAAGACTATCTCCACAATGCCAAGCAACAAACGCAGAAACTGAGGAAATAAAAACAAGGAAGACATTATGATACCCCCAAAACAACAAGACACCCCAATTCAAGATTATGAAGATGATGAGATAGAAGAAATGCAAGGTATGGGTTTCAAAAAATTTATGATAAGAACATCAAGAAGTTCTCAAAAACAAATTCTTGAACTACAAAAATCCTTACTGGACAAGATAGAAAATCTCTCTCATGAAAATGAAATATTAAGGAGGAATCTAACTGAAATGAAGAAACTAACAGAACGTGAAACTGTCACAGTGAAGAGAAATCATAGTGAAATGAAGAATTAAATAGATCAAATGACAAATACATTAGAGAGCCTTAAAAACAGAATGAGTGAAGCAGAAGAG
Source organism: Oryctolagus cuniculus (assembly GCF_051225735.1). NCBI lineage: Eukaryota > Metazoa > Chordata > Mammalia > Lagomorpha > Leporidae > Oryctolagus > Oryctolagus cuniculus. Next base: position 65,398,918 of record NC_142888.1, read on the forward strand.
AGAATATTGGACTTAGAAGACAGAGAACAGCAAAGTATACAGCAAACCAAAGAAAAGAAGAGGAACTCAGAAATCTAAAAAATATTGTCGGGAATCTACAGGATACTATTAAAAAACCCAACATTTGGGTTCTAGGAGTTCCTGAAGGCATGGAGAAGGAGAAAGGATTAGAAGGCCTTTGTAGTGAGATACTAGCAGAAAATTTCCCGGGTTTGGAGAAGGACAGAGACACCCTAGTACAGGAAGCTTATATAACCCCTAATAAACATGACCAAAAGAGATCCTCACCATGACACATTGTAATCAAACTCACCACAGTGAAACAGAAAGAAAAGATTCTAAAATGTGCAAGAGAGAAACGTCAGATTACTCTCAGAGGATCCCCAATTAGACTCACAGCTGACTTCTCAACAGAAACCCTAAAGGATAGGAGGGAATGGTGAGATACAGCCCAGGTACTAAGAGAGAAAAACTGCCAGCCCAGAATATTATATCCTGCAAAGCTCTCATTTGTGAATGAAGGTGAAATAAAGACCTTTCATAGCAAACAGAAATTGAAAGAATTTGTTGTCATTCGTCCAGCCCTGCAAAAGATGCTTAAAGATGTGTTACACCCAGAAACACAGAAAAACAGAAACACGGTCATCAATATGAAAGAAGGTAAAGGAAGAAAACCTCCCAGTAAAAGATCACAAGAGGCTGGTGCAGCAGCTCACTAGGCTAATCCTCTGCCTGCAGCGCTGCCATCCTGGGATCTATTCCTGGTAGGAGCACTGGATTCTGTCCCGGTTACTCCTCTTCCAGTCCAGCTCTCTGCTGTGGCCCAGGAGGGCAGTGGAGGATGGCCCAAGTGCTTGGGCCCTGCATCCGCATGGGAGACCAGGAGGAAGCACCTGGCTCCTGGTGTCAGATGGGCACAGCATGCCAGCCATAGCAGCCGTTTGGGGGGTGAACCAACAGAAGGAAGGAAGACCTTTCTCTCTGTCTCTCTCTCTCTAACTCTGCCTGTTAAAAAATAATTTTAAAAAAGATCACATGAAGCTCAAAGCACATATTAGAAAATATCTTTGGGAAAATGGCAGAGCAAAGTTACTACTTATCAATAGTCACACTGAACGTTAATGGCTGCAACTCTCAAGTTAAAAGACACAGACGAACTGAAGCAATTAAGGAACAAAATCCATCTATTTGCTGCTTACAAGAAACAGATCTTTCGAACAAAGTTGCATGAAGACTGAAAGTGAAAGGTTGAAAAAAGATATTTCATGCCAACAAAAAACAAAAAAAAGCTGGTGTAGCCATATTAATATCAGACAAAATAAACTAACACAAAAACTGTTAAAAGAGACAAAGAAGGGCACTATATAATGATTAAGGGTTCAATTCAACAGGAAGATGTAACTATTATAAATGTATACGCACCTAATTACAGGGTACCGGTTTATTTAAAAAATATGTTAAGGAACTTACAGGGAGACTTAGACTCCAATACAATAGTACTGGGGGACTTCAATACCCCACTCTCAGAAATAGATCAACCAGACAGAAGTTCAACAAGGAAACAGCAGATTTAATCGACACTGTAGCCCAAAGGGATCGAACAGATATCTACAGACCTTTCAATCCTACATTTAAAGAATTTACATTCTTCTCATCAGCGCATGGAACCTACTCTAGGATTGACCACATACTAGGCCATAAAGCAAGTCTCAGGAAATTCAAAATAATTAGAATCATACCACACAGCTTCTCAAACCACAGTGGAATGAAGTTGGAAATTAGCAACTCAGGAAACCCTAGAGCATATGCAAACACATGGAGACTGAACAACATGCTCCTGAATGAACACTGGGTCATGGGAGAAATCAAAAGCTTTCGGAAAGTATATGAGGATAACAACACAACATATCAAAGCTTATGTAATACAGCAAAAGCAGTGTTAAGAGGAAAGGTTATACCTATAGGTGCCTACATCAAGAAATTAGAAAGGCACCAAATACATGAGCTTTCAATGCATCTCAAGGATCTAGAAAATCTGCAGCAAACCAGACCCAAAACTAGTAGAAGAGAAATAATTAAAATCAGAGAAGAAATCAACAGGATTGAATCCCCCCCACCAAAAAAAAATTACAAAAGATCAGCCAAAGGAAGAGCTGTTTTTTTTGAAAAATAAACAAAATTGACACACCATTGACCCAACTAACGAAAAAAAGGATGAGAAAAGACCCAAATCAATAAAATCAGAGATGAAAAAGGAAACGTAACAACAGACACAACAGAAATAAAAAGAATCATCAGAAATTACTACAAGGACTTGTATGCCAGCAAACAGGGAAATCTATCAGAAATGGATAGATTCCTGAACACATGCAATCTACCTAAATTGAACCAGGAAGACATAGAAAACCTAAACAGACCCATAACTGAGACAGAAATTGAAACCGTAATAAAGGCCCTCCCAACAAAGAAAAGCCCAGGACCAGATGGATTCACTGCTGAATTCTACCAGAAATTTAAAGAAGAACTAACTCCAATTCTTCTCAAACTATTCAGAACAATCGAAAAAGAGGGAATCCTCCCAAATTCTTTCTATGAAGCCAGCATCACCTTAATCTCTAAGCAAGAGAAAGATACAGCATTGAAAGACAATTACAGACCAATATCCATGATGAACATAGATGTAAAAATCCTGAATAAAATTCTGGCCAGTAGAATGCAACAACACATCAGAAAGATCATCCACCCAGACCAAGTGGCATTTCCCCTGGTATGCAGGGATGCTTCAATGTTCGCAAATCAATCTATGTGATACACCACATTAACAAACTGCAGAAGAAAAAACATATGATTATCTCAATAGATGTAGAGAAAGCATTCAATAAAATAGAACACCCTTTCATGATGAAAACTCTAAGCAAATTGGGTATAGAAGGAACATTCCTCAATACAACCAAAGCAATTTATGAAAAACCCACGGCCATCAACCTATTGAATGGGGAAAAGTTGGAAGCATTTCCACTGAGATCTGCTACCTGACAGGGATGCCCACTCTCACCACTGCTATTCAATATAGTTCTGAAGTTTTAGCCAAAGCCATTAGGCAAGAAAAAGTAATTAAAGGGATACAAATTGGGAAGGAAGAAGTCAAACTATCTCTCTTTACAGATATGATTCTTTATTTAGGGAATCCAAAGAACTCTACTAAGGGACTATTGGAACTCATAGAAGAGTTTGGCAAAGTAGCAGGATATAAAGTCAATGCACAAAAATCAACAGCCTTTGTATGCACAGGCAATGCCACGGCTGAGAAAGAACTGCTAAGATCAATCCCATTCACAATAGACACAAAAACAATCAAATACCTTGGAATAAACTTAACTAAAGATGTAAAAGATTTCTATGATGAGAATTACAAAATCTTAAAGAAAGAAATAGAAGAGAATACCAAAAACTGGAAAAAAACTTCCATGCTCATGGATTGAAAGAATCAGTATCATCAAAATGTCCATTCTCCCAAAAGCAATTTATAGATTCAATGTGATACCAATCAACAATATCAGATTTCAGGACATACTACAGGGCAATTGTAATCACAACAGCATGGTACTAGTACAGAAACAGATGGATAGACCAATGGAACAGAATAGAAACACCAGAAATCGATCCAAACATCTACAGCCAACTTATATTTGATCAAGGATCTACAACGAATAACTGGAGTAAGGACAGTCTATTCAATAAATGGTGCTGGGAAAACTGAATTTCCACGTGTAGAAGCATGAAACAAGACCCCTACCTTACACATTACACACAAATCCACTCAACATGGATTAAAGATCTAAATCTACAACCTGACACCATCAAATCATCAGAGAACATTGGAGAAACCCTGCAAGGTATAGGTACCAGCAAAGACTTCTTGGAAAAGACCCCGGAGGCACAGGCAGTCAAAGCCAAAATTAACAATTGGGATTGATAAGTTTCTGTACAGTAAAAGAAATAGGAAGGTGAAGAAGCAACTGACAGAATGGGAAAAAATATTTCAAACTATGCAACAGATAAAGGGATAATATAACCAGAATCTACAAAGAGATCAAAAAACTCCACAACATCAAAACAAACAACCCACTTAAGAGATGGGCCAAGGACCTCAGTAAAAATTTTTCAAAAGAGGAAATCCAAATGGTCAACAGACACATGAAAAAATGCTCAGGATCACTAGCCATCAGGGAAATGCAAATCAAAACCACAATGAGGTTTCACCTCACCCCACTTAGAATGGCTCACATATAGAAATCTACCAACAACAGATGCTTGTGAGGATGTGGGGAAAAAGGGACACTAACGCACTATTGGTGGGAATGCAAACTGGTGAAGCCACTATGGGAGTCAGTCTGGAGATTCCTCAGAAATCTGAATATAACCCTACCATTCAACCCAGCCATCCCACTCCTTAGAATTTACCCAAAGGAAATTAAATTAGTAAACAAAACCTGTTTGCACCTTAATGTTTATTGCAGCTCAATTCACAATAGCTAAGACCTGGAATCAACCTAAATGCTCATCAACAGTAGACTGGATAAAGAAATAATGGGACATGTACTCTATAGAATACTATATAGCAGTCAACAACAATGAAACCCGGTCATTTGCAGCAAGATGGAGGAATCTGGAACACATTATGCTGAGTGAACTAAGTCAGTCCCAAAGGGACAAATATCATATGTTCTCCCTGATCGGTGACAACTAACTGAGCACCAAAAAGGAAACCTGTTGAAGTGAAATGGACACTATGAGAAACAGTGACTTGATCAGCCCTTGTCCGGACTGTTGATGAACAATTTAACACTTTAAGCCTTTTAGTATATTTTTTTTGTTCTACTTAATACTATTGGTTGAACTCTGTAACTAACACAAAATTATTCTTAGGTGTTTAAATTTAACTGAAAAGTGATCTCTGTTAAATATAAGAGTGGGAATAAGAGAGGGAGGAGATGTACAATTTGGGACATGCTCAAACTAACTTGCCCCAAATGGTAGAGTTAGAAATGTGCCAGGGGATTCCAATTCAATCCCATCAAGGTGGCATGTACCAATGCCATCTCACTAGTCCAAGTGATCAGTTTCAGTTCACAATTGATCATAATGATAGGATTAAGAGTCAAAGGGATCACGTAAACAAGAATAGTGTCTGCTAATACTAACTGATAGAATAAAACAGGGAGAGAATGATCTAGCATGGGAAACAGGATACACTGCAGACTCATAGAATGGCAGATGTCCTAAACAGCACTCTGGCCTCAGAATCAGCACTTAAGGCATTCGGATCTGGCTGAAGAGCCCATGAGAGTATTTTAGGCATGGGAAGCCAAGACACTCTGGCAAAAACAAACAAACAAACAAACAAAACCTAAATGAAAGATCTCCGTGAGTGAGAACCCAGTGGAATCAACGGGCCATCAAAGGAGGAGGTACCTTTCTCTGAAGGGAGGAGAGAACTTCCACTTTGACTATGACCTTGTCTAAATTAGATCGAAGTCGGCGAACTCAAAAGGCTTCCATAGCCTTGGCAACTCATGACAAGAGCCTAGGGTGATTACTGATGACATTAACAAGAGTGTCAATTTGTTAAGTCAACAACAGGAGTCACTGTGCACTTACTCCTCATGTAGGATCTCTGTCCTTATGTGCTGTACAGTGTGAATTAATGCTATAACTAGTACTCAAACAGTATTTTACACATTGTATTTCTGTGTGGGTGCAAACTGTTGCAATCTTTACTTAATATATACTAAGTAGATCTTCTGTATATAAAGATAATTGAAAATGAATCTTGATGTGAATGGAATGGGAGAGGGAGTGGGAGAGGGGAGGGTTGTAGATCGGAGGGAAGTTATCGGAGGGGGAAAAGCCATTGTAATCCATAAGCTGTACTTTGGAAGTTTATATTTATTTAATAAAAGTTAAAAAATTCTTTTTTCCACCCAGGATTTATTTTATAATAGGAAAGGTATAAGCTATTTTCCTGTTGCTGGCATTGTGGCACAGCAGATTAAGCCGCTGCCTGTGGTGCTTGCATCCCATAAGGGCACTGGTTAGAGTCCTGGCTGCTCTGTTTCTGATCCAGCTTCCTATTAATAAATATGAGAAAACAGCGGAGGATAGCCCAAGTGTTTGGGCCCCTGCCACCCACAAGGGAGACCTGGATGAAGCTTCAGGTTCCTGGCTTTGGCCTGTCCCTGTCCCCACCTTTGTGAGCCATTTCCTTACAAAATATACATGTACAGTGGCTGGTGTTGTGGCATGGCAGGTTAAGCTGCCACTTGTGATGATGCCATCCTATATGGGCACCAGTTTGTGCCCTAGCTGCTCCACTTCTGATCCAGCTCCCAGCTAATGTACCTGGAAAAGCAGCATAGGATGGCCCTAGTTTTTGGGCCCAGCACCCATGTGGAGACCAAGACTAAGTTTCTGGCTCCTAGCTGCTGGCTTCTGCCTGGCCTATCCCTGATTGTTGGGGCTATCTGGGGGTTGAAGCAGTGGATGAAAGATCTCTCTCTCTTAGTCTCTCCCTCTGTCTCTCTCTGTAACTCTGCCTTTCAAATAAATAAATAAATCTTTGAAAAAAGTTATTTAAAAATATATACATACAGTACAAAAACTCATGACATCCATTTAAGAGACTTCTCCGATTAACCAAAGATTTTTTAAAATTTTATGAAAAATGATGCTCACAGAATGCTGAATATTCATCATTATTAGGCATTCTCCCATATGCTGAAGTATTTATACTGTCTTTCACAAGTTAACCTGTCTTCTTACCAAAAGTAACTGCTTTTTTTCCAATTCTCGACATCAGTTTTGCTTGTAACTAAATAGCTTAAACATAAAATAAAAAATATAATTATTGTTTCTAGAAAAATTAAGTTACAAGCTTTGTAAAGAATCAAAAGTTAATGCTTAAAGAAATAATTGCTGTGTAATTAGAGATGAGCAAGAAAATTGTAAAATGCTGGGAGAAATTCAAAAATCCAAAGATTATTCTTTATTAAGTATTCATGCTATTTAAAAAAATCTAAATAGGAAATAATCGAAGATATATCACAATTATGGTTTATTGTGAGAAATATTAGTCTTCCTAGCAGGGGACCAATATTCAAAGAAAAGATAAATACAGAAAAATGAAAAGCTATTTATTTTAGTTTGAAACAAAATTTTGTATGTTTTTAAATATGTATGCATGTATATAGTATAACTTCCTACTTTAATATTTTCAATTAATTGTTATCTATTAGTCCTTAAAATGTCAAATAAGATGGGTTCCATGAATACACAATTTTTCATACAGTTTTAGATGGGGGGGGCGACCACAGATTCTTTGTAGTCCATCATGGATCTCAAGTTAAGAAACTATGTTCTCAGGGCCAGCACTGGGGTGCAAGCATCCCATATGGGCACTAGTTAAGAGTCCTGGCTGCTCCACTTCTGATGCAACTCCTTGCTAATGGCTAGGGAAAGCAGAGGAAGATGGCCCAAAATCTTGGGGCCCTGCACTCACGTGGGAATACCAGAAGCAGCTTCTGGCTCCTGGCTTCAGATTGGCCCAAATATTACATATGATACTGTTACAGTCAAAAGAAAAGCAAGGTTTTCTTTTTTGTAAGATTTGTTTTATGTATTTGAAAGACAGAGAGACAAAGAGAGAGAGAGAGAGAGAGAGAGAGAGAGAGAGAGGTCTTCCATCTGCTGGTTCATTCCCCAAATGACCGCAATGGCCGGAGCTGAGCTGATCTGAAATCAGGAGCCAGGAGATTCTTCCAGGTCTCCCATGCAGGTGCAGGGGCCCCAAGGACTCAGGCCATCATGTACTTCTTTCCCAGGCCATAGCAGAGAGCTGGATCAGAAGTGGAGCAGCCAGGACTCGAACCAGCGCCCATATGGGATCCCAGAGCCAGAGGCCGTGCTTTAACCCACTGCACCACAGTGCTGGCCCCATAAGGTTTTCAACACTAGGAATTTAGCAATTATTGTTTATCCTAGAAGAGGTTTCTAAAATTACTACAGAAATTTTCACTTGAAATTCAACAATCTTTGGTTTTCTTATGTTAAATTAAAATTTAATATTTTATTTTGAAAAATAAAAAGATGCATATGATGATCTCATTCTCTCTTATTTATTCGTCCATTTTTCTACCTATACATATGAATAGAAACATGTCCACATAGAGCATTCTAGGAAATACTGACAATGACATTTTGATGGATGAAAGCATTTTGGGTGTGGGTGGTTAGTTGCTTTTTGTTTCCCTAAACTTTTTTTTTTTTAAGATTTATTTATTTATTTGAAAGAGTTGCACAGAGAGAGAAGGAGAGGCAGAGAGAGAGAGAGAGAGGTCTTCCATCCACTGATTCACTCTCAAATTGACCGCAATGGGTGGAGCTGCGCCAATCCGAAGCCAGGAGCCAGGAACCTCCTCCAGGTCTCCCACATGGGTGCAGGGGCACAAGGAGGGCCATCTTTTACTGCTTTCCCAGGCCATAGCGAGAACTGGATCGGAAGTGCAGCTGCTGGACTCGAACTGATGCCCATATGGGATGCTGGCACTGCAAGCAGCGGCTTTACCCGCTACACACCACAGTGCCAGCCCCTCCCAAAACTTTTCTATGATACTTATTTCAGGGGAATGGCACTGTGTCCTAGCAGGGAAAGCTGCCACCTGCATTGCCGGTATCCCATATGGGTACCGGTTTGAGTCCCAGCTGCTCTACTTCCAAACCAGCTCTCTGCTGTGGCCTGGGAAAGCAGTACAAGATGGCCCAAGTGCTTGGGCCCCAGCAACTGCGTGGGAGACCTGGAAGAAGCTCCTGGCTCCTGGCTTTGGATTGGCACAGCTCTGGCCATTGTAGCCATCTGGGGAGTGAACCAGCAGATGGAAGACCTCTCTCTCTGCCTGTCCTTTTCTGTGTAACTCTTTCAAATAAATAATTAATCTTTAAAAAATACTTATTTCAGGATGAGTAGGTATCATCTTTGTAAAAGATAAATAAATAGAAAAGTTATTATACTAATAAAAAAAAAAGTTGATGGGGCCAGCACCGTGGCATAGCGGGCAAAGCCGCCGCCTGCAGCGCTGGCATCCCATATGGGTGCCAGTTCAAGTCCCAGCTGTTCCACTTGCGATCCAGCTCTCTGCTGTGGCCTGAGAAAGCAGTACAAGATGGTCCACGTCCTTGGGCCCCTGCACCCACATGGAAGACCGAAGCTCTTGGCTCCGGATCGGCACAGCTCCAGCCACTGCAGCCATCTGGCAAGTGAACCAGCAGACGGAAGACCTCTCTCTCTCTCTCTCTGCCTCTCCTTCCTTCTCTATGTAACTCTTTCAATAAACAAATAAATATTTAAAAAAAGAGAAAGAAAAAAAGTTGAATGGGTGGTATCATCACCCCCTAGGAAGAGTAATAATGCACAGGGAAGCAAGAAGTCAAATTCAGCCCTGGGCAAGTCAGTCACTGAAACTTCTCTGGATCACACTGTCCTAATTACTAAATGAGAAAACATGGAAGTGAATTAAATCAGCATAAAGTTTTCTTTCAGCACTAACATTTTATTAATTTAAATGGCTAATTCCTATGCAAATTCTTAGGAAAGAGTTTAAATTAGTTTATCATTTTATCCTTCAATTATCTCAAGTATAACTAGATTTAATGAGTATTGTTCTCTTCCTTTGTTATAAGGTTTATAGCTTGATCACATAACACACTATATAGTACACTATATCCTTGACATTCTCAAAATAATGAATAGGCAGTTTTAGCTACATCAATAATTAAAGAGATACAGTAATGAGAATACAAGTACAGAAAGCCGTTCTGGTAACACTCCATACTGCTTTGAGTGTGAGAAGAAAATGTTAAATGTTGATAATTAAGGGAAAAAGGAAAAGGGGGAAAAAACTGCGTATCTCGAAGCTCTCCTCAATCTGAATATGTGTTAAAATACTGACAAAACTGTTCAAGTCATTAAGAGAATCTGGATTTGTAGGTAAGCTCACAAGAAAATGACAAAACAACTATAATAAGCATTTATGGAAGGTGTTTCTTTATTGCAGGTGGTTTCCAAATTGAGTTTGTATTTGTGTGCACATTTTCTTTTACCTTTAGAAGGCACTGTAATGTATCAATTGGGTGTTTCTTACATTATGTTAATTCGCTGAACTGAACAGCTGCCAGCAAATGTAATTTTCTGTTAATTAAAAAATTGAATTTTATATAGCTCAACAATGGAGCAGTATTTCTCCCCATAAATTCTAATTCAGTGTCTCTGAACTTAATCCTCAAATCTGCATTTATGTTGCTGAATTATATTTAAACAAATTCATCCTATTTATTTGTGATGATTAGGTAATTAAGTATGGCATTTACCATGTGGAGATGCTAATGTGATTGTGCCAGCATAAGAAATAATAATACCACCAACTATATGCCTCTGAAAATTAAATGTTGCAGGTGCTGCATGACATTTAAATATTGTCACACTGAGAGTTTAAACAAATACTGAAATGTTGCTATAATACAGACAGAACTTACCTTTGCAATTATTACTGACTGAACTGGATAGCAAACAGTTGCTCCTAAAGTGGTCAGTCCCAGTGGATAAGCAATTTTCTTAAACCTAGAACCTTATAAAATTCAAGCAAACTATTAAATTCCAAACAGATGCCACTAGAGACTTGATGTTCTTACATAGTAAGGCTTATCTTTGCTCCCCTTTTAAGCCATTACCCTGTAAATTACTCTTTAGGTAATAATACCAATCAAGATAATAACTAAAATGCCCTTAAGAATCTTAATTCAATTAATACCCCTTAGCTGTCATGTCCAATTTAATAAAAGTGTTCTTAATCTAATACTGATAATTACCTACACAAAAAGAATTGATGATTTTCTTCTTTTTTACAGCTAGGTATTTTTTTCATGTCTAGGAAATTCAAAATTGTAACCACAATTTTTTAATTATTAAAAAAAAAGTATGGTAGTACAGAAAATTAACCAACTACTGTTCTTGTAATATAATGTTAAGGTGAAATGGACTGTCTTTTGCATGTCCTTTTTTGATTAAGTACTTAGGAAGGTGAATGACCCAACTAACTAATTACCTAAGGAATTTGAAAAGCATATAACTCCTTCATGTCACCGATTTAGAATAATGAAGTAATAATAACTGCCAAGTAAGGTGACAACGTAATGCATTCTAAAAGTTCCCAAACTAAGCACCTATGAGTCATTTTCATCTTTTTTTGACAGCAAAATCATTTCCAAAAAAATTTTCCAAATAGAATCCTACTAGGATCTTCAGTATATAAAACCTGTTGGGGCCAGCAATGTGGCGTAGCCGGTAAAGCTGCTGCCTGAAGTGCTAGCATCTCATATAGGTGCTGGTTCGAGTCCCAATGCTCCACTTCCAATCCAGCTCTCTGCTGTGATCTGGGAAAGCAGTGGAGGATGGCCCAAGTGCTTGAGTCCCTGCACCCACATGGGAGACCCAGAAGAAGCTCCTGGCTCCTGGCTTCAGATTGGTGCAGCTCCAGCCATTGCGGTGATTGGGGAGTGAACCAGTGGATGGAAGAGCTTTCTCTCTTTGCCTCTCCTTCTCTCTTTGTGTAATTCTTTCAAATAAATAAATAAATCTTTAAAAAAAAACTATTGACATGCAGCTTCTCTGATTAACTTAGGGTAGAAAGCTCAGTATTAAGCCCTGTTTATGTGGCTTTTCCATTATTCCCCTATCACCATTAAACACTTCCATGGAACACTATGCTCTCCAAGAGAGTTGGAAATCCAGTCCTAGCTTAGTTCCACCAGGCTGTTGGTTCAAAATATTTTAAACGTATCTTAATGTTCAAAGTATCTTAAATGCTTGTCTGGGTGACCTGGTCTCTGTAAATACAACCTCAGCAATTAAATGATGGCTTTTTGAACTGGGATAAGAACTTTTATTATCTGGAACAGCTTTTACAATGCCTACCTTTAAAAGGAATCTGCCATTTAGGCAAGGTTAAAACAAGAACTATTTCTCTGTCTGGCCTAATTATTTATGAGGCTCCGCTGTGGAGCCACGCAGAGGGAGTTAGGCAGGCTGGTTTAACCTCTAGTTTAGCTTTCCTTCAGATTTATACTGTTCTTTGTGGTATGGGGAAAGGGTCTAGGTTTATTAAAACATATCCTAAGTTACACTTTACTCTAGTGCTGCTCACTATTATCCTACTATCTATAATTTGGTTCTTGATTTTACAGTACTAATATCTCCTGATGTAGGTTCCCTTGACTTAACTAAACTGTGCTGCTCCTATACTTGGTAGGTGGCAGTTTTCTCTTCATGTTGTACTTATCCTCTAATTGATAGGAAAAGCTAGTTTGCAAGAAAATAAACTCCATTTGAGTTCAACAGTCTTACTAGCAATAATTAGGGAAGGACTCTAGACAAAGCCAGTTACAAGCTATGTACTCTGTACTATTAAATCAGCAAGTGATTTCCTTTCTCAGGATCTCTATCCATAGTATAACAGGGATAGATGAAACTAACAGCTTTCAAACTTTTTAGTCATGATTTATATTACAGAATAAATGTTATGAAGGTCTTCAAAAAATTAATGGAAAATGCACATTATCTTTTAATGCATTTTTCCCTCAAACTTTCTGAAGCCTCTACATACATTATAACCTATAACACATACGGGGCCAAGACTGTGGCGCAGTGGGTAAAGCCACCGCCTGCAGTGCCGGCATCCGATATGGGCGCCGGTTCAAATCCTGACTGCTCCACTTCCAATCCAGCTCTCTGCTATGGCGTGGGAAAGCAGTAGAAGATGGCCCAAGTCCTTGGGCCCCACGCACCCATGTGGGAGACCCAGAAAAAACTCCTGGCTCCTGGCTTTGGATTGGCGCAGCTCTAGCCATTGTGACCATCTGGGAAGTAAAACAGCAGATGGAAGACCTCTCTCTCTCTCTCTCCCCCTCCCTCCCTCCCTCCCTCTCTGACTTTCCTTCTCTCTCTGTGTAACTCTGACTTTCAAATAAATAAATCATTTAAAAAAAAACTATAACATATACACACTCTTCTAAAACATTACCCTTGTCATGTGGTTTTTGTTGACTCCTTGCTTTCCTTCTAGACATCTGGAATTTTGGTACATGTCACATAGACTATGTGATCAGCTTTCATGGAAACGTTAGTCACTCAGCTCTAATGAGCTTACCTCATTGACAATATCTCACTCACATTGTCACAACTCATTACTCGAAGAATTAAGCACATTCAATGTGACTCCACTAGACAGGACTCTTGAAAGTTTGTACTTGGTTTCCTCTAAACTTTGCCCTATGTGCCTTCTCCCTTTACTAATTTTACTTAGTATCCATTCACTGTAATAAATATTAGCAACGAGCATCACTACCTGTTGAACCCTTGGAGGTTTCTAAGCTAACCATCAAAACAGAGTGTGTCTTGGGGACCCTCCACACAGTGCTATAGTAAGAAAGAAGGGTAAAGTTGGTAAAGACACAGGGTACAAAGAGGCAAAGGAACCAAAAATATCAAGCCTCATGCTGAATGAGCATACTGAACTGAACTGTCTCCTTTAACAAACTCCATTCCAAGCTGGCTAATGTCAGTTTCCACTAACTTGGTCACAGTGAGACCAAGAGAGAAATCAAATTTTATCTAACACATCAGCATCTTTGTCTCAAATTCTCAATATAGCCCCTGGAATATGGGGGGGGGGGGAAGGTCATGACTAAGAAGAGAGAATTGGTTTGAGTGTACAGTATACACATTCAGATTGACATAAAACTCTCAAGGACTTTTGGTAGTTAGAGACTCTTAAGTTCTTTAAAAAATAAAGTTATGAAGACAAAATGGTAAATAATATTTTGAACCAGAATAACTATATATTTTAAAAATGTTATTTTATAATTATCATACTATAAGTGCTTGTAGTTCTACCCATTTTAAAATGAGTATAGTTATAACATCATACAACTACCACTTGCAATCAGGACATAGAATAGTTACATCATTTCTAAAAAATATCTCATAGTATCCATTTGTAATTGCACCTCTTCACTCCAAAAGCTGAGGCATAACTAAACTGTTCTGTTGTTTTGTCTAGAATGTTATCTAAATACAGTCATATACAGAGTGGTTTTTTTTTTCACTCAGATTCATCAAGATTGTGCATGTATCAAGAGCAGTATTCCTTCATATGGATGTGTTAGTCCAGCTTTGGGTGAATATGAATAGAGCTACCATAAACATGTGCATACTGGTTTTTCATTTCCCCAGGGAGCGAAATTGCTAAGTTTTATGGTACAATGTGTATTTAACTGTATGAAAAACTATCAAACTATTTTTCAGAATGGCTGTCTAATTTTACATTCTCACCTGTAATATGTGAGAGTTTCAGCTGCTCTCCATTTTTGTATGGTCAGTCATTTTAATTTAAGACATTCTACTAAGTCTGTCATGGTATCTCACTATGATTTTCATCTGTATTTTTCTAATGATTAACGACACTGAAAACATAATGCCTATATAAAAGTAGACACAGCATACTAGAAAATCTAAAAAAATTTCAGTGCCTGCATAGTGGCACAGCAGGTTAAGCCACGACCTGTAACACAGGCATCCCATATGAGCAGCAATCCAATCCAGCTCCCTCGTAATGCACCTAGAAAAGCAGGGGCAGATGGTGCAAGTGCTAGAGCCCTTGCCACCCATGTGGGAGACCCAGATGGAGTTCCAGGCACTAGGCTTCAGCCTAACCCAGGAACAGCTGTTGTGGTCATTTGGGAGTGAACTAGTGAATGGCAAATCAATCTCTCACGCGCGGGCTCGCTCGCTCTCACTCGCTCTCACTCGCTCTGTCTCTCCTGTCTTTCAAATAAATAAATAACTCTTTAAAAATTTAATAATTTTCATGATCACTTATACTAATAATATACAATGAGATTTTTTTCATGACTGTAAAATTTAGAAATGGCATCAAAAGGGTGAATATAGCTTTTAAAACACTACCTTTTCTTGCTGAAATCACGCCTGCCAATCCTGAAGCTGTAATCACTCCAATTTTCGGAAGAAAATCTCGAGGAGGATTCTTCACATATACATATGCATCTCAAGAAATCAATTTAAAATTAACATAAATGACTGATTACAATTGGGCATTCAGTATAGGTATAATGCAGAAAAGTTGAAGAGATTTATTAATAGTGGATGGTTTAAGTACTTCAAAAGAGCAATACAAAATTATGATTATGAGTCACAACCTAAAAAGCTAGCCACAATGTTTTCTTATTACAAAATAAAATTGTCCTTCTATGGTTGATTTAAATAATATTTGTTTTCTTAATTATATAGATGATTACAACACTTTAAAGAAATATATGATCCTAGAAGGTACATCTCAGTATGGATGAGTATAAGGCAAATTTCTTACTGTTTATGTAATACAGACCTATAATAAACATGCATCTGCCCTTATCTGTTCAAACACTGGTAGGATTCAGTAAGAACTCAGATACTTTACTAAGGATCGTTGAACAATAGTTTAGGGATACGCACAACCACTAGCAACTTGACTGGCCCTGTTCTAAAATAACCTCACAGCAGCCACCGCTCAGGGTAAAAATCAAAGATTAAAATGAGATGGGAGAGGCCGGCGCTGTGGCAAAGCAGGTTAACGCCCTGGCCTGAAGCACCGGCATCCCATATGAGTGCCAGTTTGAGTCCTGGCTGCTCCTCTTCCATTCCAGCTCTCTGCTATGGCCTGGGATAGCAGTAGAAGATGGCCCAAGTCCTTGGGCCCCTGCACCTGCATGGGAGACCTGGAAGAAGCTCCTGGCTCCTGGCTTCAGATTGGCGCAGCTCCGGCCATTGCAGCCATCTGGGGAGTGAACCATCAGATGCAAGATCTCTCTCTCTCTCTCTCTGACTTTCAAATAAATAAATAAGTAAATATTTTAAAAAATGAGATGGGAACTAGAACAAAAAGCAGGTGAAGAGTGGGCAACAGTCCAGATGCCTTGGCTTTTTATATATTTAATTGTTTTTGATTTCAAAAATATGTTTTTTATCATACTTGATTATTCAACAGCAAAAACCTATTCAATCATATTCTTCAAGATGAATGAGGGCTATAATTTTGAATTAATTCCTAATACATTAAATAATGATAATGCAAATACAGATCATCAACCTCATAGAGACATTTCAAATTTTAGCTGATCTTTCTGTTCCCCGTATGTGTCTATTTTGACAACGGGCACAGGCCAAGCATATTAGGAATCTATACCTATTGCCAAATGCTACTAATAAGCTACAGTCAAATATAATTGCTTTCCAGTATCAGCTTAAATATTCCATAGTGGCTGCTATAAAATTTCCTAGCAATTAATATCAAAGCACTATATACTCCAATAACAAATAGCACTAACTAATCAGCAACAGACAAATTTTTTGATTTATGAGTATATAATATGGATTCTGCAGCTAAAACAGAGCTTTCCATATAGGCACTGCCATTTACTAGCTATATGATCTTGGTAACCTACTTTAATCTTTTAAAGTTTAGTTTCCTAATATGTAAAATGGAAATAATCATAATATCAGCACAGAATTCTGACAAAATTATTTAGATAAATTATGTATAGTACTGCCTTAGCATATAATCACTGTTAAATAAATGGTACATACTATTTCTGGTATTATCAATAATATTGGTATTATCAATAATATTCATATATTATCAACAAACTATAATACAGGGTATCTCCTAAGTTGGTAAAAGCAAGATAATGGAAAACAGACCACGTTTCGTTTTTATTTCTCACATTTAAACATTCTGACTTAAAGACACAACAGGGGGCCAGCATTGTGGTGCAGAGGGTTAAACCACCTCCTGTAACACCAGCATCCCATACACGTGCCGGTTCACATCCTGGCTGCTCCAATCCTGGTCCAGCTCCCTGCTGATACACCTGGGAAAGTAGTGGAAGATGGCCCAAGTTCTTGGATGCCTGCATCCATGTGGGAGACATGAAAGTAGCTTCTACTCCTGGCTTCAGCCTGGCCGAGCCCTGGCTGTTGCAGCCATCTGGGGAGTGAACCAGTAGATGGAAGATCTCTCTCCCCCTGTCTCTCCCTCCTCTCTATAATCCTGCCTTTCAAACAAATAAAATAAATCTTTATAAATAGAACATTTCTAATTATGGATGTTCATTCACTCACCTTTTCCAAATTGCACTGTATCTGTTATCCCATTTTTCACGAAGACATAAACTCCCTAAGGAAAAAAAAAAAAAAGGAGAGAGGAAAAAAGACATCTACATATTTGAAGTGGTTCAAAATTAGGTAAAATAGCCTACATCTCTAAGCTGACTTAGCATTACACCCAAATCTAAATAAATCCCATTTATTCACTATGAGGATACTTGCTACTTGCTTAACAGCTTTTGTTCACTTCTTGCTTTTCATTCTGTTTAACATGGATAGCATGTTTACTCTTTTGCTCCTATAAGTGGGTAATATCTATAAATTAATCCGAACATCTTAAAGAAAAGATATTGAAGAAATATAAAAGATTTTATCATGTTCTTTTATAATAGCCTAGAAAAATTAGTGGAATTTAAATATAGCATGAAAGAAGGTATATTGAAGTAATAACTGATTAATAAAGAGGCAACAGCAACAACATAATGATTTGAGGAGAAAACAGAAACAAAAACAAAAAAGGCCTAAAGGAAAAGAGCGTCAACTCCTCACTTTTTTTTTTTTTACTGTGCATTAGAATGAGAAAAAAATATAAATTTGACATTCATCACAGGATAGAAATCATCCTAAACAGACTAGTGTTCATCTTGCCTTTAAAAAGGAACATAAATTTTCTTTAAATCAAGATTATCTCACCCCATTGGAAGTATTAAAGCTTTAAAAAATATTTTAATGCAAAAAAGATTATTATAAATACTTATTGAAGGATAAACATTATTTTACTTATATCAGAAGAAAAATGAAATCACAAAATGATTCACCCACAGTCATACTGTACTCTACTGAAGGAAGCAGAAAAGACAATCTAAACATATAGTCTTTGTCTAAACTAGCTGCTATGAAACAATGGGATAAAAATGAGAACAAAAGAGAATTTCAAAGCAGGGAAAATAAAAATTGTATAGATAGAAAGGAAATAAGTTACTGCTATTGAGACATCTTGGTCTAGTAATTCTGTCTTAGGTAGTTTAATGGTGGTATGAGATACACAGGAACAATCTGTTCATCCTAGTTTACAGCTGCATAAATCAACACAGATCCCCATTACCACTGAGCTACTTCTCTTACGGACTGTCTCTAGATGATAATTTCACCTTCTAAGTTAAAATACCTATTGACAAGTTGGTTGGGAATCATTTAACAATTAAGAAAAAAGCTACCACTTTGGGAAACTTTTTCTTAGCAGCTGTATTTAGGAATTCATTTTTACCACTGGGGGTCACTGCTACCTAAATTCCAAAAGACTTCTGAGTAGAAGTATGAATCGAAAGTGCCCTACATGATTCTAAGTTTAATGTAGAATGTAGACAAAGATAATTTTCAGAGAATAAGTTACGTTTTTAGGGGAAAATCAGAGGGGAAAGTTGTTTATATTGAAGATGAAACCTGTTTCAGCATATTAACAGAATAAAATGTTCTTTTAGTATTAAATTGTGTGATAGTTACACCAGCAATTTAAAGATATCTCGGGAACAATTTCCTCACTGAAGACAAATTTGAGAACTCTATGGAAAATTAGGCCTCAGGAGACTAGAGTCTGAGTCATCTAGCTATTGGCATGTAGCCTGAGGGGCATGATTCAGACCATAATTACTTAAGATATTTCCTTCAGAGATCGAACTATCAGAAGTGTCTAGTACAAGCAGTACCATTAGAAGCATATGACAAGTACAAATTTCCAAAAATAACACCACGAATTCATCAGATGTTCGAAATATCATTTGGAATGACCACAATTCATCGATTTGATATTTAACTTAATGATATATTATTTTTCATAAGCTCATTAGAATTTCCTTTTTAAAACAAATGGATTAAAAACTAAAGAAAAAAACCACAAGCGTCCACAAGCAGATAGGTTGTATAGGTTGTATTTGAGGAAAAGTTATGTGGTTAATATGTCAGTATGATGAAAACACTGGTAGCAACATTATCATTATAATTCTGGCAATGGAGATGCTGATGCTAACATATCTGCTTAGGTAATGATAATGAAACATCAGTGTTGTATCAGTTTATTCCATCATTCTACTACTAGGTAATGCTACTTGAAGGCTAAGCATTAAAATGAGGTGAGTTTTACTTTACCCAGTAGCTGACTGTAGTCAGAATGGTCTCAAGAACTAAACACAACAAGTGAGTAACATTTTGCTCTGCCAAATAAGGAACAATTCAGAATTAATTTCTGAACTTCACGTAAAAGGGAAGCAATATTTTGTACATGTTAGGTGGTAAAAATTCTTGCTGAACTACTTTAATCTATACGGGAGTGGTATAAAAGTTTAAATATGGCTACAAATTCTTTACTATTACTCTTACTGAAAAATGAAATCCAATCCCCCTCTTTTTAAAACTTGGTTGGGGTTAGCCATGGTGACTTGATTTAACAAAAGAATGTTGTAGAGGTGAATTTACTGGACATCTGAAGATAGGTAAGAAGCTTGGGAAATTCTGCCCACTGCTTGTAACACTATATTTAGGAGCCCTAAACTGTCCATGTAAGTTATCGAACTACCTTTAGCCAACCTGCTTGAGAGACAATGTGTAGGTGCTCTAGTCAACAATCTCAGCTGAGCACAGCCTTCTAGCCCCCTTGACAAGGTGCCAGAGATGTGAATGAACTGCCTTGGAGTTTCTAGATCAGCCCGTTTGCCAGATAAACAGCACTGAATGACCTCTATTAACATTACATGCAACAGAAGAATTGCTTCTCTGAACTCTGAGCAAACTCCTGACCCACAAAATCATGAGACATAATAGTTGTTATTTTAAGCCACTAACTTTTGGGGTCATTTTCACACACCAACAGGTACAATTAAGTTATGATTAATGAACAATTCATCAGAAACCTGACACAGAATTGACTTACCTTGCACCAGCCAACATAACGACCAACTCTCTTACGAATGGATGCAAAACCCATTTGTAAATGACCAGGCTGCTCGTCAATATATTTGGATCGGAGAGGTGGTGCAGCATATATGGGGAGCTAGAAGCAAAAAAAATGAGAATAATGAAAGTCAGGGTAGTGGTTTATTTCTAAATGTAATGGGGTGAGAAGATAAGGGATTCTTTTTTTTTTTTAATTACTTATTTTTAAAGGCAGAGTTACAGAGCCAGAAGGAGAGACAAACACAGAGAGAAAGCTCTTCCATTTGCTGGTTCACTCCACAGAATACTACAACAACCAATGCTAGGGAAGGCTGAAGCTAGGAGCCTGGAGCTTCACTTGGTTGGGTCTCCCACATGGGTTGCAGGGGCCCAAGCACATGGGCCATGTCCCATTGATCATCAGCAGGAAGCTGGATCAGAAATTTAGCAACCAGGACACAAACTATCACCCAAATGGACGTAGACATCATAAGTGTTGGCTTTACCAGCTACACTACAACACTGTCCCCAAGGGATTTTGTTTTGTTTTTCCTTTACATTGGGCGGCCGCTACATGGTTATTCATCATCATCATCATTATTATTGATCATATACTAAATAACAGAATTTTCATTCTACTCAATAATTAAAAGCAAATATAAATATAAAAGAGTATCGAAATTTTAACCAGAAAAACTTTTCCTTTAAAAAAAATGAAAAATTAAGGGCAGGTATTTGGAATAGCAGTTAAGACATTTTAGATTCCCGCATCCTATATAAGAATGCCTGGAAGTCCCAGTTCCACTCTCGATTCCAGCTTCCTGCTAACTGTACACCTTGGGAAGCACCAGTTACTGGCTCAAGTATTTTGGTCCCTGCTACTCAAGGGAGAGACTAAGCTCCTGGCTACATCCTGGCACAGCCCCAGTTATGGTAGGCATCTGAGGAATAAACCAGTAGGTGGTAGTGTGCATGCGCTCTTACTGTCTCTCTCTCTCTCTCCTAAATATTTTTTAAAAGAAAGCAATTTTGGGGGCTTCCATGATGGCGGAATAGGGAGGGAGCTTAATGCTCTAGTCTAGGAGAAGGTAGTTGAAAAAAAATAGAGTGTATTCTCAGGGAAGTTAGGGAGAACATAGCAGAAGAAACTACGCAAATTAGAGGGACATAGTGGACCTATGTGGAGGGTGTGGATGCCCATAACTCAGGACCCCAGCAGCCAAGAGCTTCCACACCAGCACTGGAGAGTGAGATGAGACCATATTGCAATAGCCCAAGCCAGAGGCGATAAGGCTGCAGGAAGAGCCTAGAGGGAACCAGGCTTGGAGCCCCATGTAGGATAGTGTACTTGCCAAACTAGAGGAGGAAAAAAAAAAAGGAGGGGCATGTTTCTCTCTGTGTGATCACCTTGCAACTGCATACTGTAACAAGCTGACAGAGTGGGAAACATTTTGGACATACATAACAGCTGAGCCAGCTCGTGTCTGTGCCCAGCAACTAGCAGATTAGGGACTCCTGACTCTGGAGGGGAGACTAACTAAAAGGGGGCTGGGTGCTTGTGACTATGGAAGGCTTGTGTGCTGAGAATGTGAAAAAATTGAGGCTATGTAGGAGGGATCATGGTGTGGCTGGGACTTTGAGCAGTTACTGTGGGAGACTCCAAAGGCTCAGGGCTCCCTGGTTACCTGGTGAGAGACATTGCTGAGGAATCTGAGCTTACACTGAGGACTGCACAGATCCTTTGTGTGGTCCTTGTGGCAGAGCAGACAAATATTATACCCACCAGGGCTAGTGCTCAGGCATTGGTCTCCTTTGAGGAGAGGAGCTCAGGCATTGGCCTCCTTTGAGGAGAGGAATAAACCTCCCCCCTAATTAAAACAAAAAAGGAGATTTTACCACGCCAAACCTCAGTGTGTCACCCTAGACACACGCTTTATTCTGGAGAACTGAACAGAGCTCCCTGGCCACACCCTCTACATGTACAAAGATAAAAGAGGAAGGAAGGAAGGAAGGAAGGAAGGAAGGAACCAACAAATATCTCCACGAATGCCAAATAACAAACTCACCAATTCAAGAATCAAGAATAAGGAAGACAACACAATGCCCCCAAAAGAATACAACACTTCAATACTGCATTGTAAGGAGACGAGATTGAAGAAATGCCAGAAATGGAATTCAAAGAGTTGATTGTAAAATTATATATAAGTAATGAGAAGCAAATGCACAAAGTACTGAAATTCATACAGGAAATGAAAGAAAACTTCTCCCACGAAATTGAGATTTAAAGGGAAATCAAAATGAAATGAAGAATTCAATAGAACAAATAAAAAATGCAGGGGAAAGCCTTAACAACAGAATCAGTGAAGCAGAAGACAGAATATCCAAATTAGAAGACAAAGCACAGGAAATTATAAAATCGGACCAAAAACAAGAGGAAATTAGAAAACTAAAAAACAGTGTTGGAAATCTATAGGATACTATCAAATAACCCAACATACAGGTTCTAGGAGTTTCTGAAGATATGGAACGAGAGAAAGGTTTAGAAGGCCTTTTCACTGAAATAATAACAAAAAATATTCCTAATTTGGAGAAAGAAAGGGACATCCAAGTACAGGAAGCACAAAGAACCCCTAATAAACATGACCAGGAAAGATATTTACCATGACACATTGTTATCAACCTCACCACAGTAAATAAAAAAGAAAATATTCTAGAATGTGCACAAGAGAAACATCAGATTATTTTCAGAGGATCTCCAATTAGACTCACAGTGGACGTCTCATCAGAAACCCTACAGGCTAGGAGAAAATGGAGAGATATTGTCCAGGTCTTAAGAGAAAAAAACTGTCAACCCTGAATACTATACCCTGCAAAGCTCTCATTTATGAATGATGGTGAAATAATGACCTTCCATAACAAACAGATATAATTTGTCACCACTAGTCTGGCCCTGTAAAGATGCTTAAGGATTTGCAGCACACAGAAACACAGAAATATGGTAATCACTACGAAAGAAAGTAAAGGAAAAAAATCTCCCAGGAAAATACAAAGGGAATTCAAGGTAAACAATAAGAATTTTTAAGGAAAAAAGGCAGGGCAAAGTCATTACTTACCAATAGTCACCTTGAATGTAAATGGCCTTAACTCTCCAGTTAAAAGAAATAGACTGGCTGGATGGATTAAAAAACAAAACTCATTTATTTGTTGCTTACAAAAAACACATCTTTCCAACAAAGATGCACGCAGACTTTAGGTGAAATGATGGATAAAGATATTCCATGCCAACAGAAACCAAAGAAGAGCTGGTGTAGCCATCCTAATATCAGACAAAATAGACTTTAACACAAAAACTATTAAAAGAGACAAAGAGGGGCACTATGTAATGATTAAGGGATCAATTCAACAGGAAGATGTCACTATTATAAACGTACATGCACCTAATTACAAGGCACCTGGCTATTTAAAAGAAATGTTAATGGATCTAAAGAAAACACAGACTTAAATACAATAGTAATGGTTGACTTAAATACCCCACTTTCAGAAATGGACAGATCAACCAGACAGAAAACCAGCAAGGATAAAACAGAGTTAATGGACACTACTGACCAAATGGACCTAACAGATATCTACAGAACTTTTCATCCTACAGTTGCAGAATATACATTCTTGTCTCCGGTGCATGGAACTTTCTCTAGGATTGACCACATCCTAGGCCATAAAGCACACCTCAGAAAATTAAACAAACAAACAAAAACCCAAAAGAATACCATGAATTTTTTCATACCACAAAGGAATTAGGCTGGAAATCAGCAACACAGGGATCTATAGAACATATGCAAACACACCGAGACTGAACAACATGCTCCTGAATGAACAGTCGATCATAGAAGAGTTCAAAAGAGAAATCAAAAAATTTCTGGAAACATGAAGACGCCAATACAACCTACCAAAACTTATGGGAAACAGCAAAAGCAGTGTTAAGAGGAAAGTTTACAGCAATTGATGCCTACATCAAGAAACTGGAAAGGCACGAAATAAATGAGCTATCAATGCATCTCAAGGATCTAAAAAAAAAAAAAAAACAAAAAAACAAAACTGCGAACCAGAGCCAAAACCAATAGGAGAAAAGAAATAATTAAAATTAGAGAAGAAATCAACAAAACTGAATCAAAAAATATAAATGATCATTAAAACGAAACGAAGAGATGGTTTTTTTGAAAAAATAAAGAAAATTGACAGATCATTGACCCAATTAACCAAAAAAAAGCAGAGAAGACCCAAATCAATAAAATTAGAGATGAAAAATGAAATGTAACAACAGACACCACAGAACTAAAAAGAATCATCAGAAATTATTACAAAGAATTGCATTCCAACAAACTGGGAAACCCAGAAAAAATGGAGAGATTCCTGGACACATACAACCTACCTAAATTGAGCCAATCAAATCCAGTAACACATCAAAAAGATCATCCACCCGGACCAAGTGGGATTTATCCCTGGTATGCAGGGATGGATCAACATTAGCAAATCAATCAACATAATATATCACATTAATAAACTGAAGAACAAAAACCATATGATTATCTCAATAAATGCAGAGGATGCACTTGATAAAATACAGTATCCCTTCATGATGAAAACTCTAAGCAAATTGGGTATAGAAGGAACATTGCTCATCCCAATCAAGGCAATTTAGGACAAACCCATGGCCAAAATCCTTGAATGGGGGATAAGGTAGAAGCATTCCCACTGAAATTCAGTACCAGAAAAGAATGCTCACTGTCACCATTGCTAATCTATACAGTCCTGGAAGTTTTAGCCATAGCCATTAGGCAAAGACAAAGAAATCAAAGGAATACAAATTGGGAAGGAGGAAATCAAACTATCCCTATTTGCAGATGACATGATCTATATGTAGGGGATCAAAAAGATCCCAGCAAGAGACTATTAGATCTCATAGAAGAGTTGGGTAAAGTAGCAGGACATGAAATCAATACACAGAAACCAATAGCCTTTGTATACACAGACAATGCCATGGCTGAGAATGAACTTTGAAGATCAATCCCATTCACAATAGTTACAAAAAAAATCAAATACCTTGGAATAAATTTAACCAAGAATGTCAAAGATCTCAACGATGAGAATTACAAAACACTAAAGAAAGAAATAGAAGATACCAAAAAAAAGGAAAAATCTTCCATGTTCATGGATTAAAAGAATATCATCAAAATATCCATTCTTCTGAAAGCAATTTACAGATTCAACATGATACCAATCAGAATACAAAAGACAATCTTCTCAGCTATAGAAAAAATGATGCTGAAACTCATATGGAAACACAGAAAACCTTGAATAGCTAACGCAATTTTATACAACAAAAACAAAGCCAAAGGCATCACAATACCAGATTTCAAGACATACAACAAGGCAGTTATAATCAAGAAAACCTAGTACTGGTACAAAACAAATGGATAAGCCAACGGAACAGAATAGAAATGCCAGAAATCAATCCAAGCATCTAAAATCAACTTATATTTGACCAAGGAGCTAAAACCAATCCCTGGAGCAAGGACAGTCTCTTCAAGAAACGGTGCTGGGAAAACTGGATTTCCACATGCAGAAGTATGAAGCAAGACCCCTAACTTACACCTTTCACAAACATTCACTCAACATGGATTAAAAATCTAAATCTATGATTTGACACCATCAAATTACTATAGAACACTGGGGAAACCCTGCTAACCATTGGCACAAAGAGTTCTTGGAAGAGACCCCAGAGGCACAGGCAGTCAAAGCCCAAGTTAACAAATGGGATTACATCAAATTGAGAAGAGGCAACCAACAGAATGGGAGAAATTATTTGCAAACTATGCAACTAATAAAGGATTAATAGCCAGAATATACAAAGAGATCAAGAAACTCCACAACAACAAAACAAACAACCCAGTTAAGAAATGAGCAAAGGGCTTTAATAGACATTTTTCAATAGGAAATCCAAATGGCCAACAGACACATGAAAAAATGTTCAGGATCACTAGTCGTCAGGGAAATGAAAATCAAAACCACAATGAAGTTTCATCTCATCCCAGTTAGACTGACTTTCATACAGAAATCAACAAATACAAATGCTGGCGAGGATGTTGGGGAAAATGTACCCTAATCCACTGTTAGTGGGAATGCAAACTAGTAAAGGCACTATGGAGACAATGTAGAGATACCTCAGAGATTTGAATATGAACCTACCATATGACCCAGCCATCCCACTCCTGGGAATTTATCCAAGGGAAATGAAATCAGTAAATAAAAGAGCTATCTGTACCTCCATGTTTATTACAGCTCAATTCACAATAGTTAAGACATGGAATCAACCTGAATGCCCCTCAACCGAAGACTGGATAAAGAAATTATGGGATAATGTACACTATGGAGTACTACACAGTGGTAAAAAAAAAAATGAAATATAGTCATTTGCAACAAAATGGATAAATCTGGAAAACATCATACTTAGTGAAATAAGTCCATCCCAAAGGGACAATTACCATATGTTCTCCTTGATCTGTGAGAACTAATAGAGTACCTAAAACAAAATATGTAGAAGTGAAATTGACACTTCAAGAAGGGATGGCTTGATTGGCCCTTGTCTTGACCGTTGAGGAACATTTTTTTTCCATAATATTTGTTGAACTCTTAACACAGAGTTAATCATATCTGTATAAAGTCAATTAAGGATGGAGCTCAGTAAAAAATAAGAGTGGGAATAAAAGAGGGAGGATAACATTTATAACTGCAAAGCTGTATAGTTCTTCACACATTCCTACAGTTTTATTTCCAATGGTACAGTTTAAAAACTTGCCATGGGACCCCAAATCCCATTAAGCTGGGTGATAAAAATGCCTTCATAAGTGTTAAAGTAATCGTATTATGTGTTAAAGTGAACATACAGATAGGAATAAGTGTTAAGGTGATTATATATATAGGATCAAGTGTCTGGTAGTAATAATAAGAATTAAAAAGGAGAAAATGTTCCAACATGGGAAGCAGTCCACACAGCAGAATTACAGAAAGATAATCACTTGAAGTTGTAGTCTGACCGCAAAATCAGCCCTTAAGGCATCCTGATCTGCTTAAAGCCCATGAGAACATTCCAGGCATGGAAAGCCAAGACACTGTGGCAAAAAATGTTCCGCATGAAGGAACTCTCTGAATGAGACCCCAGTGGAAAGAAGTGCCCATCAAAGAAGGTGTACTTTTCTCTAAAGGGAGGAGAGAACTTCCACTTTGCTTATGGCCTTGTCTAAATACTGACAGAGTTTATGGATTCAAAAGGCTTCCTTAGCCTAGGCAGCTCATGTCAAGAGCCTCTGGTGCTCACTAATGTCACACATAGGAGTGTTGATTGTTAAATTAACAGCAGGAGTCATTGCACACTAACTCCCCATGTAGGACCTCTGTCCTTAATGTGTTGTATTATGAGAGTTAATTGTAAAACTTGTTCTCAAATGGTTTTGTGTTTTGTGTGTGTGTGTGTGTGTGTGTGTGTAAATTGTTGAAATCTTCACTTAGTATAGAGTTGGTCTTTCGTGTACAAAGTTAATTGAAAATGAATCTTAACAGAGACTGGAACTGGGAAGGGGGGGAGGGGTGAGAGTGTGGGTAGGAGGGCAGGTATATATGGTGGGAAGAATAACTATGTTCCTAAAGTTGTACTTATGAAAGAAAGGAAGAAGAAAGGAAGAAAGGAAGAAAGGAAGAAAGGAAGAAAGGAAGAAAGGAAGAAAGGAAGAAAGGAAGGAAGGAAGGAAGGAAGGAAGGAAGGAAGGAAGGAAGGAAGGAAGGAAAAAAGGAAGGAAGATGAATTTGGGGGTAAAAAAGTGAGCAATTTTAGGAGCTGGTGCTGTGAGCACTGTGATGTAGTGGGTTAAGTATTTGCCTGCAATGCTGGCACCCAATTGGGCACTAGTTCAAGTCCCAGCTGCTCTACTTCCCATCCAGCTCCCTGATGATGGTCTGGGAAAGCAGTGGAACATGGTCCAAGTGCTTGGGCACTGCACCTGCACAGGGGACCTGGAAGAGGCTCCTGGCTCATGACTTTGGTTTGGCACAGCTGCAGCCATTGCGGCCAGTTGGGGAGTGAACCAGTGGATGGAAGACCTCTCTCTCTCTCTGCAACTCTGACTTTCAAATAAATAAATAAATTTTTTTAAAAAAATAAAATATTGCAACTGAGTCCAAAAAGTTCAAGTGTTTTTTAAAAGGTTTTAATGAATTTTAAAGAACCACAAGTTCACCATGTCACATTCTAAGGCTGGTTATAAGTATGCTTGATTGTATGTACTCAAAAGAAAATATCAAAACTAATGTGATGTTAGGCACCATAAATAGAAATATCTAAGACAAAATAAGGCAGAGTCTGACTCTATCATATAGCAGTCAAAATACTTACAACTGAAGAAAATGGTAACCATCTTGAAATGTATGATAGATAATGATCACGATAATGAAGGAACTCAAAATTATGACATATGAGAACTGGCTAAAGAAACTAATATGCTTATCCAGGAGGCAAAATTACTGAAAGTATAACTGACATCTGAAGGGTTGTTTCTTTGGAAAAAGAGATGAGAATCTTTATGTATGGCACCAATGCAACAGGCACAGCACCAATGCATAGACGTTATTATGAGACAAATTACTGTTTGCTGTAAGAACACACCTTATGTCAAATGAGAAATGAAACAGGCTCCTTAGGTTCCTTTACTCAGTGTTTTATACATGTGGAAGACAAATGGCCATTAACTGTGCCAACTGTAGAAAGAGTTACAGTACCACACAGGAGGATGATTTAGAAAACATCTATGGTCATTCCCAAATCTAAGATCCTAATGATTTTCTTAAACTGAGGTTGTGTAATGAGGGTGTACCTTTATAAAAATTTTAAAACAATATTTTCCGTTATTTATTCATTTTTTACTTTTTTTCATGCTAATGTGCTACTGATAAAGAGAACAAACTCAGTGTAGCTTATAAAATTCTAAAAATATAATAATAGTCCATCCCTCCTATCTTAGTTTTTGAAACAAATTATTTTTAATTTACATTATAGCCAAAGGCTTAATGGTCCACTGAATAGAGTTTAACAAGTAAAAAGTAAAAAGTCAAAAGACGCTAGTTCAGCGGGAACATGGGAAAGGGCTATAAACAGCAATCAACAAATGAAAAGATGAAAATTTCAATCCTATATGTTTTAAAACAATCACAGATCATTAAAACTATAGTAGTATATCATTTTTTAAAGATTTATTTATTTGAAAGAGAGAGAGAGGGAGGGAAGGAGGGAAGGAGGGAGGGAGGGAGGGAGAGAGGTGTCTTCCATCTGCTGGTTCACTCCCCAAATGGCCACAGTGGCTGGAGCTGTGCCAATCTGAAGCCAGGAGCCAGGAGCTTCTTCCTGGTCTCCCATGTGGGTGCATGGGCCCAAGGACTTGGGCCATCTTCCACTGATTCCCCAGGCCATAGCAGAGACCTGGATAGGAAGTAGAGCAGCCAGGTCTCAAACCAGTGCCCATATGGGATGCCGGCAGTGCAGGTGGCGCCTTTACCCACTATGCCATAGCGCCAGCCCCAGTAGTGTATCATTTTTAACCATGGTTTCACAAAGATATACAACTAAGTTTCACAAAACTATATTTGTAGCAATATTGACACATATAGGCTTTTACTTGCTTTTGTTTTCTGGGTTTTTTTTTTCTTCATTTTACCTCCCACATAAAAGGGAGAACATGAGGTACTTGTCTTTCTGTGTCTGCTTATTTCACTCAACATCAGATGGCTTATACAATCTTAGACCCTATGCTATTTATTGATTTTGATAATTTAGAATTTTAGATGTTTGAGGGACTGGCATTATGGCACATTGGGTTAAGCTGCAGCCTGCAATGCCAGCATCCCATATGGATGCTGGTTTATATCCTGGCTGCTTTTCTTTGGGTCCAGTTACCTGCTAATATGCCTGGGAAAGCAGCAGATGATGGTCCAAGTACTTGGGCCCCTACCACCCACATGGGAGACCCAGATGGACTTCCAGGCCTCCAACCACTGCAGTCATGTGGGAAGTGAACCAGTAGATGGATGATCTGTCTCTCCCTCCCTGTAACTCTGCCCTGCAAGTAAGTATTTTTTTTAAAAAAATGATTTTTAGATGTTTGTGTTAAATACAATGTGTATTTTTTTAACTTTTATTTAATGAATATAACTTTCCAAAGTACAGCTTATGGATTACAATGGCTTCCCCCCCATAATGTCCCTCCCACCCGCAACCCTCCCCTTTCCCACTCCCTCTCCCCTTCCATTCACATCAAGATTCATTTTCGATTCTCTTTATATACAGAAGATCAGTTTAGCATACATTAAGTAAAGATTTCAACAGTTTGCTCCCACACAGAAACATAAAGTGAAAAATACTGTTTGAATACTAGTTATAGTATTAAATCTCAATGTATAGCACACTAAGGACAAAGATCCTACATGAGGAGTAAATGCACAGTGACTCCTGTTGTTGACTTAACAAATTGACACTCTTGTTTATGGCCTCAGTAATCACCCTAGGCTCTTGTCATGAGCTGCCAAGGCTATGGAAGCCCCCTGAGTTCACTGACTCTGATCATATTTAGACAAGGCCATGGTCAAAGTGGAAGTTCTCTCCTCCCTTCAGAGAAAGGTACCTCCTTCTTTGATGGCCTGTTCTTTCCACTGGGATCTCACTCGCGGAGATCTTTCATTTAGGTTTTTTATTTTTTTTTAATTTGAGAGACCTCATAACTATCTCTCAACTTATAAAATGGACCTAACAAACATCTCAAAGACAAGGTAGGCGATGTGGCACATGGAATTAAGTCAGTGCACAGAATACTCGCATCCCACATTGAAGTACCTGGGACTGAGTCTCATCTTCTGATTCACCTTCTTGCTAATAAACCCGGGAGGCAGCACGATGACGGCCCAAGTGCTTGGACTCCTATCACCCACGTGGAGAGCTGAATGGAGTTCCTGGCTTCTGGCTTCAGCCTTTTCTAGCACTGGTTATTGTAGGCATTTGGAAAGTGAATCAGAGGATGGAACATATCTCTCTTTCTCTCTCTCTCTCCCTCCCTCCCTGTCTCCCTTTTTCTCTCTCACTGTCTTTCCTTGTCACTCTGCCGTTCAAGTAAATAAAATTAAAAAAAAAAGATTTCAAAAATATTTTTGATGAACACAGGTACCTTAAAAAAACATACAGCTTTTGTATCATCTTTATATTATTCAAAGTTCACAAACTTTTGTAGGCAACTTACCTGCTCTGGTCTCACTAGATGCTTTGGGGATTCCTCCTCTTTGATTGCACGGACATTTATGGATGCATATATCAGACCTACAGGAGTAGCTGTCAGTTTTCCCATCTGAGAAAGACACATCAAAAAGACTGTTTTAGTTGAAAAGCTTCCCATCTTCCATTTCCTGATAAATCTCAGAAACACTATTAGCTTTACTTAAATATATTAAATACTCAAGCCTCCCAATTACCTCATACATTTTTAAGAGTTAGTTCCTAAAATTTTCTTCTCATACTGAATTGTAGCATACTACTTTTACTTGTTAATCATCTACTTCACACAAAATAAATCAATACAATAATTATCAGGAATAATATTATTGCATAATAGTATAGCTCTGCAATCATTATCAAAATTCAAGGGATGAAACATGATTGATAATGATATTCATTCAACTCACAAATACTAATAGAGTACCTATTATGTAACAGATCCTGGCACATAAATTATTGGCTGTAAGAATAAAGTATTCCAGTGTTATTCAAATACCAAAATAATTTCCAAAGATTATCCATTCAACAAGGTCAAATGAAAAGCTTTCCAAGGAGCAAAGATTTAATAGTCTGATTCTTTAGATGGAAACAAGGTTACTAAAATTAAAGGATATCCAGAGGGAAGAGGTCTTAGCTCACACAAATGGAACTGTACAAGTCCTAGAAAAACATATTAGCCAAAGGATTCTCTGATAATGATGATAATGCCTACAGATTATTTCTGACACAGTTTTAAATATTGTCTGAGCAGAGTAAAAGAAAGCTATACAGGCATTAGTAATTAATCAATTTCTTGATTAAACTGGCATGATTCAGAGTTAGACTTAGGCTCCAGAAATACAGGGTAAAATGAAGACTCAATACTAGTAAAAGAAATTTTATTTTTCTTCCCTTCATACCTCTATCTAGTACTTGAGATAATGTAATACAATGATCTTTCCAGGCTTATATCCCCAAGAGATATCACTTTTGATTTCTTATATCCAGTTGGTATTTACCAAAGAAATAACAAGATTTCTGCTCCAATGTCAAGTAACAATAAAAAATATATTGAAACTGATGCCAGCCAAGCATGCTCTTCCATGAATCTGAGAAATTCTGTTAATAAAAGCTCTGCAGTTATTATTTTAAGGATGTTACCTCTTATAATTTTAACTAAAAAGCTATTTTAAGACATCTAACTAGATTTTACTCTTTCAATGATATTACTTCCTAGATAGAAGAAAGAAAAAAGCACTTTTTCTTAATGATTTATTTTTATTTATTTGAAAGAGTTACAGAGAGGGAGAGACAGAGATCTTCCATTCACTGGTTCACTCTCTAAATGGCTGCAATGGCCCGAGCTAGGCTAGGCCAAAGCCAGGAACCAGGAGCTTATTCCAGGTCTCCCACCTCGGTTCAGGCCCAAACACTTGGGCCATCTTCTTCCCAGGCCATTATCAGGGAGCTGGATGGGAAGTGGAGCAGCAGGAACCCAGACTGGTGCCCATATGGGATGCCAGTGTTGCAGGTAGTGGCTTTACCTGCTACATCACAAAAGCAGCCCTGAAAAAAATACTTTTGAAGTATGCAAATATCTGAGGAAAGATTTCCAGTATCTTAATGTTCTCTGAGAAGTTATATTATTTCATATAATACAACAATAAAAATATGTAGACTATGAAAGAAACTCATAGGTATTACTTGAGAATTATGATCTGGTGCTTCAAAGTATGGACTTACTGAGCTAGCGGACGAAAAATTTAAAATACCTTGAAAAGTGCTTAAGGGTCCTCTTTGCATTTTCTATTTTTTAGAATAGGATCCACTCATTCTACCATGAGTAGAATACTCATGGTATTCACAGGTTCTTGGACTTTTATTGATGAGGCAATGGGGCAGAATGGAAAAATTATGAGCTGGTTTTAAATTACATTCGTGGAATTTACTGTGTAAGCCTGAGCATGTTACTTAAGTTCTTAGAGTTATAATGCCTAATGTAGTAATCACTAGCTATATGTGGTTATTAAAATAGAAATTAAAACTAGTTAAAATTAAATTAAAAATCCAGTAACATTAGTTTCATTTCAAGTGTTCAACAGGCATGATAAAAAGAGTACACATATAAAAAAAATCCATCATCACAGAAAATTCTAGTGCACAGTGCTACCTTAACTAAGGCTTAAGTTATATATCTAAAAAGAGGAAGGATAGCTTCTCACTTATGATTATAATGAGGATTAAATAAGGAGTTACATAAAATGATTTGTACTTGGTAAATAGGCTATTAATTTTATTTTCATATTCCTTCTAATTACTGAATAAGGAAGTGGCTGTGCTTATTCCCCATTTTTCTCACATGTATTTGATGTTAATCAGCCTCTAGTAAGAATCACTGTAATAATAAAAAATACACAGCATATTTATTGCATCCCAACAAAAACATCAAGATTTTTATAAAAAAAAATCACTACCTTGCTTTGATAATTTTTTTTAACTTTTATTTAATGAATATAAATTTCCAAAGTACAGCTTATGGATTACAATGGCTTCCCCCCCATAATGTCCCTCCCACCCGCAACCCTCCCCTTTCCCACTCCCTCTCCCCTTCCATTCACATCAAGATTCATTTTCGATTCTCTTTATATACAGAAGATCAGTTTAGCATACATTAAGTAAAGATTTCAACAGTTTGCTCCCACGCAGAAACATAAAGTGAAAAATACTGTTTGAGTACTAGTTATAGCATTAAATCTCAATGTACAGCACACTAAGGACAAAGATCCTACATGAGGAGTAAATGCACAGTGACTCCTGTTGTTGACTTAACAAATTGACACTCTTGTTTATGGCATCAGTAATCACCCTAGGCTCTTGTCATGAGCTGCCAAGGCTATGGAAGCCCCCTGAGTTCACTGACTCTGATCATATTTAGACAAGGCCATGGTCAAAGTGGAAGTTCTCTCCTCCCTTCAGAGAAAGGTACCTCCTTCTTTGATGACCCGTTCTTTCCACTGGGATCTCACTCGCGGAGATCTTTCATTTAGGTTTTTTTTTTTTTTTTTTCCCCAGAGTGTCTTGGCTTTCCATGCCTGAAATACTCTCATGGGCCTTTCAGCTGGATCCGCATGCCTTAAGGGCTGATTCTGAGGCCAGAGTGCTGTTTAGGACATCTGCCATTCTATGGGTCTGCTGTGTATCTCACTTCCCATGTTGGATCGTTCTCTCCCTATTTTATTCTATCAGCTAGTATTTGCAGACACTAGTCTTGTTTATGTGATCCCTTTGGTTCTTAGTCCTATCATTATGATCAATTGTGAACAGAATTTGATCACTGGGACTAGTGAGATGGCATTGGTACATACTACCTTGATGGGATTGAATTGGAATCCCCTGGTATGTTTCTAACTCTACCGTTTGAGGTAAGTCAGCTTGAGCATGTCCCGAATTGCACATCTCTGCCGTCTCTTATTCCCACTCTTATATTTAACAGCGATCACTTTTCAGTTAAGTTTCAGCACTTAAGAATAATTGTGTATTGATTACAGTATTCAACCAACAGTATTAAGTAGAACAAACAAAAAAAATACTAAGAGGGATAACACATTAAGTTGCTCATCAACAGTCAGGGCGAGGGCTGATCAAGTCACCGTTTCTCCTATTGATCATTATATATCATATACATGTATCAATTTATCACTCTGTACTTCATAAATATGCGCATTAATAATCCAAATTTAAGAAAGAAGAAATCTGAGGTAGAATGGCATACTCGGACCCTTTCAAGCCCAGGTTATGCCAGTGAGATAAGCATCACTATCTGAAGAGGGGTAGCTGATGGTACACCATATTGAAACATTTAAAACAGGGACCAGCAAATTACAGACCTAGGAAAAACCTAGCCTGAACCCTGACCTAAAAATGTTAAAAAAAAAAAAAAAAGGAAAGAAGAAATACAAGGGAGCTTCAAAAAGTTCCTGAAGAGTTCATATTACCATTTATTTCCACTTCCATGAACTTTTTGATGCCCCTCATATTTAGATTCATAAAAACAAAAACAAATAAAAACCAAAGAATATGCTACTAGAGACCTTGTATGTCCTGCAAAACCTAAAAGATTTACCATGTGGCCCTTTACAGATAAAAAAAAATTTGCCAATCCCTGATTCAGAAAAGCAAATATGATATCTACACAGTACTAGAGTATGGGGATATTACAAAAACCTACAGTTTCATAAAGCTGTCATTAACCAAATAGCATTAAAATAGAGCAGACGTGATCTACTTTTCACAAGACTTTGCCTTAAAACTATCATGTACTTACTATGACCCTGAGAATCCAATTAAGAAATCCCTTAAAAAACTATTTGTAATTTTAAAATAATGACTTGTAAAGTCAAAACTAGTAAGAGATAAAAACTGGCTCCCTTGAGGCGCAGCAGGTTAAGCCACTGTCTGTGATGCCAGCATCCCATGAGCATTGATTCAAGTCCAAGCTGCTCCACTGCTAATGTGCCTGGAAAGCAGTAGAGGACTGCCCAAGTATTTGGGCTCCTGCACTCACACTGGAGGCCTGGATGATGTCCCCGGCTCCTGAGTGGCCCAGCCCCAGCTGTTTGTGGCCATTTGGGGAGTGAACCAGAGAATGGAAGATCTCTTCCTCCCTCTCTCTCTCTCTCTCTACCTTACATTTAAATAAATATTTAAAAATAAAAAACCGCTCCCCAAAAAAGATAGCAAGCCCTTAGATAGAATTCTATTATACACAGATGGACAAATAGCAAGACTAAAGATAAACATCGAGACCAGCGCCATGGCATAGCAGGTAAAGCCACCACCTGCAGTTCAGGCATCCCATATGGGTGCTGGTTCGAGTCCCAGATGCTCCACGTCTGATCCAGCTCTCTGCTGTGGCCTAGGATAGCAGTAGAAGATGGCCCAAGTCCTTGGACCCCTGCACCTGCGTGGGAAATCTGGAAGAAGCTCCTGGCTCCTAGCTTCGGATCGGGGCAGCTCTAGCCATTGCAGCCAATTGGAGAGTGAACCAATGGATGGAAGACCTCTCCCTCCCCCTCTCCCTCCCTCCCTCTCTCTCTCTCTCTCTCTCTGCTTCTCCTTCTCTTTGT
Source organism: Oryctolagus cuniculus (assembly GCF_051225735.1). Classification (NCBI taxonomy): domain Eukaryota; kingdom Metazoa; phylum Chordata; class Mammalia; order Lagomorpha; family Leporidae; genus Oryctolagus; species Oryctolagus cuniculus. Next base: position 65,435,585 of record NC_142888.1, read on the forward strand.
ATTAGCTCTTTCAAATAAATATAAATCTTTAAAAAAAATTAAAAATAATGATAAACACCATGTAAACTCTCCCACTCCATAAGACTCATCCCTTCCAAGTGCCTCTGCAGTCAAAATATATTTGATTCTCATTATTTTTGCAAGTTCTGTTCTATAAATTGGCTGTGAACATTGACACAGGGAATACTAAACCACCGCTCCTGGGAAAAATATATTAAACATTGCAAGCTTCCTGTGATCCTTTGGTTACAACATTTTTGCTAATCAACCAATGCACCGCCTTGTTTCATAAGTGCTTACTTAATATAGAGTTTATTCAGTAACATTGAACTCACAGTTAATGACATCAGTTAATACTATAACTGATGCCTGAATAAAGCTTATGTAACATACATATTTTCTCTTAAAGATATATCACAGCTTCCTTGAACTTAAGAACACAAGGAAGCACTTCATCCTTATGATTGGGAGCCATTTTAAATAGTAAAATCACTAAAAATAGATAAATAAATAAAATTTAAACAGCACAGATATGTAAGAAACAGCACTAAACAGACTCAGAAAGGACACTTGTTTATAATATGAGGGGGCCGGCGCCGTGGCTCACTTGGTTAACCCTCCACCTGCAGCGCGGAGATCCCATATGGGCGCCGGGTTCTGGTCCCGGTTGCTCCTCTTCCAGTCCAGCTCTCTGCTGTGGCCTGGGAGGGCAGTGGAGGATGGTCCAAGTGCTTGGGCCCCTACATTCACATGGGAGACCAGGAGGAAGCACCTGGCTCCTGGCTTTGGATAGGCATGGCTCCTACCATGGTGGCCATTTGGGGGGTGAACCAACGGAAGAAAGACCTTTCTCTCTATCTCTCTCTCTCTCACTGCTAACTCTGTCAATTAAAATATATATATATATATGTGTGTGTGTGTGTGTGTGTGTGTGTGTATATATATAATATGAGGGCTGAAACAAACAGGCAGAGAGCACTGTGTTGTTTAACTTTGGCTGAATACTTAATGTTGGAAGACTCAAATCCATGTTTTTTGCCACTTTACGCATATCTGCAAATGACCAAGAAAGTGCTAGGTGTATTGACTTTGGGGTCATAAATACAATTTATTGAGTAGGCAAATTCACAAATACAGAATTCATGAATAATGAGGATTGACTATAAATGACTTTTTTCAGTGAGTTTTTGCTTTAAATGCAATATAAACCAATACTATTATCTCATTACTTAAAGGCCTGGGAAGCATCACGGGCTTTCTCTTCTTCAATAACAGAACTGAAATTTAAAGTTCTCATCTAGGTTAATTATTAGGTACTCAGTTATAATTAAATAGAAGAAAGACGTTTTAGTGTTCTATCACACAGTAGATGACTACAGATAACAATAATGTACAGGGGCCGGTGTTGTGGTGCAGGTTAAGCTACTGCCAGGGATGCTGGCATGGCATATGGGCACCGGTTCAAGTCCTGGTTGCTCCACTTCCAATCCAGCTCCCTGCTAATGTGCCTGGGAAAGCAGAGGAAGATGGCTCAAGTACTTGGGTCACTGCACACATATGGGAGACCTGGATGAAGTGCCTGGCTCCCGGCTTCAGCCTGGCCCAGACATGGCCGTTGCAGCCAAATGGGAAGTAAATGAGCAGATAGAAGATCTCTCTCTTTCTCTCTGTCTCTGTCTCTTCCCATCTCTCTGTACAACTCTGGCTTTCAAATAAATAAATCTTAAAAATGTACGCTATGTTTTTTAAAAAGGCTAGGAGAGGATTTTGAATATTTTCACCATAAAGAATAAGTGAGGAGATAGTTAAGTATATCCTGATTTAAATACTGTACAATGGAACCCCCTATATATATATATATATAATTTCATGAATCAGCTAAAAATTTTAAAATGTTCTCATCTAGGAGTAAAAATTATGGTGTAGGCTGGCACCATGGCTCAATAGGCTAATCCTCCGCCTGTGGCACGGGCACACTGGGTTCTAGTCCCTGTCAGGGCACCGAATTCTGTCCTGGTTGCTCCTCTTCCAGTCCAGCTCTCTGCTGTGGCTCGGGAGGGCAGTGGAGGATGGCCCAAAGTCCTTGGGCCCTGCACCCGCATGGGAGACCAGGAAGAAGCACCTGGCTCCTGGCTTTGGATCAGTGCGGTGTGCCGGCCGCAGCACGCTGGCTGCAGCGGCCATTGGGGGGTGAACCAACGGAAAAAGGAAGACCTTTCTCTCTTTCTCTCTCACTGTCCACTCTGCCTGTCAAAAAAAAAAAAGAATTATGGTGTAGAGGGTTGAGCCACCACTCTGAATGCCTGCATCCCATATCAAAATGCCTGGGATGAGGTCCCACCTTTGCTTCCAATCCAGCTTCTGATAATGTACCTGGGAGGCAGCAGATGCTGTCCCAGGTGCTTGGGTTCCTGCCATCCATGTGGGAGACTCAGATAGACTTATAGGCTCCTGATTTTGGCCTGGCTCAGCCTCAGATGTTGCAGGCATTTGGGGAATAAACAAAAAGATGGAAGATTCTGTTTCTTTCTCTCTTTCTTTCTCTTTCTCTCTTTCTCTGCCTTTCAAATGAACAAATAGGAAAAACATTATCTTTCATAAGAATTTTTATCTATTCTGTAATGAAAAGCATTTATTTATTACAAACTAATCTAAATTCAGTTTTAATCATTAGTTTCGCTTTAGAGATATATCATGTGGCCGGCGCCGCGGCTCAAAAGGCTAATCCTCCGCCTTGCGGCGCCGGCACACAGGGTTCTAGTCCCGGTTGCCCCTCTTCCAGGCCAGCTCTCTGCTGTGGCCAAGGAGTGCAGTGGAGGATGGCCCAAAGTCCTTGGGCCCTGCACCCCATGGGAGACCAGGATAAGCACCTGGCTCCTGGCTTCGGATCAGTGCAGTGCGCCGGCTGCAGTGCGCCGGCTGCAGCGCGCCAGCGGCGGCGGCGGCCATTGGAGGGTGAACCAATGGCAAAGGAAGACCTTTCTCTCTGTCTCTCTCTCTCACTGTGCACTCTGCCTGTCAAAAAAAAAAAAAAAGAGATATATATCATGTAACAAAAATTGTTACTACTTCAATAGTCCTGTGATAACAACAACAACAAAAAAACAAAAACCAAAAACTCAACAACAAAAATATCAAGCAATGAGGCTAAGAAATGGGCAACGGGCCTGGATAGATAGTTCTCAAAAGGAGAAATACAAATGGCCAACAAATATATGAAACAAATGCTTAACATCACTAGCCATCAAGAAAATACAAATCAAAACCACAATGAGATATTACCTTATCCATTTCAGAATAGCTAAAATCCAAAAGATGGAGAGTAAGAAATGTTGGAGTGCATGTGGAGAAAGGGGAACACTTATACACTATTGATAAGAATGTAAATTAATGCAGCCACTGTGGAAAACAGTGTGCATATTTCTTAAAAAATCTAGAAATAGACCTGCAATATGAACCAGCAATCCCACTACTGAGTATAAATCCAAAAGACATGAACACATTGTGTCAAAGAGATACCTGTTCCACCATATTTACAGCGGCACTGTTCACAATAGCCAAACTGAGGACTCAACCAAGTTGTCCATCATCAGATAAATGAATAAAAAAATGTAGTATATATATACCATGGAATATTATTCAGCTATTAAAAAGATGGAATTCTACCATTTGCAGCAAAATGGACACAACTGGAGGACATCATGTTGAGTGAAATAAACCATACACAGAAAGACAAAGATCACATGCTCTCCCTTATATGGATCCAGATATTCTTTTAAGATTTATTTATTTAATTCAAAGGCAGACTTACAGAAAGAGGTAGAGACAGAGATATTCCAACCACTGGTTCATTCCCCAAACGGCCACAACAGCTGGGGCTGGGGCCTGGAACTCCATCCAGGTTTCCCACATGGGTCACAGGGACCCAAGAACTTGGGCCATCCTCTGCTGCTTTTCCAGGTGCATTAGCAGGAGGCTGGATCAGAAGCAGAACAGCTGGAACTCAAACCAGCACTTATATGGGATGTCAGCATGCAGGTAGAGGCTTAACCCACTGTGCCACAATGCCAGCCTCAAGGATCCAGAATGTCTTTTTTTTTAACTTTTCAAAAATTTATACAAAGGGAATAAATTTCATATATTTATAGGGAGGATCCAGAATTTTAAAAGCAGAGGATACATATATGATATTCAGGGATATTTTATTTTTTAAAATTTTTTAAAAGGAATCTTTTGTTTTTTAAAGTTTATTCATTTATTTGAAAGGCAAAGTTAGAGAAACAGAGGGAGAGACAGAGTGGTAGAGAGAAAGAGAGAGAGAGAGAGAGATACCTTCCATCAGCTGGTTTACTCCCCATATGGCTGCAACTTCAGGGGCTGGGTCAGGTGGAAACCAGCAACCTGGAACTCTCCTGATGAGTAGCAGGGGCCTAAGCACTTGGGCTATTCTGCTGCTTTCCCAGGCAAGTGTACAGGGTGTTGGATCAGAAGTAGAGCAGCCAGGGCTCAAACTGGCATCTCCACAACCCCTGATGTTGCTAACTTAACCTGCTGTGCCACAACACCAGCCCCTCAGGGATATTTTAACATGGACTGGACATTTGATACTAAGAAATCACTGTTAATTTTTAGATGTGACCTTTTTTAAGAATTTCAATTTGTTAAGAGATATATGCTCATATTTTTACAGATGAAATATGTCTGAGATTTGCTTCAAAATAATCTAGGAGTTGTGGTATAGGTAAAACAAGATTGGTCAGGACCTGACAAACCTGACAATTATTGAAGCTGGCTTAATATGTCATATTATAATATAGCATTTTACATTCTACTCTATACTTTCATAAATGTTGGAAATTTTGCATAATATAAATGTTTAAAAGATTCTTATGAAACTTAGCATACATTATAATATAATCTTTTAAAATATTTTTAGAAGAAAGTATGAGGATAATAATCAAGACATACAGATAAAAGGCAAGAACAGAAGCAAGCATTCTAGTATCACCAAACTCAATATTCTACCACTATTCTCAAGAATCAAAATAGCTTATTGTTTGAGGTCATGTTTGCTCCTTATTTAATATTCTTTCATTTAACAAACATTATCAAGTATTTACCTTAAAATTGTATTAGGTGCTGACATTGCAAAGATGATTAAGGTATAATTCATGTCCTCAAAGAATCACAGTTTAGTAGGAGAGACAGGCATGCAATGCAACAGCCTAGGGCAATGAGTAGTGATGATATATGTAGTCACTAAGTGCTACAAGGCTACCAACCCAGGCCCTTACCATCTATTTGGTAAATGAACAGAAAGGGGATAGATTTTAGAACTATACCTAGATTCAAACTGTAGCTCTCCTACTTCTTAGTGGTAAGGCTTTGAGCAAATGATCATACTTTGTTTGAATTTCCACGTGTAACATCACCAGTCTCACAGGGTCTAGCATACAGAAAGGGACCAATATGCTATTGCCTATTGCTGTCATCATCATCACTGTTACCATCAGTCTTCTATCCCATGGCCATCACTCTAGTCTCATCAAATTTCAACCAACTGTGATTACCACTGCCAACTCAGGGACAGGTGACTGGTTTAGTGGTTAACAGCCCCATTGCCTGCCTCTAGTTCCTACTTCCAGCTTCCTATTAAGGCTAATGGAAGGCAGTAGTGACAGTTTAAGTAGCTGGCTGGCCCCTGCCACCCATGTGGGAGACCCAGATTCAGGTTCCCCACTTTCAGCCAGGCCCAGCCCAGGCCTGCTTGTGTGGACATTTAGGAAGTGAATCAGCAGACTTAACATTGTCTGCCTTTCAAATTAATTAATTAATTTTTTAAAAGGAAATAAACTGACCCACCATTTCCTAACACACTGCTTAAAACCGTTTTGTACTTCTCAGGCTTTCCATAATCTATCTTTATCTATATAAGTAATCTTTTTTTTTTGACAGGCAGAGTGCACAGTGAGAGAGAGAGACAGAGAGAAAGGTCTTCCTTTGCCGTTGGTTCACCCTCCAATGGCCGCCACGGCTGGCACGCTGTGGCCGGCGAACCGTGCTGATCCGATGGCAGGAGCCAGGTGCTTCTCCTGGTCTCCCATGGGGTGCAGGGCCCAAGCACTTGGGCCATCCTCCACTGCACTCCCTGGCCACAGCAGAGAGCTGGCCTGGAAGAGGGGCAACCGGGACAGAATCTGGCGCCCCGACTGGGACTAGAACCCAGTGTGCCGGCGCCACTAGGTGGAGGATTAGCCAACTGAGCCGCGGCGCCGGCCTATATAAGTAATCTTATTTCCCACTTCTCCCCAGCACTTACCCTGAGCCTCTTGCAGCACTTGCAGCTAATCACTAGTAATTAGCATTTACTCCCCTAGTAGATTGTTAACTCCTTGGGATCAGGGACATGATACATACACATTTAAATTCATACATGTAGAGACTTCAAAAAGTTTATGGAAATGTGCATTATGAAAAAAATCTATGCATGGATTTCAAAAAAAAATTTACACAAAAATAAATCTTTTAATCGCATTTTTCATGAACTTTTTGAGGTCCTCTCACACTTGTTGCCTAGAGATTAGTTCCCTAGCATTGATCAGATCCTCTGCTAGACAGTGAAATTCAAAATGGCAAATACATGGATCAGAGGAGTGTGTACGTTTATTGTTACGTATCTCTTATCTTTGCTCATAAAATCCACCATTGCATTTCAAAAGATCAGTCTAAATGCTGCGACAGTTGAGAAGAGTTACACTGTTGTGGAAAATTGGAGTAAAACATTCCTTTATTCTTCCAGTCACCAATCTGGCTTGCATTACATATCGGCCTCACAGCAGTCAGAGCCACAACATTTGACCTTTGGTCAATAAAGTTCATAAAAATGACTGTGTTTTCTCCAATGTACTACAAGAAAGATAACCATCTTGTGACATCTGTGGTGACAAGCCTCAGTAGATGCTGGCACATGAGCACACAAATTATACTGCAAGTTCTCCATGCAAATATCCAATAGGGTCTTCAAGTTTGAGATTTATAAGAAAATTCAATTATGATTTTAATATTGCAGGTACAAACTGCTTTGAAATATTTGGCTCAGGAACTTGGTGAATCTCTTCCTAGCACCTAATGATCTGTTGTTGAGATTAGTATCAAAATTCAGCACAGCCATCAGCAGCTTAATAGAACACTGGATATCTGCTGCAGTGCCCTTGGATTTGTCTGCCTGTGAAGTGAAAAAGCTGGGCTCTAGTCTGTGCTCTGTTATGATCTCACCCTATCACTCTAGTACAAGATTACTCTCTTGTGAAAGGAGGCAGTACTACAAAATATCCGGTTTCTTCTGATTGTGACAATGCATGATCCTAAACTTCAGTGATTTCTTTTATTCATTTTGAACATTTTTTTAAAAAAAATTATTATTTATTTATTTATTTGAAATTCAGAGTTGCAGAGAGAGAGGGAAAGACAGAAAGAAAATCTTCCAACCACTGGTTCACTCTCCAGATGGCTACAACAGTTGAGGCGGGGTGGGCAGGCAGAAACCAAGAGCTTCATCTGGGTCTCCCACATGGGTAGCAGGGGCCCAAGTACTTAGGCGATCTTCCACTGCTTTCCCAGGCACATTAGCATGGAGCTGGATCAGAAATGGAGCAGCCAGGACTTAAACCATCACCCATATGAAATACCAGTAACACAAGTGGCAGCTTTACCTGCTATGCCACAATGCCAGCCCCATATTTTGAATATCTTAAAGGTAGAGACCACAATGGGAATTTCAAAAATTTACAAGTAAAAATCACTTAAAAACATACAATTAAAAACTACTTACTGGGAGGGGCCGGCACTGTGGCATAGTGGGTAAAGCTGCTGCTTGCAGTGTTGGCATCCCATATGGGCGCCAGTTTGAGTCTTGGATGCTCCACTTCCGATCCAGCTCCCTGTTAATGGCCTGGGAAAGCAGTAGAAGATGGCTTAAGTCCTTGGGCTCCTGCCCTCACATCGGAGACCTGAAGAAGCTCCTGGCTCCTGGCTCCAGATAGGCTCAGTTCTAGCCGTTGGTTGAGGCCATTTGGGGAGTGAATCAGCGGATAGAAGACCTTCCAACCGCCCCCCCCCACCCGACCTCTGCCTCTCAAATAAATGAATACATCTAAGAAAAAAACCTACTTCCTGGGGCCAGTATTGTGGCACAGTGAGTTAAGGTTCTGCCTATGATGCTGGCATTCCATAAGAGCACCGATTTGAGTCCTGGCTAATGTGCCTGGAAAGCAATGAAAGATGGAACAAGTACTTGGGCCCCTGGCTCCCACATGGGAGACCTAAGTTCCTTGATCCTGGCTTCTGTCTGGTCCAGCCATGGCAGGTGTGGTCATTTGGAACTTGGTAAGTGAACCAACTTACCTTCTCTGTCTCTCCTTCTCTCTCGGTCACTCTGCCTTTAAATAAATAAACCATTAAAAATAACAAAGATTACTTCCTACTTAAATAAATTAATTTGAAAATTTCACCCTTAAAACCTATTTTTTCTTTTTTTCTCCCAATGGGGACAGGGTATGTTTGTGTGGAAAGAGAGAAGTAGAAGAAAGGGCAGGTATACAAGTAATAATTATAATTTGATTAGCAATTTAATAATTCCAATATGTTCAGATCTAGTAGTAGCACTGATATGAGCATTATGACACCTTAGTCCCAGCTCTGTTCTTCAACAGATATGCAATCTCTGGTTAGTCATGTCACCTTTCTGGGCCACATTTTCCATACTTGCAAAAAGAAAAGTCCTAGGGCAGATAACCTCTTAGGAGCCTCATCTCTTAGGTCTGCACAATCCACTATTGTAGCCATGAACCACATGTGCTATTTATATTTTAATAAATTAAAATAAAATTAAGACTTTAGTTTCTCTATTCTACTAGCCACATTTCAAGGTCTCACTAAATGTGATTCATGTGGTTACCATACTGGAGAACAGAGATATACAGATCACTTCTATTATCAAAGATAGTTTTACTGGGGCATTCCACCTTAGAGCTCCAACCTTTACTTTCTTCTTATGAATCTATCAAAAGGAGATTAAATGATATATATTAATTTTTCTTTCAAATATATTGGTTTTAATGCTGTATCAATCTATTCAGAGTATATGCTACCCTGAAGGTACTATAAGGAAAGCACTAGATGTTGATGCCACTATGGAGGAATACAGTGGTATTACACTTAAATGAAAGTAAATGGAAAATATGAAAATGAGAAATGTTATCCTTATATAAAAATGTTTTCCTTAAGACACTCTAAATCTGCCGGCACCGCAGCTCACTAGGCTAATCCTCCGCCTTGCAGCGCCGGCACACCGGGTTCTAGTCCCGGTCGGGGCGCCGGATTTTGTCCCGGTTGCCCCTCTTCCAGGCCAGCTCTCTGCTGTGGCCAGGGAGTGCAGTGGAGGATGGCCCAAGTGCTTGGGCCCTGCACCCCATGGGAGACCAGGAGAAGTACCTGGCTCCTGCCATCGGATCAGCACGGTATGCCGGCTGCGGCACGCAGGCCGCAGCAGCCATTGGAGGGTGAACCAACGGCAAAGGAAGACCTTTCTCCCTGTCTTTCTCTCTCTGTCCACTCTGCCTGTCAAAAAAAAAAGACATTCTAAATCTATAAATATGAGAAATGTGATTATAAAAACAAACTATACATTTTATTTACATTTTTTCTCATTCTTTATAAACAAGCCCTAGATATTGTGCTAGACACAAGGGATATACATTCAAATATAAATGTTATTATCTCTAGTCTAATAAAACCATGGGGACACATTATCAAGTAGAATCACAATACAAAATAAGAAAGAAGAATAAAGACATTGTATAAGAAAAGATATTTTTTCCCCAATGATACTATACTATCCCCTGATTCACTACCAAAATGCCTGCAACAGCCAGGACTGGACCAGATCAAACCTAAGATCCAGGAACTCAAATTGAGTCTCCCACATGGTTAGCAGGGACCCAACTACTTGAGCTATCACCTTCTGCCTCCCAGGGTATGCATTAGCAAGAAGCAAGAATGGAGAGTGGAGCTGGGACTAAAATCCAGGCACTCTGGTGTGGGATGCAGACATCCTAAGCAGTGGCTTAACAATGCACAAAACACCTACCCCAGATGTTATTTTTAATTTAAAAATATATATTGTGCAACTAAAAAGTAAGGTGATTAAATTTCTTTTAAAGATTTTATTTATTTGAAAGACAGAATGACAGAGAGGGGGAGAGACAGACAGGGAAAGAGATCTTCAATTTGCTGGGTTCGCTTCCCAAATGGCTGCAATGGCTGGGGCTGGGCCAGGCCAACACCAGGAGCCTGGAACACCATCTTGGTCTCCCAAGTTGGACCATCACCCATTGCCTCCCAGGCACATTAGCAAGCATTTGGATTGCAAATAGAGCAGCAGGGACTCAAACCAGCATTTTGATATGGGATGCCAGCATTGCAGGCAATAGCTTAACCTGCTGAGTCACAACACCAGCCACAGGGTTAATTTTCTTGTCAGGAGATTTTTGAAACATGTGTTCTTCACAAATTATGCTTTTTTTTTCAATTTTTTTTATTTATACAAGGTGAACAAAGTTCATGTATTTCATATATGCAGATTTCGGAGCATTGTGATACTTCCCACCTGCCCATGCTCCCAAGCTCCCTCCTCCTTCCTTTTTTATTGTTTCTTTTAGTTTTCACAATGATATACTTTCAGTTTATTTTATAAAGGTGCAGTATAACTCAGCTATCTAGAATTTACAGGCATCTTGATGAGTTCTAAAACAACACCTCAAATTTCAAAGTCTCTGTGGCCAAAGACCTGTCCCTGAACATCTAGCAACCAATCCAAAGGGGGAATAACCAAAGAGCTGAGTATTACAGGCAAGAGTACTCCAATTGGCTAGCTGCATTTATAAGAAGATAGATTATAAATACAAAGTCAAAAAGTAGAAGTAGTAAAGAGGAAAAGACAGTAGCAGAAGCATACCATGGCTGAGAAAGGAGCTAACTGACAAAGTCACAAATGGGTAACAGAACAGCTCTGTAATCTGGTAAGCTGTAAGGTACCTGTGCCACATCTCATCATAATGTCCCTGAAAACAGAAGGGATCTTTGAAGACTGTGTTCTGTGTCTGACGAGCACTTATTACTTGCCAGGTGTTTTATATACATAAAGTCTTTCAAATCTCCACAACACTAATAGTAAGTATCATTTAGGATGTTTTTGGCTAAAGTTTTGGAATGAGCAACTCAAACTGGCTTCGACAATGAAAAAAATTTACTCTCCATACAACAGAAGTCTAAAAGTAGGCAGAACTTGAGGACTGGTTGAGTTAGTGACTTAGGTTCTTCCACCTCTCTGCTCTATTGCCCATATTAAAAATGCAAGTGTGGGGCCGCTGCTGTGGTGTAACAGGTAAAGCTGCCACCGGCAGTGCCAGCATCCCATATAGGTGCTAGTTTGAATCCCGGCTGCTCCACTTCCGATCCAGCTTTCTGCTATGGCCTGGGAAAGCAGTAGAAGATGGCTCAACTCCTTGGGCCTCTGCACCTGCGTGGGAGACCAGGAAGAAGCTCCTGGCTTCGGACGGCGCAGCTCCGGCTGTTACAGCCAGTTGAGGAGTAAACAAGCGGATGGAAGACCTCTCTCTCTGCCTCTCCTTATCTCTCTGTGTAACTCTGACTTTCAAATAAATACATCTTTAAAACAATGTAAGTGTTTGCCACAGCAGTTAAGATATGGCTTGAGACATCCATATTCCATATTAGAGTCTCAGCTCCTCTGCTTGTGATCCCAGCTTTCCGCTAAGGCACACCTGTGGAGGCAACAGATGATAGCTCAAGTACTTGGGTCTCTGTAACCCATGTGGGAGACCCAGATGGAGTTCTGGACTCCTGTCTTTTGCCTGACCCCAGCTCTGGCTATTGCAGGCATCTGGGGAGTGAACTAGGGGATGGAAGCTCGCTCGCTCGCTCTCTCTCTCTCAAATAAAAAAAAAATGACTAAAAAAACTTAAATGCCATTGTTTGGTGCATAGCATGTGGTCTTTTCTTGAAAATGAAATATTAAGGAACACAAAGAGAAAGTGGTAACCAGTAGCACATCTCTAAACATGAAATAATCTGAAGACAAACATGCTGAGGAAATGAAACCTGTAGCCTAATATTAGTAAGGGGAGGGGTGCAGATAAATAATATTTGTTGAACACCTAAAATGCCTCAGAATATATTTTGTTAACAGTGCAGAAAGCATACATAATATTTTGAATGGAGTGGGCAAGTAGAATGATACAAGTCATCAGCAGTGACCTTTAGAAGGCAGAAAAACACTTGGAAAAGGGCTGCCTTTGATTTACTGAGTATGTCATACTGCCCACAAAACCAAGAAACTATATGTATTTCATTTCCTGTTTATGGGGAAAAGCAGTAAATGACACCAGAAACCTTTTCAAGACAGTACTTTCTAAGACTATTTCTGGGTTCAATATCCATTCAGGTTCACTATCTATATTTACATCTTCATGCAGATAAGTCCCAACATCTTACTATTGGAAAAGCTGAAAATCAAAAACAATGAGGGATGAAGATTCCACTCTCTGGTTTAAGAAGGATGAAGATTACATGCTACATGTGAGATAGAATTTTCATCAAAATTAAAACTCTAGCCCTTAAAAGGTTAATCTTAAGTTAGCCAGAACAAATAACCACCCAGTTCAGTGTGACTGTATTATTAATAAAACATTAATGCTTAAATATTTCAAATACCAAGTACTTTAATTAATAAATTATTATGGAATTCCTGAACATTCTTATCATTTAATAACTGTGATTTAATGATTACTAACACTTGAAAGTGTCAAAAATTTAGGTAAATAAAAATCTAAGAGGTAGGAAATTAAACATCAAAATATATATAGGGAGTAAAATTATTCATATAAATATGTTTTTAAATCTTCCAGAAATGGCACAACAGATTGGCATAACTCGACATAGTCAGTGTATGGTAATCAGGGTCAGACAAGTACTAAATGCTGTCAAAATCAGTAATTACATTTAAAAAAAAAAACATGCCTAATGGCCTCCTTTTACACACACATATAAATATGTAAACATCTGTGCTATATTTAGGAAAAAATATGGTGTATCTACCTTGTGGAGATAGGGAGAGGGATATTGAGTATTCTATTTACTTGAAAAGACAGTAACGTTCCACTTAAAGATGATTTTCAAACTTCTCAGTTTAGAAATAAAGATGATTTTCAAACTTGTCAGTTTACAATTCAGATGCTACAAAATAGAATTAAATATACTATACAGAAATGCTGAATTGATCTTTCTAAAATATTGGTTTGTTCTCTCAGCTCAATGGACCAACAGCCTTTATTCTACCTCCTTCCATACCTGACTCTAGCCAAATTAGTCTTCCTAGGCCCCAGACTTGTCAAGTACATTCCTCCCTCACTGCCTTCACTCATTCCATCTTCCCTGTTGCAATGCCTTCCCCTTCTCCTGTTTCTAACAGCTCCTGGTACCCAGAAGGTACCCCCTCAAATCACTGCAGAAATAACACCTAAGCTCTGCCTTTTACTGAAGGCCTAGCTCAAATCCTACTAGATCACTTAAAGCTGTGTATATGAATCAGTAGTTTTTATTTGTGTAAAGAACAAATCCAGTATTTAACAAAGGTACTTTAAAAAGTTCCTGGAAAAATAGAATTAAGAGATCAATTTATTTTGGTGCAAAACTTTTTTGAAATCGTATACATGAGGGGACCTTCAGAATGTTCATGGAAAATGTGTATATATTATGAAAAAAACTATGCATGCATTTCAAAACTTTTTAAAAGACTTACCTAATTTATTTGAAAGGTAGATTTACAGAGGGAGAAGAGAGACAGGGAAGCGGGTAAAGAGAGAGGGAAAGGGGGATGGGGAGACAATCAATCTTCCATCAGCTGATTCACTCCCTAAACGGCCACTGAGCCAGGGGCCTGGAACTCCACCCTTGTCTCCCACATGGGTGACAGGGCCCAAGCACTTGCGCCATCTTCCACTGCTTTCCTAGGGGCATTAGCAGGGAACTAGATCAGAAACAGAGCAGGCGGGACTTGAACCAGCAGCACTCTTAAGCAATACTGGCATTATAGGAGGCGGCTTATCCTGCTGTGCCACACTGGTGGTCCCTCAAAATCTTTTGACCTAAATAAATTTATCTTTTAATCTATTTTCCACCAATTTTTAAAGCATTTGCATATAATGTTATATTAGCATTTATCTTTTTAAAATGTATGCAGCCTATTTTTCTATTAACATGCAGATTCTTTCTGAAGAGTCTTATCTTTTTGTGTACTCAAAGGACTTACTAGGACTACAGACCTCAAAATTAAGTAATAAAATTGTCTACAGGTTTAAATCAGGTTACATACATACAGAATCTAGTAAATTATATTGTGTAACATTTATTGAAAACCTACTGCCAACCACTTACAGAGCAAACAACCAAATGTCCTTAAGCTAACCTGAGACTGTAAGATTAATTCAGCTGTCTTAACTTTCGCAAAATCTAATGGAAATTATAAACTATCTTTTCCAAAATGTACAGACTCTGAAAATTTCTTGCAGGATCCCAGACTCTCTGAAGTATTTGATGACCCAATCAATTTAGCCCCACCACAAAGGAAATTTATCACAAGTACATTTTATCCTGATACAGATATAAAATGCTCACAGGATTGTTCTAAAAACCAAGTATTATAGCAGTTGAAAAAGTTTAAAAATTGTAAAGTACTCAACAAACAAGAAAGCAGTATTCGCCTAACACATTTCCTCTCTATATTTCAACCTTCTGAAGATAAACAGAATAAGCCTGACTTTTTCGTACTGGAAATAGCACTGTTCTTTGGATATGTCATAACAAAATTTCTGGGTCAAAGTAATGTGATTATTACCACTATGTTATATCAAATAAATACTTTAAAACATTAATCTTTATCTAAATTGATAAAGCTTTAGCTAGAATGGTCAATAGTAGCTGGATTAATGAATTTCCTGGGGGAAAATATTCCTTTATATATTAATTGTTCAAATATTTTTAAAAGGCCTCATTTTGTGGAAGCCAAAAGATCCATTAGTAGAGGGGGTTGGAAAGGTGTAAAAACACGCTGTGGCAGAGCAGGTAAAGCCACTGCCTGCACTGCCGGGATCCATATGGGCACCAGTTCGAGTCCTGGCTGCTCCATTTCCATTCCAGCTCTCTGGTATTGCCTGGGAAAGCAGTAGAGGATGACCCAAGTCCTTGGGCCCCTGTACCCACATAGGAGACACCAAAGAAGCTCCTGGCTCCTGGCTTTGGGTCAGCCCAGCTCCAGGTGTTGTGGCCGTTTGGGGAGTAAACCAGTGGACAGAAGACCTCTTTCTGTCTCTGTCTCTGCCTCTGCCTCTATGTAACTCTGCCTTTCAAACAAATAAATAAGTCTTCTAAAAAAAAGTTTCCCTTTCGGTAAGGGACTAGTATTAGAGGAACTGTTCATGGGATGATCTCATCACCATAGGGCTATTTATAAATTCTAAAGCACTGCATTTGGGTAGTGAACAAAGGGAAGTTATAGTCTGCCACCTCCTGCTAAAGGAAAAAGTAGTACACCCATCTCTGATCACTTCCACTTTTTGTTTTCTTTTCATCTCTTTTATCTACTTTCTTATTCTTTTTATTTTATTTATTTTTTTTTTATTTTATTTATTTTTTTTTGACAGGCAGAGTGGACAGTGAGAGAGAGAGACAGAGAGAAAGGTCTTCCTTTTGCCATTGGTTCACCCTCCAATGGCCACCGCGGCCAGCGCGCTGCGGCTGGCGCACCGCGCTGATCCGATGGCAGGAGCCAGGAGCCAGGTGCTTTTCCTGGTCTCCCATGGGGTGCAGGGCCCAAGCACCTGGGCCATCCTCCACTGCACTCCCTGGGCACAGCAGAGAGCTGGCCTGGAAGAGGGACAACCGGGACAGAATCCGGCGCCCTAACCGGGACTAGAACCCGGTGTGCCGGCGCCGCTAGGCGGAGGATTAGCCTAGTGAGCCGCGGCACCGGCTTTACTTTCTTATTCTTTTGTACCAATTGTTTCTCAGTCCTTACTTCCTCTATTTCGTACTTTTTCTTCCTTCTCCCCAGTAGCCTACCTTATCAGCAGCAGAGGACCATGACCAGTGATATTCAATATTGTTCTTTCCAAGTGATTTCCTTCATCTAGACCCTATAACACCCAACGTGCAAATGTTCCTGAAGAAAACAAACACAATAGCATACCTATGCAACTCAAACATTAAAGTATGAAATGAGAAGAACAGAAATGGATCAATCATTGTTCCTGAATAAACTAATGATTATTAAACCTGACATAAAATGGTAAACACACACACACACACACACACACACACACACACACACAAAGAGAGACTGGTTTCAAAGTTTAAGGCTGTCTATCGGGCTAGTATCAGAATTTCAGCATCTGGGGCTGGTGTTCTGGCACAGCAGGTAAAGCCACTGCCTGTGACAATGGCATCCTATATGGGTACCAGTTCAGGTCCAAGCTGCTGCACTTCTGATTCAGCTCCCTGCTAATGGCCTGGGGTAAAGCACAGGAAGATGGCCCAAGTGTCTGGGCCCCTGCCATCCACGTTGGAGATCCAGATGAAGCTCCTGGCTCCTGGCTCCTGGCTTTTGGCTTCTGGTTTTGGCCTGGCCCAGCCCAGGCCATTTGGCCATTTGGGGAGTCAATCAGCAGATGGAAGATCTCCTTCTCCCCTCACCCCTCCCCTTGTAACTCTGCCTTTCAAAATAATTAAATAAATATTTTTAAAAAATAGAATTTCAGCCTCAGACTGTAAGAGGATCTTAAATATCTTCTGTTCCAACTACTCCTTTGATGCTAGAATATCTTTTAAAACATGCAAGTCTCCTCCCTGTCCTTCAATCTACACGTGGTTCCTTCAGTACCAGAAAAATTCTGTCTAGACATCATACCACTTTTCTTTACTGCTCTATGAAAAAGTTGTTCTGTAGAATGAACTGAAACACAGCCACATAATTTTCACTGGTCTTACGTCTACTCCTTTGTGTCACATAGAACAGGTCCATGAAAGCAAATCTTAATTCCCCTTTTCTGGCTGTACACCTGTGTCTCCTAGACTATTTTCCAAGGATAATAAAGTTTCTAATAAAAAGTACCACTAAACTCAACTTGTGCTCTAACAGAGATACCACTGTATTTTTTCAGGCTTCATTTTTGCAGCTACTGCCTAACAGCTATTTCTTGACAGCAACATTAAAATCTTACACAGGATGCCCTGTTTTAGAGTAGTCACCAGAGAGTCACAAACAGAGGATATGTATTTATCAGGGTGCTTATTTTCTTCAGAAAATAATGAGTGGGTGAATCATCTGTAAGAGAATAAACTATCATTAAATCTACTGAGAACAGCCAAGCCTATCAGCCTTGGTGTTATTTATTATACTGAGACATGAAAAGCTGATACTTGGCTGAAAGAGGAACAATTTTAAACCTGCCTATATTTTCTTACAAAAATCTTGAAAAAGATAGTGGAACTGAATAACAAATAATGCAACAGCCAGAATCAAACTACAAAAACATACGGTTACAATTTAAGCTTTCCATGTCAGCATTTCAGTCTACTTCAAGGGATTGCAGTGCTAAGATCTAAACTAAAGGACCTGTGCAAAAGCTATAGGAGTAAAACAGCCACCAAACTAGAAAGCCTCTAGCACTTGGGATTCTATTACGCGTTAATTTACACTCTTATCAGTTAGGTGTCCCTAGATCAATGAGAATGCTATGTTCATTCTCATAAATAAAATTCTCATACTTGAATTTTACTTCCTTCAATTTAGATTATTTTTAAAGAAACTTTTTGTAAGCATGAAAACTATTTCATGCTTCACAGGACAGTTTTTGAGTACACAATCTGAGCGATAACCTCTATATTAAGATTCCTAGCTCAGTGCTTCAATGATGAAGAAAGGATAACATTTTATACATAAAGGATATTGTAACCAAATAAATACAGTACATTCCACAGTTTTAAAGATTATTTATGTCATGAAAAATATCATGAATAACTACTCAGGAGTCTAAAAAAGAAATCAGAACAAGTCTAAGAAGAAATAAAGTGTAAATAAACATTCTATTTAATAAAAAATTAATATCATACAACAGATTTCTGTTCTACTTGCTTGATATATTCCCTGTCATGAGTAGTGGGTTATGTCCACCGACACGAAGGTTGTGAGGCTTAAAATAAGATCTGAAGATCAGAAGAAATACTATACTAGCTTCTGAGACTAAAAAGATTCTTCTACAACAGAGTTAACAGCAGCAGCTAGCAATTATTGGATATCCGAAACAGCCCAAGCATAGTATTGTGCACATAATGTATTATCTACAGTATTCCCTAGTATTCATATAAAACCCTGTCGCTCCCCCTCTTCGTGGAGGAACGACACTAAACCCTGCCTAGGCTTCATATCCGAGTCACGGCACCATTATGTCGCTCCCCCTCTTCGTGGAGGAACGACACAGGACCCTGCGCTGTTCTTTCGTCTGCTCGGCCCTCCCCGGGTTTGCTGCTGGTTCTTCCCGGGTTGGCTACTATCCCTTCCACCTCCGTGGAAGGGCAGTTCCCCCTGGCCACATTCCCCACTTCCGCAGGGGAGCGGCACACCGCCGGCCGGTTCTCTCAGGGGCTGCACGGGTTCCCTTAGATGTTCCCCATAGATGTTCCTCGTGCATGCCGTCTCTCTCCTCCTTTATAGTCCTCCTCCGCCAATCCCAACTCGGCTGCCCACACGCCGAGTACGCTGCTCTCCAATCAGGAGCAAGTCCTACAGTTAATTGGTTGAACTGGAGGCAGCTGTGCGGAAGCTGTTTACTTCTCTCCCAGCGCCATATTGTGGGAGAGCAGATGCATAGAATAAGTCTTAATTCCAGTAACTTAGTCTAGTCCGGTTGCTCCCCACAAAACCCTGCAGAAAAAATGTGCTATTCTTATTCTAATCATTAGGATAAATACTAAGGTTTAGATAGGTTAAGTGATCTGCCCAAAGTGATACAGCAGGAAATCTCTTGCATGAGTTCAAGAAAACATATATATGATTATTCATAACAGTACTACTTATAGCATAAAAAAAATGCCAGAGGAAATGATCCTACTATCCATTGAGAGACTGGAATAATAAATGTTTTATCTTCATGCAACGCAATACTAGGAAACAGTGAAAATGAAATGACCTAGAGGTCTACATATAAATATGTATGAAAATCACAAAAAATGCTAATGGAAAAAACAAGTTACAGAGGAATATATACAGCATAAATTAAATTTACATAAAACTTAAAAGCATACAAAACAATAGTATATAAGATTTAGAACTATATGCATGCATAGTAAAAAAAATCTAAAAACATGCATAGGGGCCGGCGCCATGGCTCACTTGGTTAATCCTCTGCCTGCGGCGCTGGCATCCCATATGGGCACCGGTTCTAGTCCCAGTTGCTCCTCTTCCAGTCCAGCTCTCTGCTGTGGCCCAGGAGGACAGTGGAGGATGGCCCAAGTGCTTGGGCCCTTGCGCCTGCATGGGAGACCAGGAGGAAGCACCTGGCTCCTGGCTTCGGATCGGCGCAGCGCCGGCCATGGTGGCCATTTGCGGAATGAACCAAAGGAAGGAAGACCTTTCTCTCTGTCTCTCTCTCTCACTGTCTATAACTCTACCTATCAAATAAATTAAAAAGAAATAAAAAAATAAAAACATACATAGCCATGTTAAATACAAAGGAGAGTACCTAAATGCAATCTGGGCTGGAAGAGTACAGCAAGGTTTAATTGCAATTGAAGTGTGTATTTTTAGCACGTTTTTGTATGTCTGCACTATTTTACATGTAGTTTTAAAATCACAAACCATGTTGGGATTTGTTTCCATGGCCTTCAAGATAAATTTCTAACTTTTTTTTGACATGCAGAGTTAGACAGTGAGAGAGAGAGAAAGGTCTTCCTTCTGTTGGTTCACCCCCCAAATGGCCGCTACTGCCGGCACGCTGCACTGATCCAAAGTCAGGAGCCAGCTGCTTTCCTCCTGGTCTCCCATGCGGGTGCAGGGCCCAAGGACCTGGACCATCCTCCACTGCCCTCCCGGGCCACAGCAGAGAGCTGGACTGGAAGAGGAGCAACCGGGACAGAATCCGGCGCCCCAACCGGGACTAGAACCCGGGGTGCCGGCGCCGCAGGCGGAGGATTAGCTTAGTGAACTGCAGTGCCAGCCTGATAAATTTCTAACTTATCTTTGCATTCAAATACCCTACCTTCTTGCCTTTTCTAATGTAATCTTTTCTTCTATAAGTATGCCCAAATTAATCTTTCTGATTTATCCAGTCTAACTGCCTTTAGGTCCTGAAAAAAATAACAATTTTTTCAACTCAAAGCTACTGCTGGTAAGCCAACTTCTTCATTCCTAATAATCCAAATATCAGTATAAAAGGTCTAAGAGGGCAAAAAAGGATTATATTATATAGGTAATTTTATACTTGAATTGCAAAAGATTTATTATACATTTACATATTATAGTATCTAAATACATGCTATCTTACAATGTCATCCATTTCAAAAGGATATGCCCTCTTTGACAAAAAACTCTAAGATCCTTTAGAGCAGAAACTATGTCACAGAATTTGTGTGCAATCTTTCTGTACTCATGCATAATCAACATTTTTAAGCTGTTGAACAGAATTTGAGGCATTATATACACCAAGAATCCTTAGATAATTCAGTCTTAATGCAATACATAATTTTCATATAGAAGCTACTAACAGAGAT
This sequence comes from Oryctolagus cuniculus, assembly GCF_051225735.1. NCBI lineage: Eukaryota > Metazoa > Chordata > Mammalia > Lagomorpha > Leporidae > Oryctolagus > Oryctolagus cuniculus. Next base: position 65,456,486 of record NC_142888.1, read on the forward strand.
AGCCAATATGGGAAAAATCAAACAACCTATCTTGAAACAGTGTTAAAGATATAATCCTAAAATATTAACTGCATGTCACAACTTAAAAATAAAGAGGCTGTAGAGCAAATGTGATGATATAAAATAAAGAATAAATCATAACAGAAGATTTCCTTTACCAGTATAAATCAGAGATGTCAGTATTAGGAATTATTTTTTATTTAAAAATAAGAAGCCTTATAAATAAATAAAAACCTAAAAGAGAAAAGAAGCCCGTGCCTGCACTGTGGTGCAGTTAATCTTCCACCTGCGGCACTGGCATCCTATATGAACACTGGTTCTAGTCCCAGCTGCTCTTCTTCCAATCCAGCTCTCTGCTGTGGTCTGGGAAAGCAGTAGAAGATGGCCCAAGTGCTTGGGCCCCGACACCCACTTGGGAGACTAGAGGAAGCTCCTGGCTCCTGGCTTCAGATTGGCACAGCTCCAGCCATTGCGGCCATTTGGGGAGTGAACCAGCAGACGGAAGACCTTTCTCTCTGTCTCTACCTCTCACTGTCTGTAATTCTGACTCTCAAATAAATAAATAAAATCTTTAAAAAAAAAAAGAAAAGAAGCCTTAAATGTTCAAAAGAAGAGTTATTATTTAGCGATTCAAAGCTACAAGGAGTATTCTCCTTCATATACATTATCTAGCTTGTATAGTTTCTAAGAACACTGTAATTCTCACCTCTATTCATTCTTAAGCATCATTGTGGATGTTTTCTAGACTTTTCTCTTTATGTTTCAGGAGTTTGAAAATGATGTGTATAGAGAGTGGAACATGTATGTGTGTGGTTTTTAGCCTAAGTGGCCTTGCTTTACAAGTATTACCCTGTCTCCTATCACAGAGAAGCCTGGAGCAAACAGCGGTTTCATTTGAGGGATTTTCCTCCAGGAAAAAGGGAAACTGCAGTGGGTCTGATTTCTGTTGCAGACACATGAAGCCTTCGCCCCAGGACTCCCAAACTCTTCACCAAAGCTGAGCGCAGCTGACCTTGCTACCAGCAACTCCATTACAACATCTGCCACCTCCACCTCAATCTCCAGTGATTAATCATAGTATATCCTGTTAATGTGTTGTTGATTCAGTGTACTAGTATTCTGTATTTATGTTCATCCCATAATGTGAATATTAATCCAGCTGATGGTGTGCCTTAAATCTCATAGGCTTTTTTCATTCTTTTAAATTCTTTTTTTTTTTTTTTTGGACAGGCAGAGTGGACAGTGAGATAGACAGAGAGAAAGGTCTTCCTTTTGCTGTTGGTTCACCCTCCAATGGCCGCCACGGCTGGTGCGCTGCGGCCAGCGCACCACATTGATCCAAAGGCAGGAGCCAGGTGCTTCTCCTGGTCTCCCATGGGGTGCAGGGCCCAAGCACTTGGGCCATCCTCCACTGCCTTCCTGGGCCACAGCAGAGAGCTGGCCTGGAAGAGGGGCAACCGGGAAAGAATCCGGCGCCCTGACCGGGACTAGAACCCGGTGTGCTGGCGCTGCTAGGTGGAGGATTAGCCTAATGAGCCACGGTGCTGGCCTCATTCTTTTAAATTCTTACTTCCTTTCTCTCTTCTAATTGGACAGTTTCATAAGCTTTAACTTTGTTCAGATTTGCTTTGTCTACTTGATAGAATCTGTTGTTAAAGCTCTCTAGTACATTTCTCATTTCATTTCCCATTCACTATATTGTTCAGTTCTAGAATTTCTGTTTGGTCCTTTTTTAAAAACATGCATTTATTTGAGAGGCAGAGAGACAGACAGAGAGTTCCCATCTGTTGATCCATTCCCCCAAATGCTCACGACCAACAGGCCCAATCTGGGTCTCTCATGTGGGTAGCAGGAACCCAAGTACTTTGAGCCATCACCTTCTGCCTCCCTGGGCACACCTTAGCAGGAAGCTGGAGAAAGAAGCAAAGCCGGGACTTGAACTCAGGTACCCCTACCTGAGATGCAAGTATCCCAAGCAGTGTCTTAATCTCTACATTCGCCATGTTGGATAATGTCTCTTTGTTGAACTTATCATTTTGTTCACTTACTGTTTTCTCGAGTTGAGTTGTCTACTTTCTCCTGTATCTTTCTAAACTTTCTTAAAATAATTATTTTGAAACCAACTGAAAGTACATGCTGGGCCAGCGCCGCGGCTCACTAGGCTAATATTCTGCCTTGCGGCGCCGGCACACCGGGTTCTAGTCCCAGTCGGGGCGCCGGATTCTGTCCCGGTTGCCCCTCTTCCAGGCCAGCTCTCTGCTGTGGCCAGGGAGTGCAGTGGAGGATGGCCCAAGTGCTTGGGCCCTGCACCCCATGGGAGACCAGGATAAGTACCTGGCTCCTGCCATCAGATCAGCGCAGTGTGCCGGCCAGCCGCAGCGTGCCGTCCTTGGCGGCCATTGGAGGGTGAACCAACGGCAAAGGAAGACCTTTCTCTCTGTCTCTCTCTCACTGTCCACTCTGCCTGTCAAAAAAAAAAAAAAAAGAAAGTACATGCTGTCTATAAGAAACCCACTCTAAATATAAAGATGGAGAAGGATTAAAGTAAAGGGATAGGTATATACATTTGACATAGTGGTTAAAGACACTGATTGGGATGCACATCTCCCATAAGGGAGTGCTGGATTCAAGTCTGATTTCAGCTTCCCACTATCTGCACACAGGGAGGCAGCAAGTAATAGCTTAAATACTTCTTTCCCTGCCATCCATGCAGCAGACCCCAACTGAGTTCTTACCTACTCACTTTGGTCTGATCCATCCCCAGATCTTGCAAGTATTTTGGGGAGTGAACCAGCAGACATGAAATACCTCTCCCTCTCTGCCTTTCAAATAAAATAAAATAAATGATAATTTTTAAATAAATAGAAAAAGAAAAGATAATTATTTTGAATTTTCAGGTAACTCCTAAATCTCTATTTCTTCCAGGTTACTTATTGGATAGTTTTGATATTCCTTTGGTGGTATTGTATTTCCATGTATGTGTGTGTCTGTGTACATGTACACATATTTCTGGTGGCCTCGTGTTGATGGGAGTGCATTTGAGGGAAGAGTAACCTTTTCTAGTCTTTTCATACTGGATTTAGTGGGTAAAGATTTTCACCTTTGGATAGCTGCAAGAGCACTAGCTAAGTGGGGCATAGGGTCTAGAGTCCTGGGAAGGGTACAGTGGCGTGGTCTTTGTGCAGTATCATAAGCTGAAGCCAATGTTGTCAAAGATCAGAGGAGTCATTGGAAGCCATTTCTGCAGTTGTCTGCAGTGGCTCTATTAGCCAAGGCTATTTGGAGTCCTTGGTTCTGCTAGCTGTTTGATTCCTCTTGTTCTCTTTTTCTCCCATGAGGGGATGTTTTAGCCAAGGTGATCTCTCTTGGCACCAGTTATAGCATGCTGGCACTCACATAGCTACAGCAGTGCTGGGATTGGGGCACAGTTGATTGCTCACTGGCACTGTGGTTTGAATGTTGCTGTCCCAAATTCATAGGGTGAAACGTAATACCCAATATATGTTTATTAAAAGAGGTGTAGCTTTTCTGAAACATATTAGGCCATCAGGACTCCACCATCATGAATGGAATCAGTGCCTCTGTAATAGTTAAAAGTAGCATTTACACTCCTTCTTCCATGTGAGAACATGACAAGACACCATCTTTGAAGAAGCAAGCAAACCCTACCAGATACCAAACCTGCTGGCACTTGGCCTTGGACTTTCCAGCCTCCATAAACTGTAAGCAATATAGCTCTATTGCTCATAAATTACTCAGCCTAAGACATTTTGTTATAGCTGCCCAAATGGACTAAAACAGTAGTGGTGGTGCCAGTGGTTATGGCACAGGTATTCAGAGCAATAGCAAATCTGGGGATCTGTGGTTAGGGGTGCATGAAACTGCCACAGATACACAGATACAGATACATTTCCTGTGGCAGTAGCCCTAATGAATAAGAAATGGACTTGCGTAGATTGTCTACAGAGTGTAGGGCCAGGAGTCTGGGGCATATCATGATGATTTTGCTTTCAGGAGATGGAATATAAAACTAGCACAGATGCAGCAATGACAGCCTAGCAGAGAACGAGGCTCCAGTGATGAGATGCAACTTATAGCCACAGGGATAGCAAAATGTAGTCACAACTGAGGGAATGCAGAACACAGCAATGATAGTGCACTGTTCACTATAACTTGAGCCCCAAGATACAGGGTCTACAGCAGTGGCAGTGCCACCCCAGTGATAGCAAGTCAAAGTCCTGGTTCAAGACCCAGAAGGCAGGGAATAGAGTAGTAGCAGCAGTGTGTCCTCAGTAATGAGATATGAAGACTCTGATTCAGGACCTGAGGCAGGGTCCAAAAAGATGGCAGTGGTGGCAGTCGGTGATGGCATGACCAATCAAAACACTAACTCAGAGATATTAACTAGTTGGCAGAATATAACTCTCTAGCACTAGTTCCCCAGCAGAAGCATTAACTATATATGAAAGTAATATCATAAGAACTAAGGAAATCAGGTGAGAGATTACACAGCCCTTGAGCATAGCACAGAATTAAGAAAAGATGCATTGAAGAGGGCAGGAAAGACAACTTTTCATTACCTATGTTACTCTTCCCCCACCCCCAGGCAGCATGTCATAGACAGAAATCGCTTCTATGTGGGAGATGGAAGGAAGTCAGCACCAGATTTTGCCTATGATACCAGTACCAGTCTGCCTCTGTAAAGCTAAGTGCTGTGCAAACCCCCATGCCCCAGACTCCAGGTACACCCCGTGTCAGGCTGAATGCTGCAGCCCCAGGCTTCAGGCCTGTGCTGCAGACTCAGTCTCCAGGCAGCTCCGCTGTCAGGCTGATCTCAATGGCCTTAGGCTCTGGACTGCCCTCAGGGTCAGGCCAGCTCCAGCAGCCACAGATTTCATGATACCTCCTAGCACCAGGTTTGGCCCTCATGGCAACAGGTTTCAGGCCTACAACAGCAGCAGGCTAACTATTGTAGACCTAGTCATTAGGTTGGCCCCTGTGGATATAGGTTCCAGATACACCCAGCACCAAACCAGTCCTTTTAGCCCCAGTCTCTAAGTCAGTAACTGAGCCTCCAAGCATACCCTAGCATCAGGAAGGACCCAGAAGACCCAAGTTCTAGACCTTCTCGTGTAGACTCTGTCGTCAGGTTTCCTCTGTTGCCCAACTGATACCTGCGGCCCTGGGTTTCAAGTCCGATGCATTACCAGGGAAGCCCACAGAATTAGGGTACAGTTCCATCCCAGGGTAGGCCAGCCTCAATGACTTTAGGCTAGAGACCACTCCCAACACCTAGTGGGTTCCCACAGCAACAGGTTCACTCTAGCATCAGGCTGGCCCCCATGGACCCAGCCACCAGGCCAGCTCCCCACCAATCCCCCCCAACCCTAGGCATAAATAGGATCTACACTTACCCAGCACCATCTAGCAGCTGTAGTCCCAGGTTTCTGGTCCACTCCAGTGTCATGAGCATTCCCAGTATCAAATACCAGACAAGTTCTCAGATAAAGGCTCCCAGCCGGCGCTGCAGCTCACTAGGCTAATCCTCCGCCTTGCGGCGCCAGCACACCGGGTTCTAGTCCCAGTCGCGGAGCCGGATCCTGTCCCGGTTGCCCCTCTTCCAGGCCAGCTCTCTGCTGTGGCCAGGTAGTACAGTGGAGGATGGCCCAAGTGCTTGGGCCCTGCACCCCATGGGAGACCAGGATAAGTACCTGGCTCCTGCCATTGGATCAGCGTGGTACGCTGGCCGTGGCGGCCATTGGAGGGTGAACCAACGGCAAAGGAAGACCTTTCTCCCTGTCTCTCTCTCTCACTGTCCACTCTGCCTGTCAAAAAAAAAAAAAAGATATAGGCTCCAGACCTGGATGGTGCTAAGCAGGTCTCCATGACCAAACCCTCCAGGCCAGCCCCTGTGGCCCTAGGCTCCAGCAAATCTAGGATCTGAGCTTATACAAGTAGACCTCAGCACTGGACCAACTCCCATGCATACAGGCTCTAGAACTGTCCCCTGGTACCCAGGTTCCAGCCTAGTCCCCAGTGCCCCAAAACCCAGACCAGCCCTTGCAGACATAGCCTTTAAGACCAGCACCTATGCACCAGGCTCCAACTAGCACCAGCAGCTCCAGGCTACATGCAGTTCCCATGGCTCCAGGATCTAGGCCATCTGCAGTGGTTCTAGGCAACAGACTAGGTTCCATGATTCTAAGCTCCAAACCAATCCCTGTAGAACCAAGCTGCAGGCCAGCCTCAGGTTGTAGGCCAATCCTCATGGTCCCATGGTACAGGGGACAGAGTCCAGACCTGCTGCAACAGACCCACGATCAGTCTCACTGTAGAAGACCCGGGTCTCAGGCTACATACATACTGTGGAACTGAGGATGCAAGACAAGACCAATCCTCAGCACTCGGGCTCCAAGACCACCCCAGTAGTCTCAGGTACGAGGCACACACTAATGCCGGGCTAGCTCCTGTGGACTCATGCTCCAGAACCATCGCAGTAGACCCAGGTATCAGGTTCCAAATAAACAATCTAGCATTTTACCTCAAGGAACTAGAAAAAACAATAAACTTAAGCCCAAAGTTAACAGAAGGCAGACAATGAAAAAGATATGAACAAAAATAAATAAAAACAGACTACAAAAACAATTTAAAAGATCAATGAAACTAAGAATTAGGGGCTGACATTGTGGCTCAGGGGTTAAGCCACCACCTTTGATGCCAACATCCCATATGAGCAAGTTTAAGTTCTGGCTCCTCCACTTTTTCTTTTTTTTAAGCTTTTATTTAATGAATGCAAATTTCATAGGTACAACTTTAGGAATATAGTGGTTCTTCTCCCCATTCACACCCTCCCATCCCACTCCCTCCCCACCTCCTACTCCCTCTCCCATCTCATTCTTCATTAAGATTCATTTTTAATTAACTTTATACACAGAAGACCAACTCTAACTAAAGATTTCAATAGTTTGCATGCACATGCACACGCACACACACACACCGTATAAAGTACTGTTTGAGAACAAGTTTTGCAGTTAATTCTCATAGTACAACTCATTAAGGACAGAGGTCCTACATAGGGATAAAGTGCACAGTGACTTCTGTTGTTAATTTAACAATTAACACTCTTATTTATGACATCAGTGATCACCTGAGGCTCTTACCATGCGCTGCCAAGGCTATGGAAGCCTTTTGTGACCACAAACTCTGTCAGTATTTAGACAAGGCCATAAGCAAAGTGGAAGTTCTCTCCTCTCTTCAGAGAAAAGTACATCCTTCTTTGATGGCCCCTTCTTCCCAATGGGGTCTCCCTCACAGAGATCCTTCATGTAGAATATTTTTTTTTGCCACAGTGTATTGGCTTTTCAGCTACCTGCTAATGCACCTGGGAAGGCAGTGGAAGATGTCCCAAATACTTGGGCCCCTGCTCCCACGTGGGGAGACCTGGCTTCAGCAGGGGTTGTAGCCATCTGGGGAGTGAACATGCAGACTAAAGATCTCTTTCTCTGCCTCTCCCTATCTCTCTGTAACTCTTTCAAATAAACAAATAAATAAAAGGAAAGAAAACTGAGCTGGCTTTTTGAAAAGATGAGCAAAACTGACAAACTTTTAGCTAGACTAGGTAATAAATAAGACTCAAATACAATGAGAAATGAAATTAGACACATTACAACCAATACCACAGAAACACAAAATATCATGAGATTATGAGAGACAGGCAGGTGGTGAAGCAGTTAGACCCCATTTGGACATCCACAGCCCATATCTAAATCCCTGATTCAAATCTTGGCTCTTCCACTTCCCCTTTTAGCTTCCTGCTAATGTATACCCTTGAAGGCAACAGGTGAGTTCCTGCAACCCAACTGGGAAACCCAGACTGAGTTTCAGGCTCCTGTCTTCAGTTGTTGCAGACATTTGAGGAGTGAACCAGCAGACGGATGACTGAGCACTCTTTCTTGCACTCCTCCTTGCGCTCTCTCACTCTCTCTCTCCCTCTTTTTCTCTGTGTCTCTTTCCCTACCTTTCCGAAAATATGAAATAACAAAAAAATTTTAAAAGAGACTACTGTGAATAATTATACGCTAACAAAATGGATAACCTAGAAGAAATGGATTAATGCCCCTAGACACATACAACCTACTAAAACAGAATTCTAAAGAACAGAAAACCTGAATGTATCAATGAGTAAGGAAACTGAACTGGTAAGAAAAAGACTCCTATCAAAGAAAAGCCCAGGGCCGACGCTGTGGCTCACTTGGCTAATCCTCCACCTGCAGCGCTGCCACCCCAGGTTCTAGTCCCGGTTGGGGCGCCAGATTCTGTCCCGGTGGCTCCTCTTCCAGTCCAGCTCTCTGCTGTGGCCCGGGAGGGCAGTGGAGGATGGCCCAAGTGCTTGGGCCCTGCACCAGCATGGGAGACCAGGAGGAAGCATCTGGCTCCTGGCTTCTGATCAGTGCAGCACCGGCTGTAGCGGCCATTTGGGGGTGAACCAACAGAAGGAAGACCTTTCTCTCTGTCTCTCTCTCTCACTGTCTAACTCTGCCTGTCAAAAAAAAAAAAAAAAAGCCCAGGACTTTATGACTTTAGCACTGAATTCCAGTAAGCATTTAAAAAACTAATACCAATCTTTCTCAAACTCTTCTCAAAAAATTGAAGACACAATACTTCCAGACTCATTTTACAAGCAAGCATTACACTGATACCAAAGTTACATGAGAACACAATAAGAAAAGAAAATTATAGGCTAATATACCTGATGAACATAGAAGCAAAAATTCTCAACAAAATACTAGCAAATTCAATTCAACAGCTCAGTTGGTTAAAAGGGTCATTCTCCATGATTAAGTGAGGTATCCTAGGGACACAATGATGATTTAACATACACAAATCAATAAAAATGCTATAACCACATTAACAGAAAAAAAGACAAAAATCATATGACCATTTTAGTAACATGCGACAATTTCAACATCCCCTCATGGCAATAACTCTAAATAAATTAGGTATACAAAATGTACCTTAACACAATGAAGAAAAAAACAATCCCAATTTGTGCATGGAATCACAAAAGGTGCTTAATAGGCAAAGTAATCTTAAGAAAGAAAGTAATCTTAGGAAAGAGGAAGGAAGGGAGGGAGAGAATAATTATCAGCCTCTTATTTTAAATTATATACAAAATTTAACACAGAATGGATCAGGGACTCAACATATTAACACTGAAAACCATAAAACTCCTGGAAGAAAACAAGAGAGAAAATGCATCCTTTATACTGGGCTAGGCAAAGATTTTATGGATACGATACCAGAAGTGCAAGCCAAAAAAAAAAAAAAAAAAAAAGTAAAAATAAGTAAGTGGAACATCAAACTAAAAAGCTTCGGCTCAGTAAAGGAGATAATCAATAAAAAAGGAAACCTGTGGAATAGCAAAAAAAAAAGTTTACAAACCATTTATCTGGTAAGGTGTTAATATCCAAAATATATAATGAACACATGCAAAAGAAAAGAGGGAAAAAAAACCTAGCAAGCCAATTAAAATATGGACAAAGGATCTAAAAAGGCATTTTTTTAAAGAAGATATAAAAATGGTGGAGTCCTCCAAGATGGCAAAATAGAGAGGGAGCGCACTGATAGTCTGGGAAAAGATAGTTTAATAAAAGTGGAGATACTGTAGTTTCAGGGAAGAGTTAGGGGAAAAAAATGCAGAGGAAACTCTTCCGGAACTAGTGGGACATGGGGACATGGTGGACCTACGTGGAGGGCACGGGCGCCCACGGCTCGGGACCCCAGCTGCTGAGTCTACGCACCAGCGTTGGAAAGGGACACTAACCCACTGTTGGTGGGAATGCAAACTGGTAAAGTCACTATGGAAGTCAGTTTGGAGATTCCTCAGAAACCTGAATATAACCCTACCACCTGCAGAGCCAACATCCCATATGGGCGCCAGTTCCAGTCCCAACTGTTCCATTTCTGATCCAGCTCCCAGCTAATGTGCCAGGGAAAGCAGCAGAAGACGGCCCAAGTCCTTGAAATCCTGGCTCCACTTCCAATACTAGCTTCCTGCTATGAGAAGCAGCAGATAATGGCAGATAATGGCTCAAGTACTCGGGTCCCTGCCACTCATCTGTGAGACTCACACTGAGATTCAGTCTCCTGACTTTAGCATGTCCCAGGCTGGGCTGTTGCAGGAACTTGAGAAATGAACCAGCAGATGAAGGATCTATGTCTACCTCTGGTTCTCTCTGCCTCTCAAATAAAATGAAAACTTAAAAAAAAAAAAAAAAAGACAAAAAGTACGGAGGTTCTCCAAAAGAATAAAAATAGAATTACCATATGACTCAGAATCCCACTTCTGGGTGTACATCCAAAGGAAATGAAATCAGCAATATGCACAGGTGTCTGAAACCCCACATTCATTTTAGGATTACTCACAATAGTGAAGATATAGAATCAACCTAAAGTTTCTGTTGATGAGAATGGGTAAAGAAATTATGAGACAGACAGACACACACACACAGATGAGAATACTTCAAAAAGTTCATGAGATGTTATTAAAAGATAATTTTATTTTGTTACAAAGAAGCCTGAAATGCATGCATATTTTTATAATACTCATTTTCATGAACATTTTGAAGACCACTTTTATGCACAAATTTCAAAAATGTTTGTGTATAAACATACATACACTATGGAGTATTGTTCAAGCATAAAATGAAGGAAATTCTGCCATTTTTTACAACATGGATGAACCTGGAGGGCATCATGCTAAGTGAATTAGTCAAAGGCAATTACTGCATGATTTCACTTGTATGTGTCATCTAAAAAAGTTGAACACATATACACAGAGTAGAATGATGATTACCAAGGGGAAGGATGGGAGAAAATGGGAAATACTGGTCAAAGGGGACAAACATTAATTATGTGATGAATAATTTCAGGAGACCTAATATACAGCTTAGTGAGGTGACATGTATAAACTAACTTGATTTTGGTAGTCATTTCATAAAATATATGTATATCAAATCATTACATTTGTTTATAGCCCTTGTTTATACTCCTGTTGAACTATGGTCTTTTCTTACTTTCTTACTTTTAAAGATTTATTTATTTCAAAGAGTTAGAGAGAGAGATATCTTCCATCTGCTGGTTCACTCCCCAGATAGCTAGAACAGCAGGGGCTGAGGAAGGTTGAAGCCAGGAGCTTCATCTGGGTCTCCCACACAGTGCCCAAGCACTTGGGCCATCTTTCAGCTGCTTATCCCAGATCATTATCAGGGAGACGGATTGGAAGTGGAGCAGCTGGGACTCGAGCTGGCGCTCATCTGGGATGCAAGCAGCAGCTTTACCTGCTGCACTACAATGGAAGAGGCTTTTTACTTATTGAACTCTATTTAGTGGAGCATTAAGCCTTTGACTACATTGTAAATTAAAAATATGTTCTCTCAAAAATTAAGAAAGAGAAAAGAAGGAAGAAGGGGATGGTGGAGGGCAGAAGGGAAGTATCATTCTATAAACTACATGGAACCTACTCTCTTTGTATTAATATCACATTAACATGAGAATTGTGTTGTAGTAATCACTGCACATTTACTGTGACTTTGAAAATCTAAGGTATTAATAAATTCCTTTAAAAAATAAAAAATAGTGGCTGGCATTGTGGCATAGCAGGTTAAGCTGCCACTTACAGTGGTGGCATCCAGTGTGGGCACAGGTTCAAGTCCCAGCTACTCCACTTCTGATCCAGCTCCCTGCTGGTGCAAAATCAGTGGGAAAGCAGTGGAGGATGGCACAAGTCCTTGGGCCCCTGTACCCACATGGGAGATCCAGAAGAAGCTCCTGGCTCCTGGCTTTGGTCTACCCCATCCCTGGCCATTGTGGCTGTCTGAGTAGTAAACCAGCAGATGGAAAATTTTTCTCTCTCTGTAACTGCCTTTCAAATAAATAAAATGAATCTTTAAAAATATATATTTTTTAAAAAAAGAAAAAATCATACAATTTTACTTCTCTATTACACCTCAATAAAGCTTGGTGAAAAAAGGCAGGAAAAAATAATTCCCAGAGTCATGTACTTTACCTCTCTGTGAGTAACCCCCAAATTCATCATTACCCAGAAGTTATTAATAGCTAAAAATCATACTCAGTGTCTAGTCAGCTTTTCAACATCATAACTTAATACCTAACATGAACTGCTTATGAAGACATCATCCATTGCCTCCCAGAGTGTGCATTAGCAGGAAGCTAGATGGGAAGCAGAGGTGTGACTCAATCTCAGACAATACAATATGGAATATGGTATCCCAAGTAGCAGCCTAACCTGCTGTGCCACAATGCCCGCCCCTACTCTTGCTCTTTAAGGCAATCACTGCCTACATTAAGACTTTTTCTGAGAATTAATGTGCATCAAAAGTCTAGCACAGTGCCTGACACACAAGAAATGTTCAATAAATAGTAGTCACATTTTGATATTAAACATTGTATTATGAACAAATTCACTCTCAACTTTTGACATTAACACACCACACTCCTCCCAGTCCTTTCAAATGAAGCTAGTATTTCCTTCAGCCAGCCCCCCCACCCCAGTTCAAGAAGTCAAGAGTGTCGCTCCCCCTCTTCGTGGAGGAGCGACACAGGACCCTGCGCTGTTCTTTCGTCTGCTCGGCCCTCCCCGGGTTTGCTGCTGGTTCTTCCCGGGTTGGCTACTATCCCTTCCACCTCCGTGGAAGGGCAGTTCCCCCTGGCCACATTCCCCACTTCCGCAGGGGAGCGGCACACCGCCGGCCGGCTTTCTCGGGGGCTGCACAGGTGTTCCTTCAGATGTTCCCCTTAGATTTTCCCGGTGCATGCCGTCTCTCTCCTCCTTTATAGTCCTCCTCCGCCAATCCTAACTCGGCTGCCCACACGCCGAGTACGCTGCTCTCCTCCAATCAGGAGCAAGTCCTACAGTTTATTGGTTGAACTGGAGGCAGCTGTGCGGAAGCTGTTTACTTCTCTCCCAGCGCCATATTGTGGGAGAGCAGATGCATAGAATAAGTCTTAATTCCAGTAACTCAGTCCAGTCCGGGCTGCTCCCCACAAAGAGAGATCAGTAATGCCTGTTTCTCAAGACTAATTCCACATCAGCGTTCCCTCATAATATCTGCTCAGCAAGTTCTGATATTTTTAGACTATGTTAGAGCTATTCTCAGTTATTTAGAAAATGTCAAGACTCCTATCTTACTCTTTGTTATTAAACTCTGGCGCTTCAAAATTAACATAGATTGCTCTTTTGGTACCTTGGCCTCACAAAAACTTCCTTAAGCCCCCCAAGATCTCCAGGAAACTTACCCATTTCTACTATAGCTACCTTAACTTGCAATTATTAAACAGCTCACCTCCAAGATCCTAAAACCTTGAAATTTATCTGACTAAAATTGAATATTTTTTTAACCTCTCCTACTCTGAACTTGCTCTTTCTTCTCAATTTCTCAGTATGCCCCTTAATCCCCAAGTACCCAAAACAAAAACTCTATTTCCTATCTCATTATCAAGTCTAGGCAACTATTTGGATAAATTCCCTGGAACTTCTATCATTCCCACCTTGCCATCACTCAGAAATCCCACAGTATGTTTTTCCTTCTAGGCTGTTGGCACTGCTAGGGAAACAATGGTAGAGCCAATATCAGATGGGTCCTCATTTCTCAGCAATTATTTCATTCAATGCCTACAGATGCCTTACTGAATTTCCTTCATTTCACTTCCAAGCTTACATTCTTAAAGGCTCATTCTACTTTTTCCTCTCTCAACAGATGACCTAATACTTAGAAATCAAATACATCTGTGCACTGTGGCACAGTAGGTCAATCCTCCATCTGCAGCACCAGCATCCCATATGGGCACCAATTCTAGTCCTGACTACTCCTCTTGTGATCCAGCTCTCAGCTATGGCCTGGGAAAGCAGTAGAAGATGACGCAAATACTTGGGCCCTTGCACCCGCGTGGGAGACCTGGAGGAAGCTCCTGGCTCCTGGCTTAGGACTGGCTCAGCTCCAGCCATTGTGGCCATTTAGGGAGTGAACCAGAGGATGGAAGACATTTCTCTCTGTCTCTCCCTCTCTCTGTCTGTAACTCTCTCTCTCTCTCAAATAAATAATAAATAATATCTTTAAAAAAAAAAAAAAAGTCAAAGACTGAGCTGGCGCCGCGGCTCAATAGGCTAATCCTCCGCCTACAGCACAGGCACCCCGGGTTCTAGTCCCGGTCAGGGCACTGGATTCTGTCCCAGTTGCCCCTCTTCCAGGCCAGCTCTCTGCTGTGGCCTGGGAGTGCAGTGGAGGATGGCCCAAGTTCTTGGGCCCTGCACCCCATGGGAGACCAGGAGAAGCACCTGGCTCCTGCCTTCGGATCACCGCGGTGTGCCGGCCGCAGCGGCCATTGGAGGGTGAACCAACGGTAAAGGAAGACCTTTCTCCCTGTCTCTCTCTCTCACTGTCCACTCTGCCTGTCAAAGAAAAAAAAAGTCAAAGACATCCAAAGTGAGCTCCCTCAATTTCCTTCCTTTGTTCTTCAAAATCTCTCTGTATCTCCACCTTCCGACTCCACCAGTTCTGGCCTCCAAAGCTGTGTGCATCTCCTCTTTGCCAAGGCTAATCCTCTCATTTGTCCTCTTGATTTTACTACTTCTTTATGAAATCTGGTTAAAAGTCTAGGCTCTGAAGTCAGACCATCAATTTCAGATCCAGCTCTACCACTTACTGCTGTTACTCTACCTTTCTAAGCTTTGGTCTCCTTATCTATAAAAAAAGATTAATAACAGTACCTATTCATAGGACCACTGTAAAACATAAATAAGAAAATTCACAAATCACTTAGCAAAATGCACAGCACACAGTAAATGCTTGATAACATAATAAACTGTGATTACTATTACCATCTTTTGCTTTATACTAGCTCTTGGCACATTCTTATTTGTTGTCTTGCTCAAAGCTCCTGATTTATTTTTAATTAATGAAATGAGGATTTGGTCCAGCCATCAAGATGCTGCTTAAGACATCTGCATCCCAGAAAAGCAACTCTAGCTTCTTGCTAATGCTTGGGAGGCAGCAGACGACTCCAACTACTCACATATTTGGGTCCTGGCCATCCAACTGGGAGACCTCAACTGAATTCCCAGCTCCCAGCTTTAGTCTGGCCCATCTCTGGCTGTTTCAGGCATCTGGGGGGGATGAACCAGCAGATGGGAACTCTCTGTATCTCTTTTTCTCTCCCAAGTAAATAAATTTTAAAATTTAGAAATAAATAAAAGATTTTTTTCTGGAATTTGCTACTCCTATTCCAAGAGTTCTTTCCTTCCTTTCACCATCAAACTTCTCTAAGGAGTAATACACACCTCCATCCCTGAGAAAGCAAGGAGTGGTAGAAAGACATTGGAGTCAAATACAGCCCAGTCATATGCCAAAACACTTACAAATGCTAATTTATTTATTTTTCAAGATTTTATGTGATAGATATTATAATTACCATTTTATAAATGAATAACTAAGGCTTAGAGAAGTTAAATAATTTTGAACCCAGGGCTTCCACTGAGCAAGTATGATCTAGAGCAAGCACTTTTTCTAAGCATGAAATTTTCCATCTGCAAAATGAGTATACTACCCATTTCTTTGGTTCACTAAGAGGATTAACTGAAATATATATGTAAAGCAAATGAATGAAGTTAAGTGCTAAATGAATTCCTGTTCTCTCTCATCCTTTCCTTAACCCCTTACAATCTAGGTTCTCCCTATACCACTCATTATTGTATCTCTTTATCTCCCTTCAGTTCTTACTCCTATTAGCAATATGACTGGGAAAATTAGTTAACTTCTCTAAGCCTTAGTGTTTCATCTTTAAAATGGTAAATAATAATATCTATACATAAAGTCATGTTAAATAAATGAATTAACATTGGTAGAGTGTTTTAGCATAGTGCCTGGCCTGTAATAAGCACTTAATAAATGGTAGTTGCCAATGACTTAAAAGTCATATCAAAGGATTGCTCAAGGCTCTCCCTCTCTAGGCTTCCGTGACAAACATTAGTCTGGTTTGCTTTTTGACCACTGACCATGACTTCTTCCATGAAGTCTTTATTCTCTTCAAAGCAGATTTGAGTTCCTTCTCTTGTGAACTCTCAAAGTACTCTGTACTTATCTTGAGATTAGGTATTCCCCTTACTCTGAATCATAGTCCCTTGTGTTACACATTGCATCTCCATTGCTTAATTGAATCTCATTTATCCTCACCTGGCACTTATTTATTCATGTAGAACTTATTATTGAGTACCTAATACAAGTCAGACCTATGCGAGGTACTAAACATACAAGATTAATAAAATTATTTTTCTTAAGGACCCTGTGGTTTAGGAAAGTAGAAAAGATAAGTAAGTAGTCTATTATTTGCAGTACAAGAACTACTATGGCTAGGGGAGAACTTGTTGTGGTGCAATGGGTTAAACAGCCTGAGACACTAGCATCCCATATCAGACTGCTGCTTTGAGTCTTGGCTGCTCTGTTTCCCATCTAGCTCCTTGCTAATTCGCCTGACCCAAGATGGCCCAAGCACTTGAACCTCTGCCACCCATGTGGGAGACCCTGATGAAGTTCCTGGCTCCTGGCTTTAGCCTGTCCTAGCCAGGGCTTTTGCGGCCATTTGGGGACTGACCAGCAGATGGAAGTTGGAGGCAATGTCTCAGAAAAGGCATTCTGTGCTTAGGAAATGGAAAGGCTGCACACAAGTATCTGTCAAATGAATGAACTATAAATAGGAAGTAACTGAATGAGGACGAGAAAGGGTACTTTAAGCCCAGAGAGAGAGTAGGTAAAAAGGCATGGATGGTGAAGTAGTTCAATATTGATGTAAGGGGGGTTCCTGACAAGAGATGAGCCTGGGAAGTGATGAAACTGGAAAGTAAAAGCAGGGTTGGGTGTTCCGGACATAGGCGTGTAACCAGACCCTAGACAGCAGATGATGGAGTGCTGATAGAGGGTTTTAAGCAGGAGAGGGACAACACGAGATTTGCAGTTTGGTAAAAGTACTCTCACAACACAGGGGAAAATACATTTCATGGGGCCAGGCTACACATAGAGTTAAATTAGGAGGGTTACGATAATTCAGATAAAGTATGAGAGGCAAAAATGAAAATACGAAAAATGAGCCAAGACAGATACTAAACTGCTGTAAAAATAAACTTCGACTGAACTGAATTATTGATACTTGTATCTCCTGCAAAGCCTGGCAGAATAGCATACACTTACAACCCGCTATGTCAATATTGTAGACAACTGTTACCAAAACCTAGTTAGAGAATAGCAAGCAGCTAACAGCCAGCTGAGTCACTTCCTGTAAACGGATTCCTACGTAAAGCCACCTTTTTCCATTACAGACCTCAAAAACACTTAACGTTTGTTATTCTAACCCAGAGAGTATAAACCCGCTCACTGTGGGTCTGTTTTGCGCCAAGTAATGTTTGAATAAAGTCCTTCGAAGGGGTCATGAGGTCCCGCCCTGTGCACGAAAACAAATGCTAAGAATTCTTTTCTCTTCGTCCCAGCGCTAGACCCAAACGCCTGCTGGTAGGTACTCCGTCGCGGCGCCGGCCATTTTCACCCAGCCGTTTCCCAGTTTACGGCAGGGGACAGAGGACCGGGAAGTGTCCCAGACCGCGGAAAAGCCAAATGGGAGAAGTAGCCGTAACGAAGCTTCAAACATTAACGACTCCAGAACTCTCACGATACCGGATCCAGTCTGTCCCTTGCTGCAGGACTCCCTCAGAAGTTAAGACGATACCTTCTGTAATCCCTGGGACGCTACCGACACTCTAAGAAACTAAACAAGTTTGTTTTCACTTACCCTAACGACCGCCATATCTACGACCCTCTCGGCTCAAGTGTCCTTACGGAGAGCGAAGAGGGACAAACTAGCTCGACAGGCTTTCCCTCAGGCAGCCCCGCCCCGTTACGCCCGCCTGCCCGCTTCCGCCCTTTCTCCGTCCCACAGCTGCTTTGGCGGCAGCTTTGGTTAGTTTAGCGGCAGTTTCGCATAGATCATCCTTGCGGTGGACCCTCTCAGTTCCCGATAAAAACCTTTAAGAATATCCTCCACCGCCCAGGTAAAAGTTATTTTCTTGGGTGCAGAACTTTTCATTATTTTTCTTTGTCTGATTTGACTAGATAACGACTTAAAACAGTGGCCTTAATACATGTGCTTCGGAAGCGAGCACAGCAGCGGCCTTAATAAATAATGGCGAGTAAAAAGGGTCACAAAAAGAACAAGTTAACTCTGTCCTACACGAGGACCTTCACTCATTATAAAACTGTTACTGAGGGGACCGGCGCTGTGGCGCTGCGAGTTAAAGCAGCAGCGAGTTAAAGCGGCGGCCTGCAATGCCAGCATCCCATATGGATGCCATTTCAGTCCCGGCTGCTCCACTTCCCACCCAGCGCTCTGCTATGGCCTGGGAAAGCTGTGGAGGATGCCCCAAGTGCTTGGGCCCCTGCACCTGCGTGGGAGACCCGGAAGGGGCTCCTGGCTCCTGGCTTCAGATCAGCTCAGCTCTGGCTGTTGTGGTCATTTGGGGAGTAACTTTCAAATAAATAAAATAAATTAAAAAAAAAAAAAAACTGTCACTGAGCGCCTACTCTGCCAAACAGATCATTACCAGTACAGAGCAGAATTGTAGTGGCTTCCCTTATAGAGCTTATGGAAAACGAGATACAAAGGAAGGAAAATGAAATATGTAGTGCGGGGATATGGTAGGAGTTTACTGGTTTTTTACTGGTTTAAGTAGATTAGGGAAAGACTGATAACATTGAGAAAAACCCTGAAGGAATTTAATAAAAAGTGTTACATGCAGAAGGAACAGCCAAGAAAAACACCAGAGTGACTGGAGTGATAAATACAGAGGCAGTAAAATAAAACACATTGTAGAAGCTGTTTGTGCCATAATGAAGAATTTGGATTTTATTCTGAATAAGATGGGAAGTCTGGAAGTTGTAACATGATCTAAATTACATTTTAAAAGGGTCATTTTGGTGTTCTCAGGGGAAGATGCCATGAGCAGGTGCAACACTCTCAATAAAATCAATCCCCTTAGGCTCCCTATGAACAACTCTGAGGAAAGAAGAGGTTCAGACTGTACCCATAAACATTCCAAATATTGATTCATTTACTTATTTTTTAAAGATTTATTTTATTTATTTTGAAAGAGTTACAGAGAGAGGTAGAGCCAAAGAGAGAGAGAGAGTTTTTCCATTCCACTGGTTCACTCCCCAAATGACCACAACAGCTGATCCGAAGCCAGGAGCTTCTTCCGGGTCTCCCACGTGGGTGCAGGGATCCAAGCACTTGGGCCATCTTCTACTGCTTTCCCAGGCCATAGCAGAGAGCTGGACTGGAAGAGGAGCAACCGGGACTAGAACCGGCACCCATATGGGATGCCAGCGCCGCAGGCTGAGGCTTTAACCCACTGCGCCACAGCAATAAACCTAATTTACTTATTAATTCATTCAACAAATATCTATCAAATGCAAACCTAATACAGACATTAGTGGCACACCATTTTTAATATCTGAAGCAGTTTTTTAACAGAAACCTCCTCTAAATGACATAATTGTTATAAAAAATAATGAAACTAATAATAATAGACACCAAAAATAAAATTTTTCTTTTGTTGAACTTCATATATGTATATATATATAATGTCATTATAAAAGCAAAGCACAAGCTAAATAGTATAGCACAAAAAGGGAAAAATAGTGGACCAATGTATTTTAATTGTATTAACACATTTTAGAGGAGAAAAAACTTATACCTACATTGATTTACCACTGTAATAAATAATAATAATATTACATTTTCTGGTTTTGAGCCTTAACACCTTCAACAACTTCTTCAGAATTTAATGTCTGCCTATTCAATAGATGTATAGGTAGATTTATCAATCTATGTCCATTGTTGAAGGATGAATACTTTTCATTAATTTAAAAATTTTTATTTAAGCTTCTTAAGAATTTCAGTATCAGCAAATTTTTTTTACATTAAGCAACAGATATGCAAATTGGAAAAGTCTTTAAAATTGTGATAAGCTTGGAATATATTCATAAAAATATTGCTTCCCCCAGATTACAGGAATTATGATGTTTTATTTTTTCAGGATTAAATATAGAGACATTTAAATTTTCCACAGTTGAAAATTTCAAGTAAAATATATTCACCAGAAAATTAACCATGAATTAGTATCATAGTTCAATAAAATTAAATATTTTCATGTATGAATTAAATTTACATTTTTAAAACAAAAATATACTTTGAAATTTGTGCTCAGTTTCACTATTTTAAATCTTATATATATATATTTTTAAAAGATTTTATTTATTTTTTTGAGAGGCAGAGTAACAGGCAGAGAGAGAGAGGGAGAGGCAGAGAAGTCTTCCATCCACTGGTTCACTCCCCAACTGGCTGCTGGGCCGATCTGAAATCAGGAGTCAGGAGCTTCTTTTAGATCTCCCACATAAACACAAATAACTCCAAGTGGTCACATAAGATGACAGAATCAAAGTAGTGGCCGGTGCTGTGGCTTAGTGGGTAAAGCCACTGCCTGCATTGCCGGCATCCCATATGGGCGCCTGTTCGAGTCCCCACTGCTCCACTTCCAATCCAGCTCTCTGCTATGGCCTGAGAAAGCAATAGAAGATGGCCCAAGTCCTTGGGCCCCTGCTCCCGCATAAGAGACCCAGAAAAAGTTCCTGGCTCCTGGCTTCAGATCTGTGCAGCTCCGGCCGGCCTTTGTGGCCAACTGGGGAGCAAACCAGTGGATGGAAGGCCTCTCTCTCTCTCTTCCCCCCTCCCCTTCCCCCTCCCCCTCCCCCTCCCCCTCCCCCTCCCCCTCTCCCTCTCCTTCTCCCTCTTCTCTCTGTGTAACTGTGACTTGCACATAAATAAATAAATCTTAAAAAAAAAAAGAATCAAAGTAACTCAGGTTCCATTTCTCTCGTTTTTCTTCTTAACATAGAAACCTTTTATTTAAGGTATACAAACTTAATGCATTTCATATATACAAATTTAGGAACATAGTTATTCTTCCCACCCTACCTCCCTCCTGCCCATACTCCCATCCTTCTTCCTCCTTCTCCTATCCCCATTCTTATTTTTTACAAAGATCTCTTTTCAATTAACTTTATACACATAAGATTAACCCTACACTAAGTAAAGAGTTCAACAAATAGTATGGGGAAAAAAAAAAAAAACTGTTCCTCAACAGGTGAGACAAGGTCTCTTCAAAACCATTGCATCTCAAAGTGTCAATTTCACTTCTATACATAACCTTGTTTGTCTTTTATAATCACAGTACTATCATTGCGCATTTAAAACCTGTTAACATGCAGGTATATGTTATACCACAAGATATGGAGTTACAAACTGCACCAAAGTTGAGCTCCAACAATTGGGAAACTTTGTGAAAGTTTTCTCTACAAGAATGTGTGTAATTCAGTCAACAGAAGTTGGAGACTAACTATATGACTGGGAATTCTCCAAATTAACTTTGATGAAGAACACAGTATCTGTTAAAGGATGTTGTAAAACTGCACTCATTTGAAGGTTACATATACATAAATAACTAAATCCCAAGAGTAACCACAAAAATCGTTTAGAACTTAGGACCTCCCCCCACCCAAAAAAAAAACTTTAAAGGAAAGGAGAAACATTTTATCGCTAACATTTTCTTTAAATTGTCACCATGTACTACCAAGGAAAAACTGAATGATTTTATTTCAATTTGTTATTGTTTTAGAATTATCTATGGATAATCAAGTCAAGTCTGACTGCTCTCACGGGTACACCCAGGTGTACCACTGCCTGGCATTGTTCTGTATGTTGAACATGATGCAATGACCAAAACAGACACAATCTCATGGAGCTTAACTGTGACTTTTTCTAGGACTATAATAATTTTTTTAAACTTGTGATTAACATGTAAAATGTGTACACTTTTAGGTGGGACAGTATAATATTTTAACAGATTCATACAATTTAAACTGATGTATCACAAAATCAGCCTCCATGTACATCCTCCATATTTGGAGGTGACCAGCTCCTGTCTGTCGCTCCCCCTCTTCGTGGAGGAACGACACAGGACCCTGCGCTGTTCTTTTGTCTGCTCGGCCCTCCCCGGGTTTGCTGCTGGTTCTTCCCGGGTTGGCTACCGACCCTTCCACCTCCGTGGAAGGGCGGTTCCCCCTGCCACCTTCCCCACTTCCGCGGGGGAGCGGCACACCACCGGCCGGCTCTCTCGGGGGCTGCACAGGTGTTCCTTCAGATAGATGTTCCCCTTAGATGTTCCTGGTGCATGTTGTCTCTCTCCTCCTTTATAGTCCTCTTCCACCAATCCCAACTCTGCTACCCACACGCCGAGTATGCTGCTCTCCTCCAATCAGGAGCAGGATCAGCTCCTGGAGGTCATCACTCAAGTTGGCAAGAGGCAGCTGCGTAGAAGCTGTTTCCTCCTCTCCCAGCGCCATATTGTGGGAGAGCAGATGCATAGAATAAGTCTTAATTCCAGTAACTTAGTCTAGTCCGAGTTGCTCCCCACACCTGTCCTCCAGTTTTTTATGTGGTATATGTTATTGTGATCTAGAATCACTGTATTGTATTGCTGTGAATTTTTTTATGATAAAGCAAAAAAAGTAAACAAGGGGCTGGCACTGTGGCGTAATAAGCTAAGCCTTCGCCTGCAACACTGGAATCCCATATGGGCACTGGTTCAAGTCTGGCTGCTCCACTTCCAACCCAGCTCCCTGCTGATGGCCTGGGAAAGCAGTAGAAGATGGCCCAAGTGCTAGGGCCCCTGCACCTGCATGGGAAACCTGGAAGAAGCTCCTGGCTCCTGGCTTTGGATAGGCCTACCTCCAGCCTTTGTAGCCATCTAGGGAGTGAACCAGTGGATGGAAGACCTCTTTCTCTATCTCTCCTTCTCTCTGTAACTCTGCCTCTCAAGTAAATACATATTTTAAAAAAAATAAGTAAACAAGATTATTTTGAATACTAATAAATACTATAGAAGGTGACTGGACTGAGATGGGAGTTACTTCATATTTGGAAGACAGAGAACACCTCTTCATAAAGCGGACCTGAATAACAAGAGGGTCTACTTACATGAATATATGAGTATTCCAGTACAGGGTACACAAATGCAAAGACTTTGAGCTTGGAACAAATGTGCTACTACATGAGTAAAGTAGAAAATGATAGAAGTGTCAAGAGCCAAATCGTATGTAAAAATATTAACTTTCGTTTTTTTAAAAAGATTTATTTATTTATTTATTTGAAAGAGAGAGAAAGGAGGAGAGACATAGAGAGAGATCTTCCATCCACTGATTCACTCCCTAAATGGCCACAAAAGGCTGAAGCCAGGAGTCTGGAGCTTCTTCTGGGTCTCCTATGTGGGTACAGGGGCCATCTTCCACTGCTTTCCCAGGCTCATCAAGAGGGAGCTGGATGGGAAGTGGAGTAGGTGGGACTCAAAACAGTGCCCATATGGGATGCTGGTGTTGCAGGCAGCAGCTTTACCCTCTATGTCACAATGCTAGTCCCTGAACTTTCTCTTTATAAAAGTCATTTATTCTTAAATATTGCTTGACTTGTTAGTGTGGATTTACCAATTGCTACTGATTGCATTGGGCACCAATGACAACCTTGTGTTATGGAGAATATTGAATCAAAATGAGAAATATTGATTCAAAATAAGATCTTGGCCTCTAAAGGAGACGTCACAAAATAAATGAGTTAAACTAGTCTGAAGGTGTTCGAAGTATATGTGAGAATTCTGGATAGTTAGGTTCCTTGATGCTACTACCACTAAATGTTAGCCTTCATTTGGCCTAATGTACAGACATTTCTGAAGAGTTCTTCAGATGTTTATTATGTAGGTATTCCTTTTCTTTTCTTTTTTCTTTTTTTTTTTTTTTTTTTGGACAGGCAGAGTTAGACAGTGAGAGGAGAGAGAGAAAGGTCTTCCTTCCGTTGGTTCACTCCCCAAGTGGCTGCTACAGCCAGTGCGCTGCGCTGATCCGAAGCCAGGAGCCAGGTGCTTCCTCCTGGTCTCCCATGCAGATGCAGGGCCCAGGGACCTGGGCCATCCTCCACTGCCTTCCCGGGCCACAGCAGAGAGCTGGACTGGAAGAGGAGCAACCAGGACAGAATCTGGCACCCCAACCGGGACTAGAACCCGGGGTGCTGGCACTGCAGGCCGAGGATTATCCAAGTGAGCCATGGCGCCGGCCAATTATGTAGGTACTCCTTAGGACACACCTTGAGAAACTAGTCAAGCCCAACTGGATGGACTGGATGACTTAAGAATGTATGTCATTTCTAGTTGTGCTATTTTAGGATTCAACAAGAACTCTTAATCTAATGGTATTTGGTGATCCTGAACAACTTCATTATTCTTGTGGATGTATGATACCTCATGTCCAGTGACTGTTATTCCCGCTCCATTTCAGTCTCCACCATAAGGGTCATACTCGACTTTGTTATCACTAGGAGAAGACTTTACCTCTGAAATTTTAAATTCAAACATTCTCTTCTCTGATCACTATGATCCTTTGAGTTCTTTGACCCACACTTTTTCTTTGATTTCTTCAAGATCCCTAGGTCTTATTCTTTGTATTAGCTATCTATGACTGTACAGCAGTTTACCCAAAACTTAGCAATATAAAAACTAAACTTTTATTATCTCATGGTTTCTGTGGATCAGCAATTCAGAAATAGTTTAGTTAGACAATTCTACCTCCTGATCTCTAGTGAGGTTGTAGTCAAAATATTGGCTAGAGTCGCAATTATCTGAAGACTTGATTGGGTCTATAGCATCCACTTCCACAATGGCTCAATCACTTACTGGGTTGTTGGGACAAGGCCTCTGTACTTAGCCATCCAATATTTCCATAGGGTTGTTTGAATATCCTCTTGATGTAACAGCTAGCTTCCTCCATAATGAGTGATCCAAGAGGAATTAGAAAACTACAATGCCTTTTTGTCCCAGTCTTGGATGTCACAGTCACTTTAGCCACATTGTATGCATTAGAAGTGAGTAACTAAGCCTACAGGGGATGGGAAGTAGGCTCTAGCTTTAAATGGAGGAATATAAAAGAATTTATATATATATATATATATACACACACACACATATATATATTATATAATTTAAAGCCACCACAACATCTCTCCATTTATACTATCTGTTGGCTTTTCTGGTGCCATTTTCTTTTCTAATTAGCCTAAACATCAGCAGAAGTTAAACAGCCACTTAGGATGAACCTATGCCACATTGGAATGCGTGAGTTTATGTCCTAGCTACTCTACTTTCAATTCTGCTTTATGTTAATGTGCACCCTGGAAGCCAGCAGATGATAAGTGGGCCTCTACCACCATTATGGGAGACCCGCATTGAGTGTAAATCTCCTGATTATGGCCTGGCACTTTTGTGGATGTTGCAGGCTTTTGGGGGAGTGACCCAGCAGATGGACAATTTCTCTGCGTCTGTCTCTCTGTCTTTCAAATAAATGAAAATAAATATTTTTAAAGGAATGCCTTTGAAACATTTTATCAGAAACTTTGATTAATATGGACTAATTTGGCCAGTGCCGTGGCTCAATAGGCTAATCCTCCGCTTGCGGCGCCGGCACCCCGGGTTCTAGTCCCAGTCGGGGCACTGGATTCTGTCCCGGTTGCTCCTCTTCCAGACCAGCTCTCTGCTATGGCCTGGGAGTGCAGTGGAGGATGGCCTAAGTCCTTGGGGCCCTGCACCCGCATGGGAGACCAGGAGAAGCACCTGGCTCCTGGCTTCAGATCAGCGTGGTGGGCCAGCTGCAGCGCGCAGGCTGCAGCGGCCATTGCGGGGTGAACCAATGGAAAAGGAAGACCTTTCTCTCTGTCTCTTTCTCTCACTGTCCACTCTGCCTGTCAAAAAAAAAATATATGGACTAATTTAGCTGCTGTGGCCAATGTTTCTACAGAAGATCCTGGATCCAGAGTTTCTTATATGCTGTTATCTTTTCCCTATCCTTTTCTAGTCTCTGAGGATTTCCATGAAGTTGAGTCAGAATGCCAAGGGCTTATGTGGATTTTTAACATACAAATAGATAAGAAGATTTATGACAATTAGAAAGGCCCCAAGTTTGAGGTATTGAAGAATTAATTTTAGCTGACCAAAAGCCTTGTTATGATGAGTTTTTTGTTTTTTGTTTTTTTTTTGTTTGTTTGTTTGTTTGTTTGTTTTTTTCAGGAAAGGTATTTGGCTTTTCCCTTGATTCGGCAAAGGGGAGGAAGGGAGTCAGGGAGTACATGGAAAGAAAGTGGCTCTGTATCAGTTAATCAAGGCATGCATGCTTTTAATGTCAATTGCCAACAGACAAAATTGCAACAAAGTTAAAGATTGAGTTGGCTTTCATTTGTGATTTGTCCATGGAGGCACCCTCCATTCTTTAAAGCAAAATGAGCACTCTCAATGAGCAATGACAAAAGAGTGGATTTTGTAAGATTGGGAAAAAGAAAACAGAACAATAGAAAAAAGCTGATTGGTTAACATCGAGTTACTGTCTTAGTAAGAGTTATAACAGGGAGGACTTTCTTATTATGCTGACTCAGATAGACTGGAATCCCCTGTTTTCTGAAAACCTGATCTGTTTGTGGATCTACTTACTTCCCCTTTGGTCTGCCTTGTGGGGACCTAGTGCAGGAGCACAGTACGAAAAATAGCCTCCTGGGGCTGGCACTGTGACATAGTAGGTTAAGCCTCCATCTGTGGCGCTGGCATCCCATACGGGTGCCAGTTTGTAACCTGGCTGCTCCTATTCCAATCCAGCTCTCTGCTATGGCCTGGGAAAGCAGTAGAATATGGCCCAAGAGCTTGGGCCCCAGCACAAGTGTGGGAGACCCAGAAGAAGCTCCTGGTTCCTGGCTTTGGATTGGCTCAGTTCCTACCGTTGCAACCGTTTGGGGAATGAACCAGCAGATAGAAGACCTTTCTCTCTGTCTCTCCCTCTCTCTGAAATTCTGCCTCTCAAATAAATAAATAAAAGCCTCCCATAAACTATGGTTAGCCCAGTTGAATAGCTGCTCACAGTTCACACAAGTCAAAGTACAGTGTTTTCCATTCACTCAAAGCTCAACATCAGTTCTGGGTATTCCTTGAACATTCCTTCTACCACTGGAGGAGACTGAACAACCTAGAAAGGCATTATTCAGCCTACTTTTCTCTATCCTATTTTCTGACACTTATCCCTTCTCATCACCATTATCACAATTTAGGCCACAGCATTCAGTACCAGATGCTGGGAAACCTTCACATACCTTCTACCTCAGTTCAAAAAGGACAAAGAAAACTTTTGTCCTTTCCTATTCCAGAAAGACATATCCCTGTTGGCAACACCTTCTTATCACAAAAACTTTAAAGAACTATGAAGAGGCCGGCGCCCCGGCTCACTAGGCTAATCCTCCACCTAGCGGCGCCGGCACACCAGGTTCTAGTCCCGGTCAGGGCGCCGGATTCTGGATTCTGTCCCGGTTACCCCTCTTCCAGGCCAGCTCTCTGCTGTGACCCGGGAAGGCAGTGGAGGATGGCCCAAGTCCTTGGGCCCTGCACCCGCATGGGAGACCAAGAGAAGCACCTGGCTCCTGGCTTCGGATCAGCGCAGCGCACCGGCCGCAGCAGCCATTGGACCAATGTAAAGGAAGACCTTTCTCTCTGTCTCTCTCTCTCACTATCCACTCTGCCTGTCAAAAAAAAAAAAAAAAAAAAAACCTGTGAAAAGTCTGAATTTTACTACATATAGTCGGGTAACAAGGGACCTTGTCAGAGTTTTTGTAGATGTTGACAAAAGACGTGAGATTCCTGTGTCAGAGAAAAGGGACCTTTTTTAAAAAAAGAATTATTTATTTATTTGGAAGTCAGAGTTACACGGAGAGAGGAGAGGCAGAGATAGAGAGAGAGAGAGAGAGAGAGAGTCTTCCATCCACTGGTTCACTCCCCAGTTGGCCGCAACGGCCGGAGCTGAGCCAATCCGAAGCCAGGAGCCAGGAGCCTTTTCTGGTCTCCCACGCGGGTGCAGGGGCCCAAGGACCTGGGCCATCCTCTACTGCTTTCCCAGGCCATAGCAGAGAGCTGGATCAGAAGTGGAACAGTCGGGTCTCAAACCAGCACCCATATGGGATGCCGGCACTTCAGGCCAGGGCGTTAACCCGCTACACCACAGCACTGGCCCAAGGGGAGCTTTTATTCATAGTAGGCAGCATGAGCTTCATGTTCACATCAGTTTCTCCAGCCTGCTGGTACTTTGAGAGTGATGTGGATGTGGAAGTGCACTACACATATTGGTGGGCTTATGTGATAGCTGAGGAGACCAGTTTTCTTATTAAGGTGATGCGAGAAAATATACCCAGCCTTTGTCATCAGGGTTGTCATTATCTGCACTATCCTGGTCAAGAAAAAAAGCAATCTACTTTTTACTCCAGAAGGCCCTATAGTTTCTTAGGCCATTTGCTATACAAATATTGTTGAAAATGTAATATGGTAAAAAGTTGTCATAAGATGGATAGAAATGCTATGAAAAATTGCTCCCTAACAAAGAGTAAATTGGAAATTGGGCACTTGATCCCAACCTTGGAGCACTTTAATCGATCATTTGACTTCATCTCCCTCCCCTTATTTCTTAGCTAATACAAAACAATTCCTTCTCCAACAGTCCTTTCTATTCATAGTATTTTTAGGCATCATTTTAAAGAGTCTCCCATTTTTAGAATTTAATGACTGGGGTGGGAACATACAATTGTTCGCATCACAAAGGACATCGATTTATTCTAAATCCTATTTTGTCTGGAAGCTTTTTGAAAATGTTTGGTGAATTGTTAGGGACCTGATAATGAGGCTATTACCCATTCTATGTTTTGTTTGCATATATATCACCAATTTCTGGCAATCTATTTTCAGAGAAAAGACTTTGGGGATAGCCAAAAAAACAGCTTTTATAAACTGCTCTGGTTTCCTATGCAATTAAGTATCCTTTAAGTTAATACCTTCTTATTCTGTATTTTCCATTTTTTTTGATCCAGATATTCCCGTTTACATGTGAATTAATTGGTATTAATCTAAGAGCACTAGAATGCATTTTCCCAAAATTATTTTAAATTCCTCTGTACATTTCTCTATTTTCTCTTAGGCTTTGGAAAGCTTTTGACAATGGCTGTTAGTTCAGAGTGAGGTCAGAACTTGAAGTCACAAGAAAGGGAATTTCTCTGTTTTGAAGCATATTGAAATTTAGGAGGTAATTGAGCTTTGGTGGTGTCTGATTGGAAAAATGGGAAGGGAAATGGATTAGAGGGAGAAATCAGGACAGAGAGAAAAGAGGAACAAAGGATTGGAAAAAACAATAGTAGCATAAAGGCCATTAGGTCCAGGTTGTGGTTTGGGAGGAATATAAAGAAGAGATCGTTTTTTTAAGTTTTTCATTTTTCTTTTGCTTGAGCCAAGGAATCTTTTAAAGAATCAATTTTTGAATGTGAATTTCTTGATATTTTCTGAAGCCAGTAAAAATGTAAATCGTTTAATGCTCAAAATTCTGTTCTCTTTTTTAATTCTAAGGCACCTCTCAAATATATAATTTTATTCATCTCAAAAGTTCTCTGGGCCGGCGCCGTGGCTCAATAGGTTAATCCTCCGCCTGTGGCGCCGGCACCCCAGGTTCTAGTCCCCGTTGGGGTGCCGGATTCTGTCCCGGTTGCTCCTCTTCCAATCCAGCTCTCTGCTGTGGCCCAGGAGGGCAGTGGAGGATGGCACAAGTCCTTGGGCCCTTGCACCCGCATGGGAGACCAGAAGCACCTGGCTCCTGGCTTCAGATCAGTGTGGTGGGCCAGCTGCAGCGCGCAGGCTGCAGCGGCCATTGCGGGGTGAACCAATGGAAAAGGAAGACCTTTCTCTCTGTCTCTTTCTCTCACTGTCCACTCTGCCTGCCAAAAAAAAAAAAAGTTCTCTGGCAGCAAACAGCACAGCAGTTAGGACACCACTTGGGATGCCTGCTCCCATATTGGAATGCCTGAGTTCAAGTCCTGGCTCCACTCCCAATTCCAGCTCCCTGATATTACACAGCTCATGATGGCTCAAGTAGTTGGGTCTCTGCCACCCACATGGAAGACCCAAATTGATTTCCTGGCTCCTAGATTCAGCCAGGCCAAATTCAAGCTGTTGGAGGCATTTGGGGAGTGAATCAGTAGATTGTTGGAGCATTTCTCTCTATCTTTCCCCCTTTAAAATTAAACAAATTAAAAAAGAAAACAGTTCCCTGGTGGTAGGCATTTGATCTAATTGTTTAAGATACCTATATTGCACATACGATCCATCACCAGCTCCAGATCCTATCTCCAGCTTTCTGCTAAGATGGACCCTGCAGGGTAGAGGTGATGGCTCAATGAACTGGGTTCTTGTCACCCACTTACATGGGACATCTGGTTTGATTTCCCAACCCTACCCCCAAACCCCCAGACCCAGCACCTATGCCTGGGCCACTAGGGAGTGAACCAGCAGATGACTAGATGACTCTCTCTCTCTCTCTCTCTCCCTCTTCCTCTCCCTTCCTCTCCCTCTCCCTCTCACCCTGCCGCGCCCCCCCCGTGTGTGTGTGTGTGTGTGTGTGTGTGAGAGAGAGAGAGAGATATTAAGAGAAAACTTTTTAAAAGTTCCCTGAACTGTAAAATTATATTTGATAAAATTATGTCATTTAGAAGTACAGAAATTGGGGTTACAATATTTTTAAAAAAGACAAGTGAGAAGTAGGAATCTAGCACAGACTTGTTCCAGAATGAGTGCAATTTAGGATTAGACTGAGATAAAAGTACGTGAGTCTGGGAACAAATGAAGTGCTGTCTATGCAACTCACATCTCAGGTGTCCAGGCCTAATGCCTGTGCTTTCCAAGTACACAGCCTGATCAAATATGTAGTTCCAGGCAAGACTGACATGTATGGAGATGGTATCATTTCCATAACTAGACTCCTATGGACAAGATTGAAGAAAGTTCTCACAAAGTGACCCATGGCAAAATCTGACTATGAGTGCTGCTCTAAGAAAAAAATGCTGAACATTTTATGCCCTTGGGACTGAATTGAGGAATAAAATTTGAGGTTGCAGTTGTGCTCTTTGTTGTGCACTTTCTCTTATATGAGAGTACTTCAAAATGTTCATAAAAATTGAATTAAAAGTATATTTATTTTGCTGAAAATGTTTTGAAATCCATGCACAGTCTTTTCAAAATATACTTTTCCTGACCTTTTTGAAGACTACTCATATCTGAACAATAAAAATGACAAGAACAGTTAGAAATAAATATTGCTGAGTAACAAGTAATATTTCCACTGAAGATGAAAGGTTTCTTCAAATGTGGTCTGATTACTAAAAGCATTTATGAAGATGGTTCCTGACTCCAAGGAAACACAGTAAACTCAGCATTTGGAGAGTTTAAGTAAAAGAAACTGAAGTTCCACTTACTGTGAGGCTTCACTCCCTCAAGGTTAGAGAGCCTGGAAGCAGGAGACTCCATAGGAGATGGAAGAGCACATTGTCTTGGAGTCAAAGGTTTTGGGCCACGTTTATGAGATCTTCATCTTGACTGGGTCTCAGGAGGCTCCCATGTCTGTAGCAATGCCAATTCCTCAAAAAATATTTCCCTATTGACAAGGTACTGCTCTGTGTATTGCTTGCTGAGGAAGGAAGAATACCCCTTCAATAGAAAATCAACACTGTATCAGAGGGGCAAAGGCAGAATTGAGATACTTATTGGGATTTTTATAAATAGGCTTTACTTATTTTTTTTTAAGGGAAAGAGTTTATTGGGGGAAACCTGACAGACTTAAGGGAGTGGGTGAAGAAGAAAAGAGGGAGAAGGAGAGTGTAAGAGACAGAGACAGAGGTCAGGAGACGGAGAGGAAGAGAGAGACAGAGACAGAGAGAGCTCAGGAGATGGAGGGGGGAGCCATGTGTTCAGGAAGAGGTCCTTTTAAAACTGCCTGGAGGCAGGCAGGGAAGTAGGAGCAGTGAATCCCATTAGGATGGGGGTGGAGCTTGACACTGGTGGTTGGGTCATGTGGCCACCTGACTTCCAGCAGTGGTGGTGGGGGCAAGAGCCTAGGATGGTGTCAGGGTGTAGATTGTGAATAGGCTTTATTTTTAAAGCAATTTTAGACAAAGAAAAATTAAACAGAAATTACAAAAATTTTCCAACTACCCTTTGCCCTGACACATTCATGGCCTCCCCAGCTATCAACATCCAGTACCAGAGCGATATATTTTTAACAAGTGATGAACTTACATTTTCATATCGTTATCAAGCAAACTTCATAGTTTAAATTAGGATCAACTATTAGTGTTGTACATTCTATGGATTTTGACAATTGCATAATAACAAGCTTTGGGGCCAGATCTCCCACGTGAATGCAGGGGCCCAAGGACTTGGGCCATCTTCTGCTGCTTTCCCAGGAGCATTAGAAGGGAGCTGGATCAGAAGCAGAGCTGCTGAGGCTACAACAAACACCCATATGGGATTCTGGCATTAGAGGCAGAGACTTAACCAATTATGCCACAGTGCTAGTTCCCATTCCTTTTGATAAAAAAATATTTATTTAGGGGGCCAGCACTGTCTCATAGAGGGTAAAGTTGTCGCCTGCAGTGCTGGCATCCCATATGTGCGCCGGTTCGAGTCCTGGCTGCTCCACTTCTGATCCAGGTCTCTACTATGGCCTGGGAAAGCAGTTAAAGATGGCCCAAATGCTTGAGCCCCTGCATCCATGTGGGAGACCCAGAAGAAGCTCCTGGCTCCTGGCTTCAGATTATCCTGCTCCACCTGTTGCAGTCATTTGGAAGTGAACCAGCAGATGGTAGATTTCTCTCTCTCTCTCTCTCTCTCTCTCTCTTTTTCTCTCTCTGTCTCTGCCTCTCTCTAACTCTGCCGTTCAAATAAATAATCTTTAAAAAAAATAGAACTATCTACCACTATAGTATCATACAGAAGAGTTTCACTGCTCTAAAAATCCTCTGAGCTCCATCTATTCATAACCTCTACACTACTCCAACCCCAGGAAACCAAGATGTCTTTACTGTTTCCACAGTTTTGCCTTTTCCAGAATGTCATACAGTTGGAATCATAGTGTATGTAGCCTTTGTTTCACTTAGTAATATGCATTTAAATTTCCTCCATATTTCTTCAAAGCTTGATAGTTCATTTCTTTATATTACTAAATAATCATCCATTGTATGAATGAACCATAGTTTATCTATCTGTTCACCTAAAGGGGGACATCTTCATTGTTTCTAGGCTATAAACATCTGTGAACAGGTTTTGTATGTAAATAAAATTTTAACTCTTTTGGGTAAATATCACGAGCTCAATTGATCATATGGTAAAATAAGTTTTTTTTTTTTTCCTGTAAGAAAGTGGCAGATTGCCTTCCTGGCTACACACTATTATATTCCCACCAACAATAAATGAGATTTCCTGTTGCCCCACATCCTTGTCAGCATTTGATATTGTCAGCGTTTTAGATTTTGGCCATTCTTTTTTTTTTTTTTTCATTTTCGATTCTCTTTATATACAGAAGATCAGTTTAGCATACAGTAAAGTGGTATCTCTTCGTTTTCATTTGCAGTTTCCTTTTGACATACACTGCTAAGCATCTTTTCATATGCTTTTTTCCATTTGCATAATGTGAGATGTTGTTTTCCATTTGTATAGTGTTGAGATGTAATCTGATAGTTTATTTTCTTGTTGTTAAGATTATTTACAGTTTTAAGTTTAATTTAAGGCAGGT
Organism: Oryctolagus cuniculus; assembly: GCF_051225735.1. NCBI lineage: Eukaryota > Metazoa > Chordata > Mammalia > Lagomorpha > Leporidae > Oryctolagus > Oryctolagus cuniculus. The sequence goes on from NC_142888.1 coordinate 65,490,337, forward strand.
CTTCCAACATAGAGAGCTTGGTAAGGGTTGAGAAAGAATTATAATTGTTTAAGATTAGTGAACAAAGCAAAGTGAGGATTTTGAGGCAAGGAGATCAAATAATCTCTGGATGTTAACCGTCATTTGATGCTTTCTTACACAGAATTGATGGATCTTTCAGAAAGTTCATAAAGTAGAAAATAAAGTTAATTACAACTTTTATTGTCCTGGGATGTTAGCAGAGGTGGAGTGATGTAAATATATATCCTAAGCCAATAGGTAATACATTAAATTTGTTGAAGTCAATAGGTATTGTCATAAAATGGTAAAAAAATTTAGCAGTATAGGCATATGATTTAAAGTTGATTTTTGAATTTTATTTTTAAAATGTTCAATGTTGGACATTCTAGCACAGTGATTTAAGCCACCATTTGAGATGGCAATCATCCCACATCGGAGTGCCTGTTTGAGTCACAGCTACTAGGCTGTGATGCAGCTTTCTGCTAATGCATGCTGGGGAACAACAGATGATGGCTCATGTACTTAGGTTCCTGTTACCCACATCAGAGACCCAAATAGAGTTTTGGACTCCTTGCTGCAACCTGGTTCAGACGTGGATGTTTTGGGCATTGGGGGAAATTAACCAGCAGGTGGAAGATCAATATCTCTCTCTCTCTCTCTCTCTCCCTCCCTCCCTCCCTCCCCCTCTCCTTCACCCTCTCCCTCTCCCTCTATCTCCTCTCCCTTTCTCTCTCTCTCTCTCCATGCCTTTCAAGCAAATGAAAAATAAATAAATATTTAAAAAATAAAAAATGAATGTTCAGTAATGACAGAATAAATAGCTAAAATATTTTTAAAGATTTATTTATTTATTTAAATGCAAAGTTGAAAGAGAGAAAGAGATATCTTCCATTCACTGGTTCACTCCTGAAATGGCCACAACAGCCAAGGCTGAGCCAGGCTGAAACCAGGACCCAGGAGCTTGATCCAGGTTTCCACCTGGGTGGCAGGGGCCCAAGTATTTTAGCCATTTTCAGCTGCTTTTCCCAGGCTATCAGCAGGAAACTGGATCAGAAGTAGAGCAGCTGAGTCTCAAACTAGCACTCATATGGGATGAAGGCCCCTAACTAAAATACTTTAAAAAGTAGTTGGTTCTGAGAAGCTGGACTGGAGATGGGAGGAAGTTTGAGGGAAAAATCTCATATTATAATAATTGGCTGAATTCAGCTCTGGAAATACATGAGGTCTTCAAAATCTTCATAGAAAATGCACATGGTGAAAAACAACTATGCATGAATTTAAAAACATTTTGTATCAAAACAAACATGTTGTAATTACATTTTCCACTAACTTTTTTTGCAGTATCCTTTAAATACTTTCCTGTTCACTTGTGGCATTTATACATACTTCAAGAATCACTTCAGTTTGCACATTTACATATGGTTAAATGCAAAATATTTTGCCCATCTTAATGCAACCAAAGAGTGAATTAAGAATCCTTCTGCGGGTGCGGATCCGGCTGAAATGCCCATGAGTGTATTTCAAGCATGGAAAGCCAAGACACTCTGGGGTAAAAAAAAAAAAAACCTAAATGAAAGATCTCTGTGAGTGAGAGACCAGTGGAAAGAACGGGTCATCAAAGAAGGAGGTACCTTTCTCTGAAGGGAGGAGAGAACTTCCACTTTGACCATGGCCTTGTCTAAAAATGATCAGAGTCGGTGAACTCAAAAGGCTTCCATAGCCTTGGCGACTCATGACAAGAGCCTAGGGTGATTACTGATGCCATAAACAAGAGTGTCAATTTGTTAAGTCAACAACAGGAGTCACTGTGCACTTACTCCTCATGTAGGATCTTTGTCCTTAGTGTGCTGTACATTGAGATTTAATGCTATAACTAGTACTCAAACAGTATTTTTCACTTTATGTTTCTGTGTGGCAGCAAACTGTTGAAATCTTTACTTAATGTATGCTAAACTGATCTTCTGTATATAAAGAGAATTGAAAATGAATCTTGATGTGAATGGAAGGGGAGAGGGAGTGGGAAAGGGGAGGGTTGCGGGTGGGAGGGACATAGGGGGGAAGCCATTGTAATCCATAAGCTGTACTTTGGAAATTTATATTCATTAAATAAAAGTTAAAAAAATAAAGAATCCTTTTGTGGGGCCGGAGCTGTGGCTCACTTGGTTAATCGTCCACCTGCAGTGCCAGCATCCCATATGGGCACTGGGTTCTAGTCCCAGTTGCTCCTCTTCCAGTCCAGCTCTCTGCTGTGGCCCGGGAAGACAGTGGAGGATAGCCCAAGTGCTTGGGCGCCTGCACCCACGTGGGAGACCAGGAAGGATCACCTGGCTCCTGGCTTCAGATCGGCGTAGCTCCGGCCGTAGTGGCCATTTGGGTGGTGAACCAACGAAGGGAAGACCTTTCTCTCCCTCACTGTCTAACTCTATCTGTCAAATAATTTTTAAAAAATTTTTAAAAAAGAATCCTTTTGCTTCCAACTCCTAAACTCGAATATACAGCATTTTAACATTTGAGTCTGATGTGTGTATTGCTTAGTAACAGGTGGAATATTAAAGGTACTCTTTTTTTAAGGATTTATTTATTTATTTGAAAAGCAGAATTGTAGAGAGAGACAGAGGCAGAGACAGAAGCGGAGGTCTTCCATTTGCTGGTTCACGCCCCAAATACCGCAATGACAGGAGCTGTGCCAATCTGAAGCCAGGAGCCAAGAGCTTCTTCCGGGTCTCCAACGTGGGTGCAGGGGCCCAAGGACTTGAGCCATCTTCTGCTTTCCCAGGCCATAGCAGGGAGTTCAATTTGGCAGCGTAGCAGCTGGGACTTGAACCAGCGCCCATATGGGATGCTGGCATGCAGGCAGTGGCTTTACCTGCTAAGCCACAGCGCCACCCCTAAAGGTACTCTTTAATAGGAAGTCTCTTCATAAATTCTCGGTCTGTGTTTGACCTGAACATCCATAGCTGTTTGACAGGGACAGCAAAATCACTTTGCTATTACTGTTGACCAATAATTGTGAATTGGGATTTTCCTGATTTAGTAGAAGTAAAGAATACGATAGGAAATGATTGGGAACCTGATCTCGGGCTTGAGCTGTAGACTTGATGGCAAAGCCTATGAAAAGGCAATTTCATAAAAGGGAATATAAATGATGAAAGTTTGAATAAGTTCTTTGTTAAAGAGAAAAATGCAAATTAAAACAGCAATGACATACTGACACTGAAAATACCTGGTACTTGAAAGGGTACAGAGAAAGGATTACCCTGCTGGAGGCAGTGTAAATTTGCACAGCTCTTTTGAGGGAGCACTTCAACAACATCTAGTAAAGTCTGTAATATTCATACTATATGTTGTAGCAGTTCCACTTTTATGTGGATATTCTACAGATGTTCTCCCACAAGAGTACAAGGAATACACACAAAAATGCTTATGTTAGCATCGTTTTGTGATACCAAAGAAATGAAAAGCAACATTAATGTAGATGAAATGGTAAACTGTTTCAGTGTAGTCATGTCAAAGAATATTAAAAGCATTTTAGAGAATGAGGTTCTTCTATATGGGCAACATAAAAAGATCTCAAAGACATATGATTTAGTGAAAATAGCATGGTTTAGAAAAATTCATTTTCCATATTATCTTACATATATAAATATATGTAAAACAAAACACAAATACTTCATATTTTCTGTGGACACTTACATAAGTTTATAAATGCGTACATATAATACACATTAGACTGATAACAGTGTGGTGGGAGTCAGACCAGAACGAGTGGTGGTCATCAAAAAAGACTTTATTCCTGTTTACAATATTTTGACTTTTATTTACATTAGAGTGTTTTCATATGCTACCTCTGTAATTAAACACTATAGTACACAGTAAAGGAAATGGAAGGGTTTATTGCCTGCTATGATTGGCGTGTGCAGCTGTGTATCTGAAATATTGTACCATGCTCCATAAAAATGTACACGTATTTCATAGGAATCCAAAATGTAAAGACAAATATTAAAAATCCATGAAGGGAGTGGCACTGTGGAACAGCAGGTTAAAGCTCTGGCCTGCAGTTCTGGCATCCCATGTAGGCACCAGTTTGAGTCCTGGCTGTTCCATTTCCTATCCAGCGCTCTGCTATGGCCTAGAAAAGCAGTAGAAGATGGCTCAAGTGCTTAGGCCCCTGTAATCATGTGGGAGACCCAGAAGAAGCTCCTGGCTCCTGGCTTTGGGTTGGCTCAGCTCCGGCTGTTACGGCCATTTGGGGAGTGAACCATCGGATGGAAGACCTCTCTCTCTCTCTCTGTAACTCTGTCTTTCAAATAAATAAAATAAATCTTAAAGAAAATTTAAAAAATAAAAATATAAAAATCCATGAGAATAGAAAGAAAAGGAACTTGACTGGGATAAGATGACTGATGCAAAACTCAACCTATAATTGAGCTGCTTCTAGATAATGTCATCAAATATTACAAACTACATAATTCCAATCACTGATATTAAACTATTACTATAGACTTATAAATGTTATTTTATGAATATTTTTAATATTTTTACTGAAAATTGATTATTTTTGTGGGAGGAATTCCTATCAAGGGATCTTTAGAGGCTGAAAGCATGAGAAACATGACATAGTGAGAGGTAGAATACTCTATATGTAGAATGATATCTTCACAATACCATTAACATTTCTCAGACAAGTAGGGAAATTTAAAAATGAGAAAATATAATTTGACAGGTAGGAAAAATAAAGAGTGCGGCAAGATCACAGAAGAAAACGTTGGGGATGGCACTGTGGCACAGGAGGTAAAGCCACTGCCTGAAGTGCTGGCATCCCATATGGGCACTGGTTTGAGTCCTGGTTGCTCCACTTCCAATCCAGCTTCCTACTAATGTGCCTGGGAAAGCAGCAGAAGATGGCCCAAGTCTTTGGGTTCCTGCTCCCATGTGGGAGACCCCAAAGAAGCTCTGGGCTCATGGCTTCAGATGGGCCCAGCTCTGGCCATTGTGGTCATTTTGTGTGTGAACCCATGGATGGAAGACCTCTTTTTGGCTGCTTCTGCCTCTGCCTCTGCCTCTGCTTCTCTGTAACTCTGCCTTTCAAAATAATTAGATAAATCTTTAAAAAAAGAAGTAAATGTTGGATCAAATATTATAAGAAGCTATTGGTGACTTTATTGAGAGTGATTTCAGTGGAGGGATGGATGCACAGAATGGATTGAAATGGGTTAAGGATTGAGTAGGATGCAATAAAATAAACGACAGTGACTTTGGATTGTCCCATCAAGATGTTTGACTATGAAGAACAGAAAGGATGATAACTAGACAAAGATGCAAACAAAGTCAAAATAAAGTTTTAGTTTTCCCCTGAGATCAGATAATTTTAATGACATGTATCCACTGAATAGGATGAGCTAGCCAAAAGGGAGACTGAAGAAAGAGAAAATGATTCGCTGAGGCTGGAAGCAGATGAGAGTGTATCAGTATGTAGAATACATGTGGAGTATTGTGCTCTGGGTAGGAGGCAGCTTATTCCTTTCAAACTCAAGAAGATGGGGCCAGCACCAGAGCACAGTAGGTTTATCCTCCACTTGTATTGCTGGCATCCCATATGGGCACCGGTTCGAGTCCCAGCTGTTCCACTTCCAGTCCAGCTCTCTGCTATGGCCTGAGAAGGCAGCAGAAAATGGCCCAGGTCCTTGGGCTCCTGCACTCACATAGGAGACTGAGAGGAAGCACCTGGGGGTGATCGGCGCAGCACAGGCCATAGCAACCATTTGGGGAGTGAACCAACAGAGGGAAGGCCTCTCTTTCTCTTTCTCCCTTTCACTGCCTATAACTCTATCTCTCAAATAAAATAAGAAAATCTTTTTAAAAAAAAAAAAAGAAACTCAAAAGGAGATGAAGAAAGGTGCCAATGTACTAAGTTTGTCAGTGGGAGTGTGAAAATTGAGATAGTTGAAAACTGATAGCCTTTAACCTTTTCTATAAAGTTCAGGGTTTGGTATTTTGTTTGTCATGAATTAAGGGACCTGAGGGGTATGGTGATGGTTTAGGATAGCTGTTTAAATTTGGATGGGCAGAAACCTCAGATGAAAAGTAATCTATTAAAACCTTCCCTTTGGCTTAAGGTACAATGTAGTAAATTGACCATAAGAACCTAGAGAAGCTCCAGGCCTAACAAAAGTGTCTTGTCCTGACTTTAACATGAAATACAGGATATCTTTGCTCATGTGTTATGTTCTGACCAACTTCATTTTACAAACTGGAGCCCTGTAAATGAAAGGGAGGCTAAGAAATATTTAAAAGGGGGCCACCCTTGTGGTGTAACAGATTAAGCTGCCGCCTACCACACCAGCATCCCATATGGGCACCAGTTTGTGTCCCATTGCTCCACTTCCAATCCAGCTCTCTGCTAATGTGCCTGGGGAAGAAGCAGAAGATAGCCCAAGTGCTTTGGCCCCCACACCTATGTGGAGACCCAGATGAAGCTCTTCGCTCCTGACTTTGGTCTGACACAGCCCCAGCCATTGTGGTTGTTTGGGGAGTGAAGATCTCTCGCTCCATCTCTCCCTCTTTCTGTGTAACTCTATCTTTCAAATAAATTTTTAAAATCTTAAAAACATAAATGTTCAAGAATATTTCTATAATTCTTCAAATATTATTGTATTTTACTTCTAATTCTTCACAAAGTAAGTTGAGCTAGTATAGCCATCCAAGTGAATGAATGCTGGATTAAGTGAAAGAAATATCTACATATTTTACAGGCCCTGATGTTATACTAATCTCTGAGATTCCAAGTCCTGTGGTGGTCTATGGATTAGGAAGAAGATTATGAGATGGCCTTTAAATACCAATGTCCACTAAAAGAAGTTAAAGTTCCTTGGAGAAATCATTGATTCTAGGAATGCAGTAGGAAAAATACTGGACAAACCTGGGAAAAAATGCTGATAAAAGCATGTTGAAATGATAAAATATCAGCCCTTTATGTGATCACACTATTATGGGCATAAAAAAGCAATGATAATAATGGATTATAAATCATTGAATAAGATCAGAAAGTCTATGTCTTTTTAGATATTAATAATTGATGAAAAAATTAAATGTTTGATAAAAGGGTTAAGGTTCTAAAACCAATGGGAAGTCTGAGGGACTGCTCCAGGTTGAAAGAGTCTAAAGGATAATGACTTGCAACTTGTGATTCTGAACTGGCTCCTTATGCCATAAAGGACACTACTGGGATATTTGGCATAAGTTTGATAGAGTCCTTTAACTGCCTGATTTTGATGATTGTATTGTGGTTACATAGGTACTTGTTCTTATTTGTAGGAAATACATGCTAAATTGTTCCAGGGCAGTGGTGCATCAGGTAAGCTATTTATTTACTTAAAGGTTTATATATTTTATTTGAAAGAGTGATAAATAGAGAGATCTTCCATCTGTCAGTTCACTCCCCAAATGGTTACAAAGACTGGGGCTGGTCCAGGCCAAAGCCAAGAACCTGAAACTACATCTGCCATCTCCCACAAGTGTGGCAGGGGCCCCAATATTTTGATCATGCCCCACTGCTTTCTCAGGAATACAGAAGGGAAATAGATCAGAAGTGGAGCGGCCAGGACTCCACTGGTACTCCAGTATGGGATGCTGGCTTTGCAAGTGGCATCCTAAACCACTTCTCCACAGCACCAGCCTCAGGTAAGCAATTTAGCATTAAATGGTCCAGAAATAACAATACTCTCTATGATATAATTTATAATTATAATTATAATAAGAATAAAAACACAAATTCCTGTTACATTCCCATAGACTTTTATTTAGTATTAGGGACTGTTCTCAGAATTTGTTTTTCAACTACTTCTCCAAGAGATTTTTGATGTATTTCAAGTCTGAGAATCATTACATTAGAGAAAACTATGTTATTAACAAGTTAAACAGGAGCAATAAATATGAATTGAATTTTTTGCTATGGTTAGGTTAGGTTATGGTAGGATTTGATGTCTAAGATTATGTTGCTTTTTAGAGAGAAAACATTCTTCTAATTCTTATACTAATAGATACTACTTAATATTTGCTGAAGGATATTTTACATAATAACACAGTAGAGAAAGCTCTAAGAAGAACCCTTTGTGTGAATACTTTATTCACAGTTAAAGAGTTTTTTCTTACAAGAAAAATGCAATAAAAGTGATTGCCAGTGTGGCTTTTCATGACCACCCTAATTATTTACTCTGTTTCCTCAACTATATTATAAGCCCTAGGAGTCTATGTATAGATTTGTTTTTCTCACCATTGTATCTCCTAGTGCCTAGCACAATACAGGTTACATAGTTGGTGCTCACCTGTAGGTTGAATAAAATGAATGTCATAACTCTTTCAATCTCTCTGCGGTAATTTTTCAATGAAATATTGCTATTAGGATATAGATGTTCATGCATTCAGTGTTTGGATTCAATTTATCCCATATAAAATGTTCAGCTATTTAAATCAGAACCAAAACCATTAGCTTAAAACTGGGACAAAGCAATAAAGAAAAATGGCTAGTTTGGTTTGACCTTATTCATCATTGTCTCAACATATTACAGTGGGCATAAACTAATATGTATTATATATAATACATATAATTTAATATGAATATATACTTGTATATACATATTAAGCATATTAATATTATCTCAGCATCTGTCGCTCCCCCTCTTCGTGGAGGAACGACACCAAACCCTGCCTAGGCTTCATATCCGAGTCACGGCACCATTATGTCGCTCCCCCTCTTCATGGAGGAACGACACAGGACCCTGCGCTGTTCTTTTGTCTGCTCGGCCCTTCCTGGGTTTGCTGCTGGTTCTTCCCGGGTTGGCTACCGTCCCTTCCACCTCCGTGGAAGGGCGGTTCCCCCTGCCACTTTCCCCACTTCCGCGGGGGAGTGGCACACCGCCGGCCAGCTCTCTCGGGGGCTACACAGGTGTTATTCAGATAGATGTTCCCTCAGATGTTCCTGGTGCATGTTGTCTCTCTCCTCCTTTATAGTCCTCTTCTGCCAATCCCAACTCGGCTGCCCACACGCCGAGTACGCTGCTCTCCTCCAATCAGGAGCAGGATCAGCTCCTGGAGGTCATCACTCAAGTTGGTAAGAGGCAGCTGCGTAGAAGCTGTTTCCTCCTCTCCCAGTGCCATATTGTGGGAGAGCAGATGCATAGAATAAGTCTTAATTCCAGTAACTTAGTCTAGTCCGAGTTGCTCCCCACAGCATCCATCCAAAGGAAGGGAGTAAATATGGATCTTCTAGAGTTAGATCTGGTGGATCTCTAAAGTACTTGAAATCCACCAAAAGGAAAATTTATCCTAACTACCCTTACAAAGCACACCAGCAGTATTATTTAGAGGTTGGTGAATTGGCAACAGAGATTTTTAGCGAGGTGATAGCTAGAGACACAAGCATTGCAGGATCCTAGGATATAATGGAACCTTCTATTTCTCTGAAATCCTAAGATTGTTTAACAGACTTGGTTTTTATGTGTGTTAACAATAAGTTACTTGGGATTTAAAATAGTAGCACCAAACTTGTTTGACAATTTATATAGAATTATTTTTATAATGTCTTAAAAATAAAATGTTATTCATTTTTTCCGACTTGGAAGGCAGAGAGAGAGAGACAGAGACAGAGAAAAGAGACATCTGTCCATTACTTCACTCAAACACCCATAATAGCCAGAGGCAGGCCAGGATGAAGCCAAGGAGCCTGGAACTCCATCCACATCTCCTACATGGGTGGCAGCATAACTCTAATGAATGTATCTTTCTTCTCCTTTCACATCCTGGTTAACAAAAGCTAGGGGCTGATATTGTGACTAATTAGATTGTCTGTTCAGTTCATCAGATAAATAATGCTTTTTGAGAATTCCAGAAACTAGCCTTGAGAAAGCTGGCTGAAGTTGCAAGGTAAACTGCCCCCTCAACAGTCAGCATGATCAGAGGATTGAATTTATGGACCACAGGATGAAAGGAACCACTGTGACTCTAACTAACCCCTTATTGCCTGGCTTAAGGTCAACATACAGCTGGCTCTATCCTTAGTTCCCCTAGTTCCTGAATTCCCCCTTTAACTCTCATTTCTGCTGCTTCTAAAGTCTTCTTACTGATTTGAAAACTGGGAATAGCACTTTTCAGATTGAAGATGTATGTTTTCCCTCTAAGATTGCTAGGCTCTTGAATAAAGCTATTTCCTTCATCAATTGTTGTCTCTGGTGAATTGGCTATCTAGCAACAATTATCTCAGGCCTAGTTTTAATGGCAGCAGCAGGGGCCCAAATTCTTAAGCAATCACCTGCTGCCTGCCAGGGTGTGCATTAACAGGAAGCTGGATCTCAAGTGGAGTAGCTGGGACTTGAAACACATTCTGATATGGCATGTGGGCATGTGGGCATCCCAAGCAGTGACTTAACCCACTGTGCCACAACACTTGCCTCTTAAATAACTGTTTTGTGGGATATGGCTATATTTTCAATTATTCAAATGCTTAACTCTATTATTATTTGCCTGATGTTACAAATAGTGGAATTAGGGATGTTTATAACACTGAGAAGAATGTTTCTAAAAGAAAAAAAAAAGAGAAAACAGTATTTAAATGCAGATGACACCATTTATTTAAATATAAATTTACAAATGTTTTAAAGCAAATGAAAAATTCAAATTTAGTAAGAACTACATTGCTTTCACTATTGTGCCAAATACATATTTTTTCAGCAGATTGATGTGTTAGAAAAAAGACCATTTTAAAACAATTTTGCAGTGCACCTTACACATCATTGTAATGTATTGGAAATATATGCCTAATGAGGACCACACAGTGACATTTACCATCAATAATTTTATCAGACACAAAATATTAACAAGATAATCTGGCATAAATCTGATAGAACAAAATGGCATCAATTACAGTAAATATCACAATTTACTTGAAGAGAAGAAGGTAAAGTAACAGCCAACACTTGTATGTTACATAACCTAGAGTACAAGTTTCAACATTGTACAAATACAAAATTGAAAATATTTAGGAGAAACAACATTATCCAGGAGTTGAAATTTAGTTTTCAAGATGCAAGAGGGGAGTGAGTTACTTTTTTACTTCTGTAGCATCAAACATTTCTAGTGTTTTAGTTTATAAGGTTTCTAATCAAATTCGTGTTCCAGAGAAGAGTTTTAGTGAGATTTGTATAGAAATGAACGATATGAAACATACAGAACAAATCAAGATTTTCAATCTGGAATCCTGGCAGTTAGTTGTCTGTTTGATTTTTATTTCTAACTGATTAGGAGACAAAGGTCAATGTTTGAAATATCTATTCCACTACTTGCCACCTTAGCAGAAAAAGGTTAAGAATCACGGATTTCTATTATGAATGCAGAGGAACTGAGACTGGAGGTTGAATAATCAATTCTGGGAAGATTCAGTCTCTAGTAAAAAATACGATAGTCCTTTCAGGGAACTTAAGAACAAAATACATTGTGGTGTCAAAACTCTCAGTGATTAAATTTAAGTGATGATGATAGTATATGTATTTCTTTTGAAGTCTCCTGTTATCTCTGTCTCATATACCGTGCATGTGTGCATGAGCATATTCATACACACTCAATGGGGAAGATCCAAAAACCAAAGTGCCTAAATCATGCCACTGCACTCGAACAGAAGACTTTGGGAATAGATGTAGCAGCTGCATCAGCACATGTAGTAGTAATTTTAATTTTACTTTTGAAAACAATCCTAATAAATCTTTGGTGAATGTTGCTACAGAAATAAAATTAATTTAGTAATTTAGCTTTTAAATGGTCATAACCCCTCTGTAAGATTCTTTATTAGAATATTAAGGTAGCAAGATAATAAAATACCTTTTGTGAGCTTTACAAGATTAAGATAATCATAAATACTGAGCACCAGTTCTATATTCTAGTGCTGTGATAATTCAACCTCTGAATAAAGGAAAACGTCACAACAATCCACACCACACTTTATTTAAGGGTACAATACAGGATCAAGTACACATGTCACAAACATATTAAAATATCACCTTGAATGGCACACTGTTTAAACATATCACAATATATACTTAATAAATGAGATAGAAGTCAACAATGGCCAGCAATTAATGTCAATACATATTTTTAAAAATCAAACACAGCATCAGTGTAAAATGAAAAATGTTTCACAATACCAGTGTACTTTACTTACTATCCTCCTTTTCTTTGCAAACAAAACCGAGTTGTATCTTTCATTTTCAAAAGATGGAAAATTTTTTTATCATAATGAATACTGCAATCTTAAGCATTGCATCAGCTCTTGCTCATTTTCTTGGATCAGAGAAGAGCTTTTTGTTTTCAAGACAGTTTGATTCTCTAATCACTGGTGATAAATGTGGCAAAAGAGAAATACGGTGTCCCTTACTTGAAACATACTGAACATAGTCACATGAAGCTGAAACATTTGGTTTGAGTGTTTGAGGAGCTATAATGTGTAGAGGTGTTATTACCGAATTTTGACAATGGGTATTTCCAAATTAATACCTTTATGAACTTTTTCTTCACAGGCTTATGATCTCTGTAAGTACTGCACATGTATTGGCATTAAATCTGATTACCTAATACTGAAATGTTAGATTTAAGGAATAAACTTTGCCATTATTATTTTACAATTTTCAAATTCTAAAATTGTTGTGTGTTTATTTTTAAATGACTGGATACATGTATAGAAGAATTATGAAAATTAGTGAATATCTTCATGGTGATCTTCAAGATTGTTGAGATTTTGGAAAAAAATCAACAATATTAAATGTTGGTATTTCTAACACAGTTTAGTATTATATTAACTATTATATTGAATGTCACTGCGTTTTTAAAGTGAGTTTTATTTTGAAGATGATCTTTTCTTTTATTCTAATATATGTATAAGAATAGAGAACTTGGCTTGTACTTGAATACTAGTTGTATAAGATAATGAAATCTATTAGAGGTGAGTCAGCTTTAAAAATAAACTCTTAAAATATTCCTTTTTAATAGCAAAAATATGCTCTAGGTAAAGTCACAAAGTGCATACTTTAATTTTTTAATTAACAATATTTTACAATTTAGATGAAGAAATTGGATGTATATCTGTTCATTTACTCAAAGAGCCTAAAATGAGTATTTCCTAAGGAGAGAGGCATTTTATAATATACGAAAGAAGGAAAAATCTGGATCTTTTGAATCAGTTAAAAATTTAAATTTAAAAAAGTCTTGAAGTTACAAATTTCATCATATGTTTTTATAATTGAAAAACTGGCATTAATCAGCCTACTTTCCCCACCAAAAAATTCAATTTGGAGGTACATGGTATTCAGGTTCCTATATTTTGACAGAATAATTTTTACTTGGCTACTTTAATATCATGCATGCTACAATTTGGGATACTTTTATACAGTCTGGAAAAATACAACTTTGAGTTTTTATTTTTATAAATCAATAAAGATATAAAATAGACAATCTTATTCTATTCATTGTCCTCACTTTAGTCTTTATTCCACCCTGATTTCTTGATGTCAAAATTGTGGGAAGAGTTGAAGGATTAAAGGTATGGTGAGAGTTGTAGTCAAGAAGAGAGTTGGAATAAGTCTCAGGAATAGGCTGAAGGAAAGAGTCATAACAGGCAATGGGATGGAGTGAACAATGGAAAGAGAAAGTGAGTATAGAATGGGGTGGTAAGAGGAAGAAGGTCAGCAGTGAAGTGAGGATAAGGGATGGAGAAGATATCCAAAATGTGGTAAGGGGTGGGGAAAGTGTTAGGGATAAATGGGGGGATGAGGTTTGGGGGGATGAGGTTTGTGGGTATGGAAAAGAGGTCAAGGATGGGGTGGGGGGTTGCATTAGGTAAAGGATAGAGCCAAGTAAGGGTTGGGATAAGGGATGGGAGTTAGAGGATCGGAGATAATATAAGTTTTAAGAATATAAATGCAAAATTAAATTATTTAAGGCTTATTTGTTCACATTGATAAACAAGATGGTAAGTATCAAAAGAGCAAAAAAAACCCTTTGAAATAATAAAACATCATTTACTTTAAAAGCTACAGTTTTATTCTAATTTTTGTTTTGCTTTTCCTTTTACCTCTCATTTTCAACAAGATTGTCACTCATCAGTGAGGCTCTCTGCTTTTAAAATGTTCACTGAACAAGGCACATGATCTATTAAAAGCACTTTGCTATATTTTGAACTTTTAATTCTAAAACATACTTAAAATATAATCATTAGATGGAAATCTCCCATGCAATTATTGAAGCTTTCTTGTTAATTAATGGATTTTAGAGTAAATAACCACACTGTTTGTCTCATTCTTAAAAAAAAAAAGAAATAGTACTGTACATTCAGTTACTGTTAGATTAATCATCAAGAGGAATTCCCTTGCCACAGTTTTAGATAATTTTTTCTGTAGTTGCATATTTTAGTTTTATACTGGTTCTTGATAACTATGGTTTTCCACTACATGTATAAGGACCAAATTCTTTTTTACTTTCCAACTGTATGCAAACAGATTATTTCAATTATTTTAAAAAATCTTTCACAAACCATTAAATTCCCTTTATTCTAACATATAGGTTATGGTTATGTATGGATTATTTTCCTACTCAGAATGCTTTAGAAATATCTTGATTTCAGTTAAATGCTTTGAGAAATATTTTTGTAACATTATGCTTACTGAAATGAAGGGGGCAGTTATATGATTTGATCTCATAAGTTCTTAGAGAGGTGTTTTTGAGATAAATCATTTTCCCCTTAGCTTTGAGAAAAACAGAGATAATAATATTATTAGTAGTAAGTAAAACTTCTTAAATTCTTTTGCTCTGTAACTTGTGAATTAAAAATCAGTTGGGCTTATCTGAATTCACATTGTACAATTTAATTTAAACACAATCATTTTTGTATAACCAGAGGATTGAATGTAAAATGGTCCATAAAGTTAAAATTTATCTTGTACTCACAATGGGCAGGGCACAGTTTTCTAGAGCCTTACGATAAAAGAATCAGTATAATTACTATGGTTAAGTAGTAATTACTCATTATTATTTTCTGATCCACTACTCTTTCTTGAATAGTACATTATGTGGGAAATTTCAAAATTCTTTCTCCCACCTATGGCATCATAGATTTTAGCAAGTAATTTTCTTCTTATTTTATAGGGTATATATTAGAATATTGAACTACTATGTGTAATTTAAATCTATTTTTATTTGGTAAGAGCAACAGCATTAAAAATAGCCCATAATTTTCTTTCTTCAACACTGCTCCTTAACATCTTTCATGAAGTTATCAGATTAGATTTATGTGAAATTTGTGATGAAGTGTTCTTATTCAATATATTCTATGCTATTTACTCTCTCTTCTGCAAAGTTATGATGATTATTGAGGCATGCTAGGTAAGTTCCCTGAAACAGAAAACTTTAAGATCATAAGAAGATAAATAATGATGTGTCACTGAAACCTCTGTATTGCTCAGTTCTGAACTAACAATATGTAGCAGAATAAAACCAATGCTATAGGTAAAGCTCTTTACAAGATTGACAATTATCTTCTTAGACCATCTTCATATTTGATTCTTTAGTTAACAGTTTCTTTCAATTTCTTAAAATTTTATAAAGAAACAAGCAGCTGGCCATTTTACATATAGTTTTTATATTTAAATTTAAAGCCACTAAACACAATATCCAAATATTTATGGATCATAAAGCATGAGGAATTAAACTCACATAGCAGGGTTTTGTTGGTGGGGGTGGTGTTTTAGTGACAATCTTCAATTATATATCAGTGTCATATATAATTGAGCCCAATTTTGCTGTCTTTCTTTTCACTTGCTTTTTGGTAAATGTTAGTTCTTCGTAAGTCATCTCTCAATTTTCACCTTGTATTACTTTTTTGCACATACAAGGTGGTTCCCTTTGATGGTTAGAATACAATAGTTCTGTTTCACAAAGTCGGTATGACAAGAAAGCATGTAGTGTAGACTATCTGTTCAGCAAGGTGAACTGTCAGTTTGGTTTTCTCTGTCAGGCATTGGCAGTAACTGAAATATGGCAGCCTGTATCCTTCAACAACTTCTGTGGTTTTGCCACTCTATGAAAAATTCAGGTAACTCAAGTCTGAAATGGTATCCCATCTTCTGGGATGGTAAGAAGTAGGAGAAAGAAATCTCACTACCTTTTCATTTCTTTTGAGGCCAAGGCCCTGGTTCAGTAAGCACACACTGAACCAAGGGAGAGAGTGAAGAGAGGGAGGCTAGGCAGCCTCATGACCTCTTTCCTCAAAGACCAAATGGATCCTGTGAGTGGGCAAGACTTTGCCCTCAGACCACAGATTACCACCCCTTGTACTATGTGGTAAGGCACATAATAAGGGGTTAGGTGGTATCCTGTAATTTAAATTGCCCTTAATTTTGTAAAAACAACAGCTACCATTATTCAGGAAATTTGAAAATTTAAATGTACAAATTGAATAGTGGCCCATATGCCCTAAAATTGTGGAAAAAATTTGTATTATGTATGAATATAAAGTAATGAGATTACTTTCCCTAATGTAGTTTAATGAGTTAATCTCATTACCTTCCAGTAATACCTTATCTATCTTAAGGAATCTGTTGAAACAAATGTGTTTGAAAACCAAATTTTATATAGATAACTGTATTTTTGTAATTTAAATAACATACTATCTGGGCCAATGAAAAGTGGTCCTTGTCTCTCTGAGAGGGCATTTTATTAAGTAAGTTAGTAAAATATGTCAATGATTTTTCCCTTCTGTCCTATATTTTTATGACAAAATAATTTGGTAGTTGGGGAAATGAACAAAATTAATTTTTAGAATAAATGTAATATTTTAGCATGCAATATTTTAGGCATCCTGTGGTGCTGTTAGTGTTGTCTTATCCATACTATTTACATCACAACCACGTATACTATTTACAGTTCTACAGTTGTTTGTCTCCTTGTATTTTTAAGGCTTCCAGTAAATATTTACAATTTTGTCCGACATGTGTCACAAAAATAATGTAAATAGTTAAATATTCTTGTTAGTGAACTTTCTTTAAAGGTCTTGTCTGGATATTTCAGAGAAGCACTGTAATCAATAATCCTCTGCCAAATCTCCTGATTCTTTACATTTCAGTCAATAAATTTCTTGAACATTAAGCTGGACTTATCCATACGACTGTTAATAACCATGAGATTACTTTTATTTGCCCATCAAAATATCCAAGAAGACCTTAAGTTATCAGAAGTGTGAAATGGCAATATCATGTGGAGCTTAGTTGGTATTTTGTTTCGTGATAGATGGAGATACTGTATCTCATTACCAAGTAGAAATCTGAGCTTGAATAAGTAAGCATGTGACTCCTCTACAACTCATCCTCCCAAATGAAATCACACAAATAATTGATAATTATTATTAAGTACAAACTAATAAGTAAACTCCTATCTTGTTCCAAAAATTCTGATTGAAGATAATCGTAATAAGTGTATGTATAAATTCATTTGTGCATTCTGAAATTAGGTGTCCTATTTGTAATTGTGTCAAATTCGATGTATTTCTATTTTGATGTTAAGTGTCATAGTATGTTCCATAACTCTAAGGTCTACTTTGTAAGGTGTCATTTTTTTATAATTGGTGTTCACCTATCTTTAAGAGTTCAGTGAGTGGAGAGAAAGCCATACGTCTGGATGTTCCAACATTGTTTCGGAAAGTTTCCATATTACCCATGGAAACCCCAGTACCACTCCCCCTAAGAACTCCACCATTGCCTCTAAGGACTTCAGGATTACCCATAGGAACTCCACCATTGCCCCTAGGAACTGCAGGATAATCCAAGGGAACCCCAACATTATCCACAGGAACTCCAACATTTCTCATGGGGACTCCAACATTAACCCTGGGGACACTGATATTATTCCTGGAAACTCTAACATTGCCACTGTGAAGTCCAGCATTATTTCCACTAATTCCAGTTTTGCCCCACATTGCAGAAGAATTCTCAAAGCTTGGATTGATAGGAGGGTGCTCGCCAGAACCTGACAAAATGGCCTTTTGCCAAGCTTCTTCAATGCTGTCTCTTTCCTTTGCATTTTCTAAAACAAAAAAGCAAAAGTTGTTTTTAACTGATAGAAGATTGATTTATGTATTGAAAAGAAACTGAATATGAATAAGGATGTCCAAATTTGATCCAATCACCTTAACAATTTAGACTCACATGGCAATATCACCACAGTTTGCAACCTTGGGTTTAGCAAAATATCTTGAAAAACTGTTTTGGTTGTAAAAGATGGACAGAGAGAAAACAAAAGTTCTGACTAGATGGTTCCACACAGTGACCAGGAATTTGCAGGTAGAGGAAAATAGAGAAGTAAGGGAAAGATGGGGTTTAGAGACTGAGGAACTTTGTGGTGAGAGGAGTGCTGTATGGGGAATGTTAGCCAATGAGAAATTACAGAAGTGTTTGGCCAAAGGGCTTTTTGGGAACAAACATATTTAGTATTAAATTCTTTTTTTTCTTTTGAAATATGAAAAAACTTATAGAATCAAGATTCCAGTGGAAAGACGAAACCATGAGAATGAAAGCAACCACGAATTTGAAGAAATCTTGAGGATATTGGATGTGAGATTGGGATTGAGCTAACTGAACATTTCAAAGGATGATGTGATCTGAGCTGACTTTGGGTTATACTTTAATGTCAACAACTGATAAATAACTTCTCAGAGCCCAAAATATGTGTAGAAAAAGAAACAAATTACACAATGGTCAAATTATGACTTCCAGACGAAGTTCAGATTAGATTTCAGATTCTTCTCTGAAATTATTTCAGTGGTTTGGTGGGGCTACTTCTCAGAGTTTCAGTTGATGACACTGTCTTCATGAAGGTATGGGGACAGGCTTCTAACATAAATTAGAACCAAAAATTCCTAATACTATTTGGGTATCTATAGGGGTATTTTTGCAAATGTTTAAACAGCTTTAATGATTAAAAGCAAACATTTTACTTTATAATTAACAGGAAATTTCCATTTAGGATTTTAATATATATATTATAAATACTTTATGAAATATATTGTATTAATATAGACTTATATGATAGTTCATTTGTCAAATAATACTTTGTAGTCACTAGGATGCTCACATATAGGAGAAAAATGGAGCTGTTACTTGTTTGTCTTTTAACCAACAGGGGATCCTGCACATTATTCCATCCATTTTCTAATCTAAGCAACTATTATTTAGTTACTAGGTGATGGATATATTAGAGGATACATTTTTCTATTATATGGATTATATTCTGTGCAGAGTCAGAATTAGTCATCCTCTCAAAATTATCCATGTACGTGGAAGTCATTTTAAAAAGAGAAAATATAATTCAAACTTCTGAAGTCATAACAATCTTTATATTTTAAGGTTTTATTTCCCAATGATTATCAACTGGTGCCTGATTGAATTATCCAAATTTAAGGTTAGGCTATCATCTCCAAATATAAGGCTTAAAATTGAAGGGCAGTCATCAATTCTATGAGAAAAAGCTAATGTCTTATAGGATAGAAAGAATTAGACTTCCAGGTGGTGATTTGGAGATTAAATTTACTGAGGAAAGTTGTCTTCTCTGGAACATTATATGTAATTTACAAAAGTTGTATAGAAAGTTCAAAAATCTTACCTCCTATGAGCGGATTATGATCAGTTGGAAAACAGAAGCATGTCTCCTCTGGATTTAATGTTAACTCAGGTGCGTTTAGGTTTCTGCTCTTGACATCACTGTATCGTGGTAAACTGTGACTTTGCTGCCGCCGTGGCTTAGGTTGCTGGGGTAACAATGGGAAAGGACCTTCCAAACCATGGGGATGATGTCCCTTGGGAGGGGTGATTGCTTGATTCTCCCCCTCTGGTTGTAGGTGATAGCCAATTTCTCTGTCCTCTTCTGTGGGAACAGTTTGGAGAATGTGGAGCCCTTCACTGTTCAGTGGTGCCTCTAAAAGCTCTGCCCAGGAACGCCGGAAGATGGATCTTTCTCTAAAAGGATACATGTTTCTTGCTACTTCTAGGTCATCACTTCCTGGGGACTCTGCATTTTCTGGAGATTCCAGCCACAGATTTCTTGGGGTTCCTGGGCGACTGTATTCTGAGGATGGTGAACATTTATTTATTAAAGCCTCCAGGTGTATAAACCCAGTGAATTTCAAAGTTGGAATTTCTGTATCATCTAGCTCCTCCTTTCCAGGCACACCAGCAACAAGTATTGCTGTGCCTTTCCCCCTTTCCTCTGGACTGGCAATTCCTGTAACGTCTAAGCGTTGAGATTCTAGGACCCCTGGAGATTTAATTGGCATTTTCTCTAGGCGAAGAAGCCCTGAAGTTTTTGGTCTTATAAGGGCAATGCTTTCTAACTCTTTTGTTAGTGGGGTGGTGGTAACCATCACCACCTGACTGATAATCCCCAGGTCCCTCTGATGGATACCTTCTCGATTGTGTTGACGGGAGGCCAAAGTTGATTTCTGTTGTTTTTGTCTTCTGGCCTCTTCCCGAATGTCCGCATCAATAGGACGAAAATAGATGAACTCATCAGAAATATTTTGAGCACGTCTGTATTGGAAGTTTGGATTCACAGAAACAATCTGAAAGAAAGTTCCCGTTCAAAGATAACACGTTACCTCAACAAGTATAATACTATAATCATCTATCCTTGAGCACACCTTCCAAGTGCAAACACACTGATCCAGAGATTTTTTTAAAATTTATTTTATTTTTTTTATTTGACAGGCAGAGTTAGACAATGAGAGAGAGAGAGAGAGAGACAGAGAGAAAGGTTTTCCTTTTTCCGTTGGTACACCCCCCATGGGGCCACTACGGCTGGTGTGCTGCATGGATCCGAAACCAGGAGCCAGGTGCTTCCTCCTGGTCTCCCATGCGGGTGCAGGGCCCAAGGACCTGGGCATCCTCCACTGCCCTCCCGGGCCACAGCAGAGAGCTGGACTGGAAGAGGAGCAACCGGGATAGAATCCGGTGCCCCAACCGGGATTAGAACCCGGGATGCCGGCACCACAGGCGGAGAATTAGTCTAGTGAGCCTCAGCACCGGCCTGATCCAGAGCTTTTAACCCCAACCACCTCCTTTATGAGCTCTCATGCTCCAGGCTACTATCAGCCTGCCTGAGTTAGCCCAGGGTGAGGTACCAGACAACTAGAGACAGCCCCTAAACCCTAGGGCCCATTGAAGTTATTCAAACTAGTTAATCCTAAACCATTATTTCATACAAGGACCTTGGAGCTTCTCTGTGTGCCTTTCCTCCACCAACCAGTGCATGATGCGCTCCCTCCTATTGGGATTTGTGAGTAGTATAGCAAATGATCTTCTCAATCACAGCTATCTCCTGATCTGCTGGCCTTACCTTATACTTGTATAATAATAATAATAATAATAATAATAAAACGTATTAAAATACTCACATACCACAATCACATTTAACTCACACACCATAACCCATTTAAACAGTGCGCTTCAGTGTTTCTTAATATATTCTCAGTTTGACAGCTATCACTGCTGTCTAATTCCAGAAAATTGTTATCACCCAAGAAAAGAAACCCCAGGACACCAGCAAAAATGACAGAGAAAGCAACCATGAAAATTTTCTTCTCCGTAGAAGCAATGAGAAAACAGGTAGAGAATACAAGAAGTAACTTTTTCAGAATTCCAAAACTCAACTAAAGGCTTACAGCAATCTGGCATCATTTCCTTGAGAAAAATAGCTGAATATTGGAAAGAACAATGAGCTTTGCTGCATTTTAATTTGCTCTACTCCCATCACCACACTCTTCCCCCTACCACCCCCCCCCCCACAACCCAATTCCATGGTGGACTTGAAAACCAACAGCCTGCAATTATGGTGAAAACCAGGAACCTGGCAGCCATAGGAGGAGGCAAGGGACTTGGGCTCCTTCAAAGAATCATGCCTGAAGAATTGTCATTAATTGACCTGTCTGGCAACCACTAATCTGCTTTCTGTCTCAATGGCTTTGCTTATTCTGGGCATCCTGTATATATAAAATCATATAAATTTGTGTCCTTTTCTTCCTGGCTTCTTTCACTTAACACAATGTTTTCAAGGTTCATCAATGTTACAGCATATATCAACACTTCATCCATTTTTATGGTCAAATAATATTCCAATGTCACATTTTGTTTATCCACTCAACAGTTTATAGATATTTGGATGTTTTTACTTTTTCACTGTTAGGAATAATGTCACTATGTACATTCATGTTTAAGTCTTTGTATGGGTAAGTTTTCATCTCTTTTGCTTCAGAGTGGAATTACTGGATCATGGTTTAACTTTATTTGTGGAACTTTCAGATTATGTCTCAAAGTGGCAGCACTGTTTTACATTTCTGAGAAGTCTTTTAAACTTGTGTTTTTTCCCAAATGTATTATAAAATATAACATTTTTTATAGAAGAACTTATAATCATTTTATGAGAACATTCTTTGGGAAAGTATGTTTCAATTAAAAAAGACATAACCCTCTTCCCATTGTCACCCCAAAAGAAATAAAAGTAGGGAACTACCAAATACATATTTATTCCTCCTAAAAATATCTTACAGTAAAAGGCAAAAAAGTTGGAAGAGGTTTTGTAGGTCCTAAACTCATTTTTCATTTGATAACACCGCCTAGAATAACTAAATATTTTTTAAAGATTTATTTATTTATTTTTATTTATTTGAAAATCAGTTACACAGAGAGAGGGGAGAGAGAGAGAGAGAGAGGTCTTCCATCTGAAGGTTCACTCCCCAATTGGCCGCAACAGCCTGAGCTACACCCATCCAAAGCCAGGAGCCAGGAGCCAGGAGCTTCTTCCAGGTCTCCCACGTGGGTGCAGGAGCCCAAGGACTTGGGTCATCTTCTACTGCTTTCCCAGGCCATAGCAGAGAGCAGGATCAGAAGTGGAGCAGCTGGGACTCGAACTGGCACCCATATGGGATGCCGGCACTTCAGGCTAGGGCGTTAACCCACTGTGCCACAGTGCAGGCCCTGAGAATAACTAAATATTAACCTGAAGTACTCAATGTGATGCTATTGCTTTATTCACTTTTTTCTTTTGTTCTGATTATACAAGGATCATATCATGAAAGTTAGAAAAATATTTTTAGTGAGTGTTCTGGGTTTTTCTAAATTTTATTTTATGCCTTTGAAATGTGGATGGAATAAAAAAACCTACCTGAAATAAGGTTATGTAAATAAGGTTATGAGATGATTTTACAAATTATTATCAAAGTATTATGTGAATTAATTTTTATCTCAAGATTACATTCCTTCAGTCCAATTTAGGTTGATGCCATTGTTCCAATGTTCAAAGGAAGAAAAATATACATGTGTCAATGTCCACCTAATATATGTTTTTTTAATTTTTTTATTTCTTTTCATTTTATTTGAAAGGCTGATAGATACAGAGAGAAAGAGACAGAGAAACAGAGAGTGTCTTTCATTCACTGATTCACTCTACAAATGTCTATAACAGCTAGGGTTGGGCCCATGTGAGTAGCAGGGATCCAAGTACTTGAGCCATCACCTGATGCTTCCCAGGGTGCATATTAGCAGAAATGTGGATCAGAAGCGTAGCTGGGTTTCAAACTAGTCACTGTGACATGAGATGGGAGCATCGCAGGCAGTGTTTTAAGTGCGGTGCCAAGCACTCATCCCAATTATACCAGTCTTGATCACATCAGTTAGTGCAGCAAAATGAATGGGAGACAAACTGTACTCCTTAATCTTTTGTTATTTTTCCCTACTCTATTTCCTGGAAGTGGTATTTAGATTTCACACTAAGCATTTTTATTCAGAAGCTGCATTGTAGCATGAATACACTTTTTAAAAACTGCTGAATATGCTTGTAAACAATGGAAAATTTGAGTTTTTTTATTTGGCTGCCACTGACCAATATTGAAATGATGACAATACTTACAGTAGTTGCTTCATAGCAGTTGGTACACCAAATCACAGGAAACTCTCTTTTCAGGGCCAGAACACATTTTGCATAAATCATGGCACCAATACGCCGGTATTCTGTAAGAGAAAAAGAGAGCTTTAGTTTCGAATAATTTATCTGAGGTTAACTTGTAGGTTGGAAAACTCTGTGATAGCCTTAGATATATGCTAGGGTTTAAACAGAGGGAAGATAATTTTTAAAGGAAACTTTTTAGCCCCTTTTTTCTACCTTTGAGTACATAACAGCCTAGCTAATAATGACAGTGCTGCTATTTTTCAACTACTTTGGAATTTTGGAGTATATGGATAGTCCTACTGCTACATCCAGGATTTCATTAAAAAACTATAAACAGAGATAGTTTTTGTTATCCAATAACTATCAATTTTAAGAGCACTAAAACTGAGTTCACCCATGCCAAGACTGCGTTTTTCCACCCTTCTTTGCCATGTATGTATGTGCTTCTGTGTGTTGAAGGAATAGTTCAGTAAATAGTTATCTATCAGAAACAGTGATTTTTAAGTAATTTTGTTTCATTTATTTATTCATACTTAATAATGTGCTCCAACTCTACAACTAAGTTGTGGTGTGACTTTTAATCAGTAAATATTGGAATTTGTTAATTCACTTACTTTTTTATGAACATGCAAATTAGTAAAAATGTGTAGGTAGTATTTCTGCCTGAGCCTTTTTTCTTTTGTCTTTTTTCCCTCTACATTCCATGTCAAATTACATGTAAAATTTAAAAATTATTGGCAGCAGTAATGAATACATGATAATGTTTTCCATAATAAGAACTTTTGTTTCCTTGGCTCAAAATCACTTTATAAATGATTCTTCTATCAGTGGAAGTGATCAAGTGATATTTGTTGTTTTTTTAAGGGTACTGAGGAATTCTAGGGATAATAAAAATTAGATTAACCTAATCCTGATTTTGACCTTTCAGGCATTTATCACATGGACAGAATAAAATTATTATATGTAGAATTACAAAAGGGCATAAAAATCTATATCCACTATATTTAGGATTTGCAGTGTTTGCAGAATAGGCCAGAAAATTGTGCCTTCACTTATATGGTGAGGGGGGTCAAGAAGCACTAGGTATAGCACCTGTAAAACACATGTTTCCTAATTTAACAAACTAACTAGCTCTCCAAAAGATTATATAAAACATGGTGCGTTTCAATATCTGTTTCAGCCCAATTTTAGAGCTACACTATTTTGGTGCAATTCAGTATTTACTGAAGATATGTTTGAAAAAGTAATTCTCTTCTTTTAATTAAATGCATTACAGTAAATCTTTGGGCAACCTTTACATGATGTCACATATGGAACGATTTGTTATTAATGAGCTTATATTTAAGTTATGTTTGTTTATTTTTTTAAAAACTGCACAAGTCTTTGGAACTTTCAAGTGTTTACCTGCATTAGCAGCTGCATCTCCAAAGGAAGAACCATATGCTAACTGTAACATTTGTCCAACCCAACTGAAAAAAACATCAAGGAGAAAAGGGGCAACCATTAATATCAGATAATAATTAGTTATGTGCAAGGCACTTTGTCATTTAATAAATCAATCATAAGAGGTAAGAACTATTATCATAGTTCCCTTTTAACATCACCTGTTAAAACAGAGGTTCAAAGAAATTAAATAATATGCCTGAGTTCATGCATTTAGCAAGTGGTATTCTTATTAATCTAGGCAGTCTAGCCCCAGAGCCATAATCTTTACCACCATAGCATATGAATATCATTACAGATATCTTTACCACAGCAACATAATATATCATTAGAGATATCTTAAAATACAGAATGATAAAGGTTGGACAGCAAATGCCAAAGAGTTCCATAAGACAATAATTTTCTTTAGAGAGAAGATTTTAATTACTAATACAGTAATATACAGACCAGAATTAAAACAGATGAAGACTGTATTTGAAGCTGATATAAATTATAGGAGAAAGTTCTGTAATTATGAGATTAAAGAAGGCTCCGTCTTTGATGGTTGGATGTCTTCTATGCTTTCCATATCACCAACATATAGAGCTCAATACTAGTATCCATCAATCATCCTTGTTTATGGCTCGACTTTCAATGTGAATAAGAACTGCCCTGAGAGTATCTATCAAGGCAAAACTCAGTCATGCTTATTTACTCTTATTACACAGAAATCATGATATTGAAAACTGTGCCAAGCAGTAAGCTGAAAGTACTCAATTTTACATTGCATGCTTTCATTCAGAGAGCACCTGCTAGCAATTTTTACTAGGCAAAAGCTGTCTTTGATGCTTAGGATAGAATCTTTTCCCCAGATCATCTTGGTTAAAATGCTTTGGAAAATACTGACAACAGAACAAGACTGTATCTCCTTCCCCTGATCCAAATACAAATTTTAACATTTCGCATTTATGTCGCTGATATTTAGTAAGTGGTAGATGAAGACTAACGGAGCAAAATGGAAGTGACAAGTTTGAATAAAAAAGATCATTAAGGGGCTGGCACTGTCATAGTAGGTTAAGCCTCCTCCTGTGGTGCCAGCATCCGCTATGGGCGTCAGTTCGTGTCCGGGCTGCTCCTCTTCCTATCCAACTCTTTGCTAATGGCCTGGGAAAACAATGGAGGGTGGCCCAAGTGCTTGGGCTCCTGCACCCATGTGGAAGACTCGGAGGAACCTCCTGGCTCCCGGCTTCAGATAGGCCCAGCTCCACCTGTTGCATCCATCTGGGGAGTGAACCAGTGTATGGAATACCTCTCTGTCCCTCCTTTCTCTCTCTGTAACTCTGCCTCTCAGATCAATAAATACATCTTTTTAAAACATCATTAAGTGCTCTAAGCAGAAATGCTATCACCATCTTGATATGGCCATTTTGACTATCACAAAATATCCTGCTGAGATTTCAATGTCAGCCCCAAAATAGTTATTATTTTTTGGGTTTAATTTTCATTTTGAAACTGTGATCTTTGAAGCAAATAATAGAAACAATATAATTAGTAACCATGTATTAGACTATAATAGAAAAGGTTGTAATAGTGTGAGAACAATTTATTCTAAAAATTCTTGCTATCCTTACTGATGACCTACATATATAATCTTTTTTTAAAACTTTTATTTAATAAATATAAATTTCCAAAGTACAACTTTTGGATTATAGCAGCTTTCTCCCCCATAACCTCTCTCCTACCCGCAACCATCCCATCTCCTACTCCTTCTCCCATCCCATTCTTCATCAATCTTTACAATACATGTTTCTATTAGCTTCTTATTTCTCATTTAGAGTTCCTTATAAGGGAGCCGTCATTGTGGCATAGGAGGTGAAGCACTGCCTGCATTGCCAGAATCCCATATGGGCCGGTTCATGTCTGGTTGCTCTACTTCTGATCCAGCTTTCTGCTATGGCCTGGGAAAAGCAGAGGAACATGGCCCAAGTGTTTGGGCCTCTGCCACCCACATGGGAAACCCAGAGGAAGCTCCTGGCTCCTGGCTTCGTCCTGGTCCAGTGCTAGCCATTTGGGCTATTTGGGGAGTGAACCAGCAGATGGAAGATCTCTCTCTGTGTGTGTCTCTCTGTGTGTCTCTCCCTCTCTCTCTCTGTAACTCGACTTTCAGAGTAAATAAATAAATCATAAAAAAATTTCCTTATGTGGTAAAATTTTAACCTCTACAAATATGAAACGTATCCTTAACATGTCCTTTAGTGACATGAACAAAAATTTTATTCATTTTTGTAGTCACTTCATAATGTAAATATTTTACAAAAATCTCTTGATAGCCTAAAAAACTGAAAAAAGTTTAAAAAGTATTTGGCTGAAACTGTGCTATATATATTTAAAAAACCCTGTCAGTCAAAACTATGTTTTACAATACTTGTTCCTATTAGCTTCTCTGTTCTTAACAGAATTCTCTCCTTCTTTCAATTTCAGGTGTTCACACTGTTGGTTAATGTACTGGATTGTGTAGATAAAGAATATTTCCTTTTTAAAATATATTTTATTTTTTATTTATTTTAAAAGGCAGAGTTAGAGACATCATTGCAAAACATTATATTAGACAGCCTTGCCTTAATATAGGATAAAAAAGAAATTTACAGCCTAGTACCTTTGCGAAAGAAGTCAAAGCTTTTCATATATTTATTGGTTGTTTTAATACATAATTTTAAAAATATCAAGTGATTGAATTTCCCATATCTTTACAAAATTATAATCCCTCAATCTCCCCTAAAAGAACATTTTATAGATTAGGTACTAAAATTAACTTCTACATTTCCAAAAGAAAATTAATGAAACAAATTTTAGAAAAAGATTTTTTAAATTTAAGTGAAAAATTAAAGTAATTTACCAATTAGTGCACTTTATTAGAAATGAAACATTTTTTTCCTCTTGTGCTCTAAGTAGAGAAAATGCTAACATTGTTAGCATTCAAATAGCTTTAAATGTGTAAGAAAGCAGTAAGAAATTAAGCACGTATTTTCCCTGCTACAGTTATTGGTGTTCTCTTTTTCTTGAAATATTAAAAAATGAATTAAACTTTTTAAAAATTAAAGCTTTAAAAATGATCATTAGCTTACTACGATTATATAATTAATTAAATTATGAAATATTTAAAATGTAAAGATGGCAGTAATCTGTTTATTACAATAATTAATCACCTCTGAATGTACAAATTTCAGTGGAGGAAACAGACTTTTCCACAAGTATTTTCACAAAATTAATTTTTACCTTTACAACCAAATAGCCCTATGCAATTAAAATTGTTAGAGTCCCTTTCTCCTTGATACTTCTATACATCTCGTGACAGCATTTATCCTGAACTATCATTTCCAGGATTTTTTTTAAGATTTAACAGAAGGTAAGTTTTTCTACACATTGTGTTTACCGAACTTAATAATCTGAATTTCCTTCTAAGACTGTAAACACAAAAACTAAAAATGAATCATTTTGCTTAAATGGCTAAAAGGGGATTTATTTATTAATTTTTTATTTATTTATTTTTGACAGGCAGAGTTAGACAGTGAGGGGAAGAAAGAGAAAAAGGTCCTCCTTTCCATTGGTTCACACTCTAAATGGCCCGTACAGCCAGTGCGCTGCTGCTGGCACTCTGCGCTGATCTGAAGCCAGGAGCCAGGTGCTTCTCCTGGTCTCCCTTGCGGGTGCAGGGCCCAAGCACTTGGGCCATCCTCCACAGCCTTCCAGGGCCACAGCAGAGAGCTGGACTGGAAGAGGAGCAACCGGGACAGAATCTGGCGTCCCAACTGGGACTAGAACCCGGTGTGCCGGCGCCACAGGTAGAGGATTAGCCAAGTGAGCCGCGGTGCCGGCCAAAAAAGGATTTATTAAATGTTATGCTTTGGAGCCGTCGTTGTGGCGCAGCAGGTAAAGCCGCTGCCTGGAGTGCAGGCATCCCATATGGGCGCTGGTTCGAGACCTGTACGGCTGCTCCATTTCCGATCCAGCTCTTTGCTTTGACCTGGGAAAGCAGTAGAAGATGGCCCAAGTCCTTGGGCCCCTGCACCTGTGTGGGAGACCCAGAAGAAGCTCCTGGCTCCTGGCTTCGGATCAGCACAGCTCCGGCTGTTAGGGCCATCTGGGGAGTGAACCAGCGGATGGAAGACCTCTCCCTCTCTCTCTCTGCCTCTCCTTTGTGTGTGTAACTCTGACTTTCAAATAAATAAATAAATCTTTAAAAAAGCAAAAACAAAAACGTTAAGTTTAATATTGAATATATTTTAAATATTTCTTTATTTGAAGCACAGCTCCGGCTGTTAGGGCCATCTGGGGAGTGAACCAGCGGATGGAAGACCTCTCCCTCTCTCTCTCTGCCTCTCCTTTGTGTGTGTAACTCTGACTTTCAAATAAATAAATAAATCTTTAAAAAAGCAAAAACAAAAACGTTAAGTTTAATATTGAATATATTTTAAATATTTCTTTATTTGAAAGAGTGATAGAGAGGGAGAGATACACACACAGAAAGGGAGAGATAATCTTCCTTCTGCTAGTTCACTCCTCTAACGGCCACAACTGCTTGCTTGGGCTGGTCCTGACTGAAGCCAGGAACCTGGAACTACTGGGTCTGCTGTATGGACAGCAGGGGCCAAATCACTTGTGCCATCTTCTACTGCTTTCCCAGGCACATTAGCAGGAGATGGGATCAGAAGCGGAGCAGCTGGGACTGGAACAAAAGCTCTGATATGGGATGCAAGACTCCCAGGCAGTGGCTTAAATAGCTGCTCCACTATGCTAGCTCCTATTTTTTTTTTAACTTTTATTTAATAAATATAAATTTCCAAAGTACAGCTTATGAATTACAGTGGCTTCCCCCCCCCCATAACTTCCTTCCCACCCACAACCCTCCCATCTTCCGCTCCCTCTCCCATTCCATTCACATCAAGATTCATTTTAAATTATCTTTATATACAGAAGATCAATTTAGTATATATTAAGTAAAGACTTCAACAGTTTGCACCCACACAGAAACACAAAGTGTAAAGTACTGTTTGAGTACTAGTTATAGCATTAATTCACATTGTACAATACATTAAGGACAGAGATCCTACATGGGGAGTAAGTGCACAGTGACTCCTGTTGTTGACTTAACAAATTGACACTCTTGTTTATGGCATCAGTAATCACCCTAGGCTCTTGTCATGAGTTGCCAAGGCTATGGAAGCCTTTTGAGTTCGCCAACTCCGATCTGATTTAGACAAGGTCATAGTGAAAGTGGAAGTTCTCTCTTCCCTTCAGAGAAAGGTACCTCCTTCTTTGATGGCCTGTTCTTTCCACTAGGATCTCACTCACAGAGATCTTTCATTTAGGTTTGTTTGTTTGTTTGTTTGTTTGCCAGAGTGTCTTGGCTTTCCATGCCTAAAATACTCTCATGGGCTCTTCAGCCATATCCAAATGCCTTAAGGGCTGATTCTGAGGCCAGAGTGCTGTTTAGGACATCTGCCATTCTATGAGTCTGCTGTGTATCCTGCTTCCCATGTTGGATTGTTCTCTCCTTTTAAATTCTATCAGTTAGTATTAGCAGACACT
The DNA here is from genome assembly GCF_051225735.1 of Oryctolagus cuniculus. NCBI lineage: Eukaryota > Metazoa > Chordata > Mammalia > Lagomorpha > Leporidae > Oryctolagus > Oryctolagus cuniculus. Next base: position 65,521,372 of record NC_142888.1, read on the forward strand.
AGTCTTGTTTATGTGATCCCTTTGACTCTTAATCCTATCATTATGATCAATTGTGAACTGAACTGATCACTTGGACTAGTGAGATGTCATTGGTACATGCCACCTTGATGGGATTGAATTGGAATCCCCTGGCATGTTTCTAATACCTCCACTTGGGGCAAGTCAGATTGGCTAGCTCCTAATTTTTAATTTTTAAAAGAGCTTTATTGGGGTATGTTCCTATAGCAAACAGTCTTGGAAGATAGAGGTCCCTCCAGGACAGAGGGTAGATTTGTGTTTCCTGACCAGGTTAATGAGAAGGGTTTGGGGGACTGGTGCTGTGGTGTATTGGGTAAAGCCGCCACCTGTGGTGCCAGCATCCCATATGGGCACTGGTTCTAGTCCTGGCTGCTCCTCTTCCGATCCAGATCTCTGCTGTGGTCTGGGAAAGCAGTAGAAGATCGCCCAAGTCCTTGGGCCCCTGCACCCACATGGGAGATGGGGAAGAAGCTCCTGGCACCTGGCTTCGGATTGGCACAGCTCTGGCGGTTGTGGCCATCTGGGGAGTGAAACCAGCAGATGAAGACACCTCTCTCTCTCTCTCTCTCTCTCTCTTTCTTTGGCTCTGCCTCTCTGTAACTAACTTTCAAGTAAACAAATACAATCTTTAAAAAAAAAAAAAGAAGGGTTTGGGCAGGCTTGCTAGAAGCCTTCCTTCAAGATTGGGGGATTCTAGGTTTGGAGTTGAGTGGCCATCTAAGTCAGTGTGTGCCACACCTACCTGGTCTGCTTTCCATCTCCCACTAGGAACTGGAGGGCAAGGGAAACTGATGACCATGAATCTGATGCTGCCCATTGCACCATGGATATTGAGAAACCAGGTGAAGGTAAAGCTAGTAGATGTGTCCTGAGAAGACACATCCAAGCCAAATGATGGGAGAGAAGAGTGGGCAAAATGGTGGGAGTTGAAGGAATAGGTAGTGTTGAAAGCTGGAAACAAAATCCATTTTATTTTGCAGCAATTGCTAACCCATTTCATTTTTGGTCAGTTAAACCTAGACATCAACATAGAGTGTATCAGTTAATATTAATTTTGATCAAAAACAAAACAGCTGAGGTTACAGGTTCTTCAGTATAAAATTAATCCTTAACTAGTTTATAATCTACAGCCAGCTTTTCCTGTTTTCACTTCTAGATGACTCCACATTAAAATTTTTCCCACTGCTTTGTGCAACTGCTCTTTCTCATTGTAAAGCCACCACCCCATGGTTCTTGCTGTTTCCCAATCCCCAATCAATGAAGAAATCTTTTAGTCAAAACTAAATTAAAATGGGTCTCTTTGCCTTAGACTACACTCTGCCCAAAATCCCACATTCCCCTTCCCCCCAACTTCCACCTCTACACTTAAAGTTGTAAGTGTGTCAGAAGGATGGGGGAGATGGCGCCTCATAAAGTAATCAAAAGAAAACCAGTAAATTGCATGGCCAGTTCATCTATGTTTATTATTAAGGTGATGGACTTTTATTTTGAAATCACATGGCATATTTCTGAGTCCATTCTCGAGCTATTCGCTCATACTTCGTCCGGTCCTTTCGGTAGATCTTCGCAATTTCTGGGACCAAAGGATCATCCGGGTTGGGGTCGCACAGCATAGAGCAGATGGACAGCAACACTTTGGAAATGGTCAATGCTGGCGACCACTCGGACCTAAGGATGTCTAGGCAGATACTTCCATTTCGGTTGATATTCGGATGGTAAATTCGGGTGGTGAATGCGACCTTGGGTGGTTTGAAAGGGTAATCGGACGGGAACTGGATGGTTAGGAAGAAGACACCTCCTTGGTAGGGGCTGTCATTGGGCCCCATGATGGTAGCCTGCCAGTGGAAGATGTCATTTGCCACAGGACCCGCGGAGCACTGGGCCGGGGGGTCCCGCGTCAGATCGAGGAGCTCCTTCTGGATGCGTTTGAGCGCCATCCTTCGCAGCACCTAGGGTCGGGATCCCAGGTCTGGAAAAAGGCAGAAAGCCGCGATCTGGGGTGGGAGGAATCACGAGCCGCGAGTACGCGATGTGGACTGAGGGCCCCCCGCGCGAGGGTGTCTGGGGACGTCGGGGGAGGCTGACGGAGGGTAGGGAGGGTAAAGGACCCGGGGTGTCGGGGTTTCCACCGCACCTTTAGAGCTTCGGGACACCTGTGGCTCCCGGCGGTGGCGGCGACTGCCGCCGCCGCCGCCGCCGTCTCCGAAGCTGCTGCGCTGTCGGGAGCCGGGAGGCCGGGCTGGGCTATACCGGAACCAGGAGGTCTAGGATACCGTGGCCTCCTGACGCCGCTGCTTCTGTCCTAGCGGGGAGGTTCCTGCCGCTAGCCCTTCAGTCCATCACTGGGGCCAGGGGCCAACGGAGATGTGTTGTGAAGTCACAGAAGCCGCGCCGCAGACGCAGTGCAGCGTCACCTAAGGGCGCGTCGCAGGGGGCGACGAGGGGAGCAGGGGAGGGGGTGGGGCTGCGGGCTCCCCGTTGTGAGGGCACCGCCCTCGCCCATAGTTATCTGAATGTAGGAGGTCGCGTCAATGACCAACCCCTCCACCTCAACACCCCTCACACAGTCACCTTCCCCAACGTTTTACCCTACTGGCTTTCACGTAATCTCTCCTCAGTCCCTCACTTCGCCTTTGGTGAACATTAGTAAACTTAATATCGGCGCAATACTTTTAAAAGTAACTTTTGGTAACGTTTCGGTCAATTTATACTTTACAAAGATTAAAAACTTTAAAAAATTTGGTTTAGTATAAAACCGCTTTAAGTTTTTAAGAACTTTTGACACGACAGAACAAGATGAATGGGAGAAAGGAAGAGAAGTAAACCAGTAGCCCGTCTGGTACATATATGCATGTTAGTTATGTTTCTTTATTAAAAAAAAATTTGGAATCGATGCTTCCAAAAACACATGTAACTGCAGAACAGAATGTCATTCTTGAGACTTTCCAAAATAGCTATGATTTACATTAAACCCTATTTGCCTGGAAAAGCCAAAGAAGTACTATCCAAACAAAATGATGTTTCCTATATTAATTATTTTACATTAATTAATAAATTGAGTTTTTACATTTTAATAAGAAACTATATCATTCATGGTGAGTCTGTTTGTTTATAAGATACTAGGTATTTTTCAATTATGAAAGTTTCCTTGCAGCAAAACTAGTTATCCAATATACTTATTCGACCAACTTAAAAAGACAAGATGATTATTTGACAGCACTTTACAAGGGGGGGAATGTACTTAGTTGTCTGAATGGGTCTTCTAGTAAGATAAAAATGTCATAAAACTCATTGGAAGGAACTTTTCCAAATCTCTGTATTATGTGATATCAAAGAAGCATATGGCATGTGTGCTTCTGAACAAATAAGCTATTCATGTGACTGTGGTGAATATCAAATTTAAAAATCTTTATTTGAGATAACTTTTTATTTACTTTTATTTTTTGACAGGCAGAGTTTAGACAGTGAGAGAGAGAGACAGAGAGAAAGGTCTTCCTTCCATTGGTTCACTCTCTAAATGGCCGCTACGGCCGGTGCACTGCACTGATCCGAAGCCAGGAGCCAGGCGCTTCCTCCTGGTCTGCCATGTGGGTGCAGGGAGCCAAGCACCTGGGCCATCTCCTCTGCCTTCCTGGGCCACAGCAGAGAGCTGGACTGGAAGAGGTGCAACCGGGACAGAATCCAGCGCCCTGACGGGGACTAGAACCCGGGGTGCCGGCACTGCAGGCAGAGGATTAGCCAAGTGAACCGCGGTGCCGGCCTTGAGATAACATTTTGTAAGAAAGTTTAAAAAGAAAACAAGGGCCAATTATTTATGGAGGAAGTATACACAATATTGCAAAAATTTAAGATAAACTTCCAAATTTATTTTTTCCCATGAGGATGACATTTGAAAATTATTTTTCAAGATCAGATACCATTAACTTCAACCTTTTTATGGTATGGACATCAAGACTATGTAATCTTGCATATGTTCTCTATGGGAAAAAAGTATGGTCATGATCCCACATCCTATCTGTGATCAAATAGTGGAGACTATGCCTTTTTCATCTATATGCACTTTATCCCCAGTTGTGACTATCATTTAGGATGTAAATGTTTGTCAATAGACTTCAATAATATATATATATATTTTTTTTTTGACAGGCAGAGTGGACAGTGAGAGAGAGAGACAGAGAGAGAAAGGTCTTCCATTTGCCGTTGGTTCACCCTCCAATGGCCGCCGCTGCAGCCGGCGCACCGCGCTGATCCGATGGCAGGAGCCAGGATCCAGGTGCTTTTCCTGGTCTCCCATGGGGTGCAGGGCCCAAGCACCTGGGCCATCCTCCACTGCACTCCCTGGCCATAGCAGAGAGCTGGCCTGGAAGAGGGGCAACCGGGACAGAATCCGGCGCCCCAACCGGGACTAGAACCCGGTGTGCCGGCGCCGCAAGGTGGAGGATTAGCCTATTGAGCCACGGCGCCGGCCTCAATAATATATTTTTAATGAGTGTCTGTGCTGCCAGTCTTGCTGTTTTCAAATCCATATTCAGCATTGCCATGTAGAATGACCTCTCCAAAGCATAAATCGATTCCTATCATAAGCTGTACTTGAAAGTTTTCAGTAACTCTCCATTACCTGCATGGTGAGTTCTAAGTTTCAAGGCTGTCCTATTAACTTGTTCGCACAGATTTAAAATTCACTCTATTCTGCTATACAGAATCTTCTGTGTGCCTCCGATTTAGCATGTATTATATACTGCATTGTTATTATCTATTTAAAACTTCATCCTCGTAGCCAGTCTGATAGCTCTTTTATGAAAAGATTGGCCTTCATCATTGTTGTTCTCTTACTGTCTAGTGCATACTGGGTACTCAATATTTTTTGGATGACTGCATGCATTCAATAAAGAATGCATGACATAATTTATACACAAATATATAAAAAAGTTATAGTTCTCACTTTCTCTATCTATCCTAAAATTTAGGTCAGAAACATTACAGGATACAAGATATTATATCAAAATAAAAACAGAAAACAGTATTGTGGGAATACGCTGTTATTCTTCATTTGACAAGGCCTAGATGACAGTTCAAAGCCACTTTAACTTTCATCTGACATAATGTAACAATTCTCATACAGTTTAGTAATAAGGGCATATTACTTTCTTCAGATACAGTCACTATTACACTTTCATTATAGATAATGAGCTGTCAAATTTTAGGAATAAAAATGATACAAGCATCCTTTCAATGTGATATACTATTGCAACACATATTTAATTTCACAAAAAGCCTCACTTTGTTGAGCAGGGCAAATCCTGTCAATGCAAACCTGGCTCTCTTCTATCTCTTTCACTGTTCATATCAATTAAAGGTCATTCATAACTTTAGCATTCAGGTTATAAATATGTGGGATGAAGTAGATTAATATCTATCAACTGTTCTTCATTTTCCATCACTCTGTCTAGCTGAAGTGTTCCATTCACTTAGCCAAGGGAAAAAAAATCACAGCTCAGCACTGATTCTTTAATTTTTCATTGCTGATGTGTCTCTTTCTCCTTGATGGAAGTTGACACAATTATGAAGTTTTCTTCTGCTTTTGTCACAAAAGTCATAAAAAAATAAGTTTAATGATGTAATTGTATCTAAAGCAGTGTTTCTCAAACTTGAGCTTGCATCAGTATCATCTGGAGGGCTTATTAAAGTACAGATTGCTGCACCCCTGCCCCAGAGTATATGACTTAGTAAGTGTAGGCTGGGGCCCCCAAATTTGTGTTTGTAGCAAGTTCCAGGTGATGCTGATGTTGCTGTCCTAACGACCACACTGTGAGAATCATTGGTTTAAACTAAATTAATGCAACTGACAGTAAAGATCAGAATTCTTGCTTTTCAAGAGAGAATCTGGGGTTTAAGGATAATTTATTTTATATTGACTTTAAATCTTGAAATGTTGCAAAATCACTTATTACAGGTAAATTTCATGTAGATTTGAATAGAGTTTCTACATAGACACTCAAATCATCTTCAGATAAAGACCGTTTTGCTTCTTCCTTTCCAATCTGGATCACTTTTAATTTCCTTGCCTGATTACACAGGATAAAACCCCAAGTTGAGTATTGAATGTAAGTGATGAGAATGAACATCCACACTGCTTTTTGATCTTACGGTGAAATAATTCAGTATTTTAAGATTGAGTATGATATGATATTAGATGTCCACTGGTGCCATTTATCAAATTAAGGCAGTTCTTTTTATTTCTAGTTTGCTGTGAGTCATTATCATAAATATATTTTGTCATATTTTCTTGCTTCTATTGTGATGTACATATTTGTTCTTTTTAAATTTTCTAATATGGTGCACAAATATTTATAAGCATCATATCATCTTGGTGAATTGACTCATTCATTCTTGTGTAATGTCCTTCCTGTCTTGGCCAAAGTTTTTTTTTTAATATGAATGTGACCATCTCTGTTCTTTTTAAGTTATCATTTACACAGGATACTTTTTTGTTTCTGCTTATGTATGTCCTTATAGCTATAGTGAGTTCCTTATAGACAGAATATAATTAGATGTTTTTAAAAATCCATTCAACCAATCTGTCCTTTAATTGTGGAATTTAATTCATTTGCATTTAAAGTAATTACTTATATGGAAAGATTTAGTACTGACATTTTGTTAATTGTTTTCTCTATGTCTTGTAGCTTTCCTCCCTACTTTCTTCTCATACTGCCTCCCTTTGTACTTCGTAGGTATTTTTTGTTGTAACATAAATGTGGTGGAATGAGAAGGCCATGCCAAATGGCCGCTGACAACAGAGTCTGCCTGGCAACAGGCTGTGATTGGATGGCCTCAGAAACTGCCTGGCAACAGGCTGTGATTGGTTAGGGCATAGACCGCCCCTTGACCAGATTGGCTGCCTTGGCTATCTAAGCTGTTGTAGCAAGTGAAATAAACGAGTCTGCAGGCTGCTTGCCTCAGGCCTGCTTTCACCCGACTCCTGGAGTCTGTGCGGTGACTCCGCGTCTCTTGCCCCCACCACGCTCTTCCTCTCAGAAACGAATCCACCACAACATCTGGTGCACCAACGTGACTGAGAGAGAGACAGCGTGTCGGACTCGGTGAGGCCCCCCCTGGATTTCGGCAAGTAGGCCCCTCAGTGTTTTGTGTGCTGTTCGGTTCTGTGAGGATGAGCACAGAATCCCCTCCTATGCCCCCTTCCTTGTCCTTGTCCTCAGTCTAAGTGACCCCAGGTTAGGAACACACCACCCAGAAGCATACGTCGCTTCTCGGCTCCTCCTTTTACTTTCGTTTCACCTGGCAAATTCACATAAGGGACTGATCATCCCAGAATTTGGAACCAAGTCATCTTCCCTCACTGAGAGAGGTGATGCTCCGGAGACACTGTGTGGGCATATGGCCTTGACCTAACGAATCAAAGAAGTCCCCCACTAAGCACAGGACATACTTACGATCTGATGCACCACTGTCTGTCTAATGTAGGGAAGCCCCTGCATGATGCCATCAGCCACTGAGGTGCTAGGAATTTGCATTGTTATGGCAGCAGAGCTGTGCGTGTCTTTCCTTTGGCTAAAATTGGTGTGGTGTGCCGCTCTTATGTGCTCAAACATGGGAAAGATACCCCCCTCTCAGAATCCTGCACAGATTACCAAACATAGTGAATCTGTGAGTGATAAGAGCCTGTCACTCCAGGTTCCTGTCTCATAGACAACAGTTGCTGACTTAGGGAGAGAGAGAGCTCTGACAGTGAAAATGACATGACAGTAGACAATGCAGCAATGCCTAGTCAGCCACCCTCCAAATACCCATGGGATGAACTTAGACGACCTCGAGGCAATAACCCATGTGAGGTTATCCCATCTGCACCCAGTGAGGATCCCCACATTTGTGGCAGTCCCCAGGCACCCCAGGCTCTCAGGGCAGCTGCTAGACCCCATCCCACCCACATGTTTGCCATTAATGTAGGAGTGGATGCAGAATTCAGGCCCTGGATTCCAACGCCTGTAAAAAGGCTTCTGCTAACCAAGGGCCGAGGATATGCTTGTGTCTTTCCAGAGAATGTGGGACAGCCCATTTGGGTACCAGCCAGAAACATCAAGCCTGCAACTGATAGCCAACCAGAACCAGCTGAACAGGGCTGAGAGTCTGCCTTGTTAGTAGACGCACCTGCCCTATCATCCTACCCCGAGAAACTGCCCATAGCCACATCCGTTACTGTTTTATACCCTACTAGCTCTGGTCAGCCACTCGGACGGCCCACAGCCTGTGTGCAGTCATGCCATTCCTGATTACCACTGTTCCTCATTCCTACCCCTATCTGAGCAAGCACTCCTGTGGTCTCCCGTTTTGAGCGCTGGTTAGTCAACGACGGGTAAGATCCCCTGGGGGACAATCTAAGACAGGCACAGCTGAGTACGGAGACCACATGGAAACGGGGTCAAAATGGTATAGCTAAGAATCATGCCTCCCGTTGCTCAAAAATAAACGAAAAGGGGGAAATGTGGTGGAATGAGAAGGCCATGCCAAGATGGCCGCTGGCAACAGAGTCTGCCTGGCAACAGGCTGTGATTAGATGGCTTCAGAAACTGCCTGGCAACAGGCTGTGATTGGTTAGGGCATAGACCGCCCCTTGACCAGATTGGCTGCCTTGGCTATCTAAGCTGTTGTAGCAAGTGAAATAAACGAGTCTGCAGGCTGCTTGCCTCAGGCCTGCTTTCACCCGACTCCTGGAGTCTGTGTGGTGACTCCGTGCCTCTTGCCCCCACCACGCTCTTCCTCCCAGAAATGAATCCACTGCAACATCTCTCTTCTCATTTCGTTTTGTAAGTGTTCTGTAAATATTTTCTTAATGGCTCTCATTGCAATTGGATAAAACACCTTAAAGTTATGATATTCTATTTTAAATTGATAACAATTTAATTTCCGTCACAAACAAAAGTTCTAGTCCTATACAGCTTCATATTGATCTTTTTGTTATTGGTACCAAAATTGTGCCTTCATATTACATATCTATTAACATAGATTTATCATTTTAAAATATTTTGTCATTTAAAACTGTAGAAAAATTGAAAGTCAATTTATGTCTCCCAAATTACATTAATATAGATTTTTCTAGTCGTCCATGTATTTACCTTTACCAGAGAACTTTATATTTTCATGTGGGCTTGTTATATTGCCAAGCATCACTTTCTTTCACTTTAAAAGTCTTCCTTTAGTATTAGTATTACTAATGAATGTAAACGTTATCAGGTTTGTCTATAAGAGAAGCTCTTAATTTCTCCTTTAATTTTGCAAGGTAGATTTCCATATACAATATTCTTGCTTTACCAGCATTTGTCCTCTCCCTTTTGGCCTCCAAGGATTCTGCTGAGAAATCCACTGCTAATCTTAAAGAAACTTTTTTTGTTTGTGAAAAATCACTTTTCTCTTTCTGCTTTCATGATTCTTTCTTTGTTTTGACTTCTGACACTTTGATAGCTTGATTATGTTTCCGCATTTGTGTGTCTTCTTTGATTTATCCTTGATGTAGTTATTAGAACTTCTTGACTCTATGTCTCTTTCTTTCCTATCCCTCATCTTTGTGAAGTTTTCAGCCTTTATTTATGCTCTCTTCCCTTTTCTCTCCCTAGTTTCCTTTTGAGATTGCAATAATGAATATATTGATCTGGTTGATAATTATATCTCTTAGACTCCTTATTCAATCTTTTTTCTTTTTTGTTTTTGCTCCTCTGACAGTTATTTCAATTCATTTGTCCTGAAGTTCACTAATATTTTGTTCTGTCTGAGTGTCTTCTGTTGAACCTCTATATTGAATTTTTCAGTTCACTTTTTGCATTCTTCAGCTTTAGAAGTTCTATTTCATTCTTTTTATAGTTTCCACCTATTTTTCACACTGCCATTTTGTAAATGCCTAATTTTCCTAATTTCATTTACCTTTACCAGGGATAAATGTGTTTTCTTTTATCTTCTTTGGCATATTTTTAAAAGATTTATTTATTTATTTATTTAAAAGTCACAGAGAGAAGGAGAGGCAGAGAGAGAGAAAGAGGTCTTCCATCCTCTGGTCCACTCCTCAATTGGCCAGAGTGGTTGGAGTTGCACCAATCTGGAGCCAGGAGCTTCTTACTGGTCTCCCATAGGGGTGCAGGGGCCCAAGGACTTGGGCCATCTTCCACTGCTTTCCCAGGCCATAGCAGAGAGCTGGATCGGAAGTGGAGCAGCCGGGTCTCTAACCGGCACCCATATGGGATGCCAGCACTGCAGGTGGTGGCTTCACCCGCTATGCCACAGAGCTGGACCCTTCATTGGCATATTTATTAAGACAATTTTAAATTCTCTGTCAAGCAGCTCCTAGATATGTGTTTTTTAGGGTTAGTTTCTGGCATTTTATTTCTTTAGTCGATTGTGCCATGTTTCCCTATTTCTTTGTAGGCCTTGTATTTATGTGTTTAGACCTGGGCATTTGAAAAACCAATTACCTTTCCCAGTCTTCACAGATTACTAGAGAATCTAGGGCCTCTGATACTTTTCCTGTGGATATCTTTTTTTTTTGAGCTTGTGTGTGTATCTTTAGTGCCCTCATATTCCCTAAAAAACTTGTTACTGATTTTTCTCAGAAGCCTATAGTGTCTTTCTCCTCTGCCTCTGCCTGTATAACTGTATCTCTAATGCCCAGTGGTTATCTGTGATGTTTTTGTAGCTTCCAAACAGGGCTGCTCATAGCCTCTGTGCCTTAAGTCAGGCAAGGCAGTTTTCAATTCCTCAGGAAGTCCCCAGAGTAACAAGAATATTGAATATATGGTTTACTCTTTTGTTTCCAACTGAGAGAGGATTCTATGTGTGAAAAGTTCTCTGCTAGTTCTCTCCTAGTTGTGCCGCAGAAGGTTGAATAGGGGAGGGGCACTAGCATACATGCAAAATTCCATGGTTTCTTTTCACCCTTTTCACTTAACTTGCTTCTCAGTTTTACTTTGATCTAGGTAATGTAACTTCTCAACTAATCTCTCAAGTTCTGAGCAAAGGTATCCAGTGCATATATTGTTACTAAATCAGTGTGTTTGTTGCAGAGCAAGAGCTTGAAGCTTTCTAGTTCATCATCTTGCTAATATCATTCTCATTGTTTTTTTAATGTTCATCCAAAATTCCACTTAGTCATGATGTATTATTTTTTTACTTGTATATTCCTGAATTCAATTTGATAAAATTTCATTAAGAGTTTTCACATCCCTGTTCATAAATGATAGAGAATTGAGAACCTAGAAATTAATCCACTCACATACAGCCAACTGATTTTAGATAAAGTTGCCAAGAACATATACTGGAGAAAGGATAGTCTTTTCAATGAATGGTGCTGGCAAAATAGTAATATATATGTAGAAGAATGAAATTAGATAAACTTAATTAGATAACCATATCTCTCACTACCTACAAAAATCAATTCAAGATGGATCAAAGACTTATATGTAAGACCTGAAACTGAAATTGCTAGAATAAAACATAGGGGAAACACTTCAAGACATTGGTGTAGGTAATGGCTTCTTGGATAAGATTGCAAAAGTATAAGCAACAAAAGCAAAACTACATAAATAGGATTATGTCAAACTCAGAAGTTTCTGCACAGCAAAGGAAAAAATTAATGAGTGACGAGTCATCTGACAGAATGGGAGAAAATATTTTCAAGCTACTTATCTGACAAAGGATTAATATCTAGAATATATTAGCCACTCAAAAAACTCAACAAAAATCACTACCAATCCAGTTAATAAATGGACAAAGGACCTGAACAAAAAGTTCTCAAAATAAGAATTATAAATGGGCAAAAATTATATGAAAAATGCTCAATATCACTAATCATCAGGGAAATGCAAATCAAAATCACAATTAGATATCACCTCACCCCTGTCAGAATGATTATTATCAAAATGACAGAAAATAACAAATGCTGGTGAGGATGTAGAGAAAGGAGAATTGTAATATACAGTTGGTAGCAATGTAAATTAATACATTGTGGAAAAAAGTTTGCAGATTTTTTAAAAAAAACTAGGAATAGAACTTCCATGTGACCCAGCAATCCCACTACTGGGTTTATATCCAAAAGACATGAAATCATTGTTTCAAAGAGATAAAGACATGAAGTCATTGTTTCAAAGAGATACCAACTCCAACATGTTTATAGCAGCACTTGTTTGAATAGCTAAGATATGGAATCAACCAACCTATCCAACATCAGATGAATGGATACAGAAAATGTGTTAGATATACCCAATGGAATATTATTCAGCTATAAAAAATAATGAAATCTTGTCATTTGCCTAAAGATGGATAGAACAGGAGGATATCATGTTTGGTGAAATAAGCCAGACTTACATAAATATCACATGTTCTCCTTTATATTTGGGAGCTAAAATGATAAAAAAAAAAACACAACTCATTCCATATATAGAATGCTGATTATTAAACATTGGGAGGGTATGAGGGATAAAAGTTTGGATTAAAAAAGGGCAAAACTGGGTATAATATTAATTGTGATAAATATACTAATATAAAGTTAAAAGGGGAAATGTGATGAGAGATTTATGAGCACTCATTGTATACTATGTCACAAATTTTGTTTCATAAATTTAAAATTAGTAATAAAAATTAAAGATTTTTGGCATTTCTGTTCATGAGGATTAGTGGTTTATTGTTTAACTTTCATATCTTGGTCTGGTTTTGGTATGAAGGCGATGTTGGCCTCATAAAATTTTTCTGGAAGAGTTTCTTTCAAATGGAAGATATTTCTTCTTGAAATGTTTAGAAGATACCAGTGAAGCCAGCTAAATCTGGAAATTTTGTTGTAGTAATTCTTTTTTTCATCTACAAATTCAAATTCTCTAATAGATGTAGGATATTCATAGTTTCCATTTCTTTTTGAATGAGCTTTTATAGTTTTCCTATTTCAAGGAAGTTTTCAAATTTTTTAAGTTGTTAAGCATAATCCATCATTATGGTTTAAATATTCATATATATTGGTATTAATTCCTGATATTGTTGATTTGTGTCTTCATTGTTTTTCTTTCACTAACCAATTTTATTGATCTTCACAGAGAACCAGGTTTTGGTTTCATTAATTTTCTTTCTTTCTATTTCATTTATTTTCCATCTTTATTATTTCCTTCTTTGTGATTAATTTAGGCTTTTACTTCCTTTCTTTTTAGTTTTTTTTTTAATGGTGGAAGCTGAGGTTCCTGAGTTGAGACTTTTCTTCATTTCTAATAGGAATTCATTTACCTTAGTGGTATCATGTAAATATTGATATCTTTTTATTTCATCCAATTCAAAATACTTTCTAATTTTCAGTTTTATCATCTTTGGCTCAAGGATTATTTATAAGTTATTTAGTTTTGAAATATTTGAAGATTTTTCCAACTATATTTATGTTATTTATTTATTTATTTTTCTTTACATCGTGTCCACAGAAAACAATTCTATGACCTGAATTTTTAAAAATTCTGTGAAACTTGTTTTATTGCAAACAGTAAGGAGATATTGATAATAATTCCATGTGTATATCATGCATTTTGAAATTTCATTTTTAAGTACCTAAAGGTTTAGGACTACTATATTTTTTTACGAGTTTGTCACTTTTCATAAATTGATGATTTAAACCTTTTAATTTGCTTTGGCATGATTTAACTTATTCCATTCATTTCCTTTTAACCTAATTGTGTATAAAAAATGCCTACAACTCATCAATAGCAAGATAAGTCAAATAACCTAGTGAGTAACTGGGCAAACGAGTTGAATAGACATTTCTCCAGGAGTCAAATTCACGATATCTAGCCATCAATTAAAAATGACAGCATATGCAAATAAATGGTAAAATATGATTCTTAAGAAAAAACAATCCAATCCAACTGAGAATTCATACATGTCGTAATTAGTAGACCCAAATAAATGATGCCTGCAAGAAACTCTCTTTATCTATAAATATGGGAAATCTTCACAAAGTTCATAAAAAATGTATTTTCCAGGAAAAACTATGCATGGATTTGAAAGTTTTTGCACCAAAAGAAATTTATCTTTTACTTCCATTTTTCTTTATATATACTAGGTAATAACTCCTTATTAGACAAATTATTTACAAATATTTCCTGTGATTACATAAATTACCTTTAATCTTGTTAATCACACCCTTTGTGAACAAAGGCTTTTCAATTTATATCATCCTATTTGCTTATTTTTGCTTTCGTTGCCTGTGTTTTAGATGTCATATCCAAGAATTTTTGCCTTAAGTTTTGAAATCTTCCCTTTGTTTTCTTCTATGAGTTTTATATTTGAGTCTTATGTCTAGGTCTTTAATCTACTCATGGTGTAACTAATATCTTGGTCTGGTTTTGGTAAGAAGGCAATGTTGTTTATCATGGAATAGTTATAGATTTTCTGACTTTACTGTGGAGTTTACCATGGAGTAGTTATATACTTCCTGAGAGATATAGAAGTAATTTAATAAATTAAATAAAACAATATAAAAAGCTGCTAAATAAATGCAAATAATCAAGGCTTTGTCTACATGTACCAATAATGCTTCTATTTTGATTGAACTTAATATAAGATTGGTCAATAATTATTGCATGTAAGTGGTTTTTCATATAATTCGTCTATTTATAATCACATCTATTTGTTAAGCCATTATCAATTGTGGTGTTTAAAAAAATTGGACAACTTATTGGTAGAGAACAATATGAATATTTCTGGTTCTAAGACTGAGACAGAACACCCTGAGTGTCATTTAATTCTAAAACATGAATTTGAGAAACTATACCTTCGTGTTTTTATTTAGAGTAACATCCACAGTATTTATTCTGTGGTCTTGTATTTTGAGATACTCTTTCTCCCTGACTTTGGCAGTTTACTTATATTCTAGGTGTTTGGTGATACAAGAGCTCCGATTTTTATTTTATTTTTTTGACAGGCAGAGTGGACAGTGAGAGAGAGAGAGACAGAAAGGTCTTCCTTTACATTGGTTCACCCTCCAATGGCTGGCGGCACACCGCGCTGATCCGAAAGCAGAGGCAGGTGCTTCTCCTGGTCTCCCATGGGGTGCAGGGCCCAAGCACTTGGGCCATCCTCCACTGCCTTCCCGGGCCACAGCAGAGAGCTGGCCTGGAAGAGGGGCAACTGGGACAGAATCCGGCGCCCCAACCGAGACTAGAACCCGGTGTACCGGCGCTGCAAGGCGGAGGATTAGCCTAGTGAGCCGCGGTGCCAGCCCAATTTTTTTTTAATATTTATTTTTTATTTTTATTTGACAGAGTTGCAGAGAGAAGTAGAGACAGAGAGAGAGAGGTCTTCCATCCTCTGGTTCACTCCCCAGTGTCAGCAATGGCTGGAGCTGCACTGATCTGAAGCCAGGAGCCAGGAGCCTCCTCCGGGTCTCCCACTCGGGTACAGGGGCCCAAGGACTTGGGCCATCTTCTAGTGCTTTCCCAGAGAGCTGCATCAGAAGTGGAGCAGCCAGGACTCAAACCGGAGCCCATATGGGATGCCTGGGGGTGCTTCAGGCCAGGGTTTTAACCCGCTGCACCACAACGCCGGCCCCTTTTTATATGTTGCTTCATCATGTCTGATTTTTTCCTTTATTTCCAGAATAATTTTCATCATGTATTAAATACAAAAAATCAAAATTTATTAAGGTATCTTCCACTGCCTTATTACTACAAGAATGTAATAAGAATTTTTAGCATAGAGGGTCCCAGTGACTAAACAAGCTTTACTCACAGGGGAAAGTAGCTTGTACCTGTAACTTCCAACTTATTTTCTGTTTTACTGAGAGGAAAATTATCATTGACCTTTAAAATTGAAAAAAGATGCAGACTTTCTATAATGACTTCATATATCCAAACAAATCAACTCTTAAAATCAATTTAACTGTTACAGTTGCTAAGTCTTTATAAGTAATGCCACTCAGAGATCAAGTACTTGCTCTGATTTGTTAATTTAATATGATTCTGTTCACTTTTCATCCAATATCTAATTAGATTTGTGAGATAAGTAACAGATGAACTTGTCTCAGATGTCCTAACCATTCGCGACTAAACATGACTATGTGTTTTTTTATATGTGTGAATCTTTCTTCTTTTCTATGTGGATGACAGGATTAAAAACAAACCTATAACTCTGTCAACTCTGCAGAAATATTACTTCTCTAGCTTTAAGTTTAAATTGTCCTGTGTAATTAATGAACAATATTAATAATTTTGTATTACATAATGTTTAATGGTAAATGCTATATTTTACTGAAAATATTACACACCATCTTATTAAAAATGGTATTCATGAAGCAGACAATCCGAGTTGATTATGCAAAATCTTAAGTATTCTAATAGAGGTTGCCAGATTTAGAATACATAGTTAATCCAGTATCTCAGATTTCATATCTATTAAAATGAAGATATGAATACTCTTCTATAATTACTTTTTATATTTTTGGGAGGTGAAAATCGTGCTGGTTATGTTTTACATTAAAGTAAAATCATTTATTTTATAAGCCTTTTCTTTTTAGATATTAATGTATAACAGCTTAGATCACAGAAATTACATTAACTTAAATGACAATTTAGTCATTTTTTAAACTCAGTATACTTGGAAATTTATATTTATTAAATAAAAGTTAAAAAGATAAATAAATAAACTCAGTATAGTTTTATTCACCAATTATTACTATTTTCAAATTATGCAGTCTCCACTTTCAAAATAAAACAAATTTATTCTCAACAATTTAATCTTCATTTTTTCAGTTGCATATTTAAAATTAATTATAATATTTCTTTGTAGATAAAGGTTTATTTTAGTTAAAACAACTCTGTATTCCTCTTCTTTCACTTGCCCATTGAAAGTCACTAATTTCAGATCTTTTTTAAAGAAAATATGATAGACTATAGTTACTTATTTTTAACTAAATGAGACAGGATCAAATTTTAAGTTACATAAAATTCCTGGAAAAGGGTTAAGAACGACTTTAGGTTCTTGTTTTATATTCCAATATACTAACTTGAATATTTCAAATTCAACCAACAAAGATTTATCATAGATTAATTCTCACATTTCTTCAACTAGAAGAGAAAATAATTTTGATTGCAAGACCAAAACTTCATTAAGATTCTTTGACTCTATCATGATTTTACTACTGGCTTGCTGACGAAGGAATGCACTCACTTAGCTTGTGCTTGCTCACTGAAGGTTAAGGAGAGTGAATGAATAATCTTGGCTTCTGCTTTTGCTTTGAACCATTCATATTATATCCGCTGTTATATTGCTATTAGTGCCAATAGCAAATGTCTCAGGTTTAGTTCCCTTATTGAGATTGAGTGCAATGACACATTTTAACACACACACACACACACACACACACACACGTATATCATTTCAAAAGTCTTTAACATATTTAACTCTTTCAAAACACCTTGCTTCCTTCCACATGAAGAAAATCAAGAGGCCAACAAACATGATCCCTCATAAATCCCACCCCTTCTGCAAACTTGCCTGCGTCCATAAACCCATCCACACTTCTTTTACTCCTTTTTAAAAGTTATTTACCCATATATGTCCTGTCCTCGTTCCCATTCCCTTTTGCCCCACTTTGCTTTATCAGCTGCATCCTTTATCAATACATCTTTAATCCCTTCCTCTCTACTGATTCCTTCCTATGAGCTTCTAAACGTATTCATATATTGTCCCATATATAGAACAACAACACTCTACCTTTAATACTGATTTTCTCCCAGATGCTAAACAGTCTTCTTACTTTTCTTCTTGACAGAATATAACGCATTTATTGTTTCCATGTCAGCGTACCCTTCAATATCTTTCCAAGGGGTTTATAGCTACACTTAGCATTATGCCCTTTCCTGGGAATATTCACACAGCCTCTCTGATACTGTCAGAATTTTATTTTCTTTTTGTAACAAGTTATTACTTCAGTGCTGTCAAGAAAGAAATTATTTTTTCCTCAAGACAGTAAGAATGTTTTTGTGCTTTGGTCTCAGAGGCATAAATTATAGACAGTAGCATTGTGACAGGATTAAATTCAACATAATTAAAATTGAGAATAGGCTATATAAACTCACTAAGGGAAGAACAACCCTTCCTCCTGGCATGTTGAATACAAATGCAAGCAATTTTCCTTTTGAAATTATAGGTATTTTAATTTAAATTAAACATGAACATAAAATCCCATTATAGTCAAAGGCTCATTTATGATGCTAGTCAACACACTTTAAAATCTGTGTGGTATATTTAAAAATATCAATAACCTTTTGCCTTCCCTAATTGAAATTAATGTTTTATAGAGTATACTTCATTTTATTTTGGAATTTATTATGTATTATTATTATTATTCATGTGGAATAGTTTTGTTACAAAAGGAAAAGTGCATCCATTAACTTTCATAGAGACCATGCTTAATACACAAATGGATAAAATATTATCTACTCAAAAGGATGACAAGCTTTAAACTAACTTGTAGCTCACAACTATTGTCAGCTTATAGATAGCAGAATAATCAAGATAAGCAAGAAACAATTTGTCAATTTTCTCACCCATTCTTTTAA
Source organism: Oryctolagus cuniculus (assembly GCF_051225735.1). Classification (NCBI taxonomy): domain Eukaryota; kingdom Metazoa; phylum Chordata; class Mammalia; order Lagomorpha; family Leporidae; genus Oryctolagus; species Oryctolagus cuniculus. Next base: position 65,539,980 of record NC_142888.1, read on the forward strand.
AATTCAAGTCAATGTATGTAAAACTATTCAGATAATACATATTTAATCTTCATAGAAAGCAATGTTGGCCTGCAAAATGCAGCCCAGTATCCACTTCAATCAAGGCAATTAGTTTTAATCATTCTTCAAGGCTTTCCAACAACATAGGACACTGTTATGTAAGGTACTTTCTTGCTCTTTCTATTGCCTTAAATTTCCATGAAAGTATAGTGATTATTGATGAATGCTAAGTTAATATATTGTATAAGAGGTCCAAAACTATCATGGTTTTTAGTTTTAAATTGAGAAACACAACAAAATGGATATCAGTACTAATTTAAAATATTTTTGTCTAAAATAAGGCACATTTTAGACCAGAAAATTTTGTGTTAAATGATATGGGGTTTTAGACTTATATACACAAGTATTTACATATATTATCACACTAGAGCCAATATCTTATATGTAAATAAGTTACAGGTACAAAAACAGCCCCTGCTTCATTAAATGAAACGTATTTCCTTCCTTAAGGATAAAGTAGTACATATTGGCTCAACTTCAAAAAGTTCATGGAAATATGGAATTAAAATGTTTATTTTGGTACAAAAAATTCTGAAATCCACGCATACCCTTTTCATCAATAGATTTATTTTATTTATTTGAAAGGCAGAGTGACAGAGACACAGGGAGACATAGAGAGAGGTCCTTTATATTCTGGCTGACTCCTCAAATAGCAGTAACATTTGGGGCTGGGCCACACTGAAACCAGGCGCCAGGAACCCCACCAAGTCACCCACATAGGTGGTAGGGGTCCAGGTACTTGGACCATCTGCTGCTTTCCCAGGCACATTAGCAGGCAGCTGGATTGGAAGTGAAGCAGTCAGGACTCAAACCAGTTCTCCCATATGGGATGCTGGTGTTTGCAGGAAGCAGTTAAACCTGCTATAGCGCTATAACACTGGCCACTTTATATGAATTTTTTTGAAGATGAATGGACTTAATTTTTTGCATCAAAATAAATTTATCTTTTGATTCCATTTTCCATTAACTTTTAACAAATTTGCATTAGTGAAATATTTGTATGTGTTTATGGAGTTCAGTACCATATTCCAATACATATACACTGCATAAACAAATCATACCAAGCAATTAGTCTTTCCATTTTCTTTATCACAGATTTTTCTAGGTATTCTCATGCATTGTCTGCTGCAGAATTCTAAGAGTGTATCAAATAATTATGCTATAATAGCATTGAAATTCTACCTACTTTTCTGGATTTTCATTATTTCTACTTTGCAGGCCCTCCTCAGTCATTAAATATTATCATTCTTCAGTGTTCTCACTCTTATGCCCTTTCCCTTATCAAATGTTTTCAGAATCCTGGGAACATCAGAATCATCTTAATCACCCAGAGGCTGGTTGTATAGGTAAATTCTCAGCTCCCAAATGAGACCTATTGAATCATAAGTTCCTGGGATGGACACCAGCAATTTATGCTTTTAATGTGCCCTCCACTTGATTCTGATGTGCACTCAAGTTCAGGAACCACTGTCTTAGCTGCTTCTCATGGATGACTATAGCTTCAAATATGACACCGATGCACATGACTCAAATTATATACCTCCAACTCCATACTTTTCTCTGAGCTCTAGACTCAGAGGTACTGCCTATTTGAAGCCCACAATTTGTCTCAAAGGTACACCAAACTTTACACGGCCAGACTAAACTGACAATCTTGTCCCTTTATCTTTCATTATTCCCTATCCCTTTGAAAATAATAATGAAATCCGTCTTATTATGCAATCTAGAAACCTAATAGTTAATTCTTGACACTTTCCTCTCCCTTAATTCCTATACCCCAGTGTGTTGGTTTTATGTACAGATATCTTGAATACGACTGCTTGTTTTCTTTTTCACTGCCACCACTCTAACCTACATGAGCTTTTTCTTATCTATCTCTTCACAAACCTCCTCAATCTCTTCTCTATCTGATCCAGTCACTTCTGAAAAGCTTTTAGTTGCTTACCTTTGTTCTTGAAATAGACTAAATTTGTTAGCTATTGGTTTATATAAGGACTTCAAGTTCTGGTTGATACTTGCTGATGTAGCCTCATTTTAAATCATGCTACTCCTTCCTTTTCACATTTCAGCACACAGGTTACCTTTCATTTCATCTTGATTTCCCCAACTACACTAAGCTGTACTGAAATAAAATTTTTTTTAAAAAAGCCATTGTTTTATCTGGACCTACTATGGTCCCTGACATACAACGAATGCTTAATAAATATATATTCAATGAATGTATGAACAGGAATGACTTACTAATTCATCTCATCTGAGCACTCAGCAGCAAAATAGAAATTCTTGATTCTTGCATGAGTGGCTTGAAAAGCACTAGAGGAAAAAAGACAGAAAGCAGAGAATTTAGTTTTCTTTTTAATAATCATTGAAGCATTTAGTACTATAACCCCAAAAGGGTCATAGCAACCATCTAGAACAATGTTCATTTTGCATATAAGTGAACTAAAGTTCAGAGAGATTAAGTGACTTGCTAAAGGTAATATGTTAATGACAGGACAGATTTAATTAGACATTGATTTTTAGTCCATTTTCTGAGAATGTTATGTTTGTTTATTAGAAGATTAAGAGATCTCTTGTTTTAAAATAAAATGTCATAGTATGAAAGGGATGAATATGATATTTAACAATAGCTGTATTTTTAATCATATTACATTTCTACAGAATGATGAGGTTCACTTTCTTTCAAATGACAGTATTTTTCAGTTGGCACCTGCACACATAGGTAAATATGGCTGTCCTCATTCCATGGGATTTTGTATTATCAAAAGCAGATTATCTATGCTTATGGAATCTATCTATCCATCCATCCATCCATCCATCTCTCATCTATCATATATGTATCTATCATCTATCTATGTCATTGTGGGGGAGAGGGAGAATTTGTACTGATGTTTTTCAGTAGCAATATAAGATGTACTCTAATAGAAAAAACATTTTGTTTTTGTTTATTATCATCTATTTCTGAAGATCATATCTCCCTTACTTCACTCAAGTGATTGTTCCTTTGAGATCAGTTGTAATTGCATGTGAGCACAATCCCAATGTCTTGTCTCCTACTTGCACACTAGGGATTCATGCACTTAAATGTCATTAGAATTAATAGTAAGTTCTACGTGAACCTTCAACTCATATGTGAATGCTTTCCTTGGGTTCAAATTTTCATAAATAAATAAATAGTCTCTAGAGGAAGAATGACAGAAATTCAGACAATGTACCAATATTTTTTATAAGGTTTGGCAAGACAGATACCTCCAAGGACATCTATTTCAATGTAATTAATATACTAGATTGCCACCTGTAATATTAGAAGATTTTTTGTATTTTTAAATTTTATGTATTTATTTTTTAAGAATTTTTTAAAATTTATTTTGACAGATAGAGTTAGACAATGAGAGAGAGGGGGACAGAGAGAAATGTCTTCCTTCCTTTGGGTCACCCCCCAAATGGCCGCTACGGCCAGAGCTATGCAGATCCAAAGCCAGGAGCCAGGCACTCCTTCCTGGTCTCCCATGCAGGTGCAGTGGTCCAAGCACTTGGGCCATCCTCCACTACCTTCCCGGGCCACAGCAGAGAGCTGGACTAGAAGAAGAGCAACCAGGACTAGAACCTATATGGGATGCTGGCGTGGCCGGCAGAGGATTAACCAAGTGAGCCATGGTGCTGGCCCCTAGAAGATTTTTTTAAAGGTTACATTTCTTTTTTTTTTATTTTTTATTTTTATTTTTTGACAGGCAGAGTGGACAGTGAGAGAGACAGACAGAGAGAAAGGTCTTCCTTTACCGTTGGTTCACCCTCCAATGGCCGCCGCGGCCGGTGCACCACGCTGATCCGATGGCAAGGAGCCAGGTACTTATCCTGGTCTCCCATGGGGTGCAGGGCCCAAGCACTTGGGCCATCCTCCACTGCACTCCCTGGCCACAGCAGAGAGCTGGCCTGGAAGAGGGGCAACCGGGACAGAATCCGGCACCTGACCGGGACTAGAACCCGGTGTGCCGGCGCTGCAAGGCGGAGGATTAGCCTAGTGAGCCGCGGCGCCGGCCGGTTACATTTCTTTTTTGATCAGAAGCTGAACTTAAGCATACTACTTAAGATAATTTTTTAAAGGAAATACAACGCTGCTTGTGATCATCTCCCTAATAACTTAAACTCTGAGGGGCTCTCTAGTGAGTATTACAAGCCACTTTAAAGTGTGAAAATTTTTTATTATTCCTTTCCATATAAGAACAGTTTTGTGGTTTTTTTTTTTTTTTTTTCTGTAACTGCCCTGTTCCTATAGTTGCACTTCACTGTAGAAAGGAAGAAGAATGTTGACACTAATATTTTTTATTAGGACATTACTCTCAACATCGTGTGAATTCCCAGTTAATTCAATACAATTTATTTTAATGTATACACACACACACACACACACACACACATATATATATATGTTAAATGGACAGTACGGACTAGGCACCTAACATCTCTAACATTTATCTGTAATGTAGAATTGATCAGGAAAGTAAAATATAGCACTAAAATTTTTATGAATCTGTAAGTACATATAATAGGTTAAATAATGGGGCCAGCTGTGGTATAGTGGGTAAAACCACTGTGGCACTGGCATCCCATATGTGCACCAGTTTCAGTGCCAGTTGCTCCACTTCTGATCCAGCTCCCTGCTAATGTGCCTGGGAAAGCAGCAGAAGATGGCTCAAGTGCTTGGGCCCCTGCACCCACGTGGGAGACCCAGAAGAAGCTCCTGACTCCTGGCTTTGGATAAGCTCAGCTCTGGCTGTTGTGGCCATTTGGTGAAATAACCAGCAGATGGAAAATATTCTCTCTCACTCTCTCTCTCTCTCTCTTCCCCTCTTTCTCTCTCTAAAACTCTGCCTTTCAAATAAATAAATAAATAAAAAACAGGTTAAACTAAAATTACTTCCTTGAAGGGAGGCCTTAATTTTTCTTTAATTAAGGAATATATATATATATATATATACACACACACATACCCCAGTCACATGATTTGGAGTTAGGAACTCAAGCTTTGGAATCAATGAGACTTGGACTCAACTCCAGACTTTGCCAGTTACTAGCTGACTGACCATGGGCAAGTTAATTTAACGGCCCAATCTTCTCATCTGTAAAAGTACAAAAATGCCCCTATGAGATTGTAGTGAGTATTAAAGGACACAGTGTATGGATAGTGCTTAGTACACAGTACCTGGCACAGAGTATGTGCTAAAGTAGGTAACAATAATCATGGAATTTTAGCAATCAGAATTTTTCCACTACTTTTTAAGGACAGCAATGTTACATAAAAGACTATTAATTTATCAGTTCAGGAATGTCATTCATTAATTCAAATTGGTTTTAAGTCTTCGTATAAGTTTCTGTTTATAATTCTTTGAAATGCTCCAGAATAACTACCATACATTTAAATTAGGCTATGAGCTTTCCATTAAAGAAAGAAAAGGCACAGAGGAAACACTAATCACTTTTCCCTCTGCCTGTCATTTACCTAATTCTCTAGGATTTTCCCTATCTTTTAAAGATTGATTGATTGATGATTTGAAAAGCAGAGCAACAGGAAGGGGGCAAGACTGAGAGAGAGTGAGAGCGAGAGCTAGAGAGAGAGGGAGGGAGAGAGAAATATTCTTTCCATTGGTTAACACCCCAAATGACCGCAGCGGCCATTTGGGTTAGTAACTTAAATTTCCTTTTACTGCTGCCTTTTTAATTTCTGAAGCTCTCTCACCAGCCTGTGATAGGGATGCTATACAGTTACCTGTATGCTCTGTTATGAATTTTTTGGGTTGAGGCTTTTATCTAGATGAGTGCTCATTTATTCAATTTTAGAACAAGTTCATAAGGTATATTTGTTGGAATATCTTAGTTTTCTTCTTGTGTGCAGTGATGGAAAGAACTTTAAGCAGATTCTCTGTGTTTGCTTAAACGTAATTACTACAGAGCTTCTGTTACTATAATTCTGCTTGTAAGTTTTCAGGAAATAAAAAATGATCCTTTAATATTACTTGAACAAAGTATGCCTGAAATTTCTTCAAATTGCCTTCCTTTATTAATGTATCTCATGATAAAGGATGGGATATGGGGGATAAGGCTGACGCTGTGGTGCAGCAGGTAAAGCTGCAGCCTGCAGAGCTGGTATCCCATATGGGCATCGGTTCGAGTCCCTGCTGTTCCACTTCCAATCCAACTCCCTACAAGTGTGCCTGGGAAAGCAGTGAAAGATGGCCCAAATCCTCTGCACCCGCATGGAAGACCCGGAGGAAGCTCCTGGCTCCTGGCTTCGGATTGGCCCAACTCCATCGCGTTGTGGACATTTGAGGAGTGAACCAGTGTATGGAAGACCTCTCTCTCTCGCTCTCACTCTATCTCTATCTCTATCTCTATCTCTATCTCTATCTCTATCTCTCTGCCTTTCAAATAAATAAATAAATAAATATTTTTAAAAAGAATGAAATATAGAGATAGAAAATAATTTTATTTTGTTCTTAGTTTGCACATTCCAAATCAGAGGAAGGTGTTTAACAATATCCATCAAGAAGGCTTATCACAATTTGGCAAATAACAGGGTGCCTAGTTCATGTGCATCACTCACTGACCTAACCTTTTGAAGCCTAGCTTTTTTGTAGAACAATTCCAGTAAGCATTAAAAGCAACTTAAAGAGCCAGCACTGTGGTGTAGGAGGCAAAACTGATGCCTGCAGTGCCAGCATCCCATATGGGCGCCGGTTCTAGTCCCGACTGCTCCACTTCCAATCCAGCTCTCTGCTATGGCCTGGGAAAACAGTAGAAGATGGCCCAAGTCCTTGGGTCCCTGCACCCGTGTGGGAGACCTAGAAGAAGCTCCTGGCTCCTGGCTTCAGATCAGTGCAGTTCTGGCTATTGCGGCCAACTGGGGAGTGAACCAACAGATGGAAGACCACTCTTCTTTCTCTTTCTGCCTCACCTTCTTTCTGTGCATAACTCTGGCTTTCAAATAAATAAATAAATCTTTAAAAAAAGAAAGCAACTTAAGGGGCCGACACTGTGGCATAGTGGGCTAATCCTCTTCCTGTGGCACCAGAATCCCATATGGGCACAGATTCAAGTCCTGGCTGTTCCTCTTTTGATCCAGCTCCCTGCTATGGCCTGGGAAAGCAGTGGAGGATGGCCCAGGTGTTTGGGCCCCTGCACCCATGTGGGAGACCCAGAAGAAGCTCCTGGCTCTTGGCTTTGGATTGGCTCAGCTCTTGCCATTGCAGCCATCTGAGGAGTGAACCACTGGATGGAAGACCTTTCTCTGTGTCTCTCCCTTTCTCTATCTCTAACTCTACCTCTCCAATACATAAATAAAATCTTAAAAGAAAAATCAACTTAAAGCACAAAACATTTGCATGGAGCAAAACAATATTATTATGTAAGTACTTCTATAGCTTACATTCATATAAAAGACCATCTTCTGGGCAAATACACAATTAAATAGTACTTTCCTCAAAAATTCTGCTTCCTGCACAAGCATTGACTTATCACATAAATACATCCTCCTATAATTTACCTAGTTCTGGAAACCAAAAGCAAAAAAGGTTTTGCTACATCAACAACAAGGGACCTTTATTACTCAGCAATTTTCTTCGTATGCATTCTGTGCCATTAGGTCAAACATTTGATGCACAATATTCATTAATCTTGGTATGAACATGTTTGACTTTGTTGCTACTAAAACAAAGGAAAAAAATCCAGTGACTCATGTAAGGATACACTCTGTTCAACCCCTTTGTATTTAGAACAAATTCAGTGAATGTTCTTTTTTTCAATGTTTCAACATCTACATAGTCAAATCTTTTAATGTCTCAGTGTCCCTATTTCATAATTTTAGGTATTTTACAACACTAAGTTCTCAAGCTTTTCTTTTCCATAATACGTATAAATTTGCTGTAAGGACTTATCCAAATACTGAATGTCTATTAAAATAGAGGAATTCTGCAATTAGGTGATAGCCCAGCAATGTAAACTCAAAGTTACTCTTATAGTTTAAGGTACTCGGGGTGTTTTCTAAAGGCAAATGGAAATAGTATGTCAAAAATTAGATACAGGTAGGTATTTGCCCTTGCAGTCAAGATGCCCACATCCCATATTATAGGACTTGGGTTTGAGTCCTGACTCCATGCCAGATTCCAGATTCCTGCTATTGCACACCCTCAAAGGCATCAGGGGATGGCTCAAGTAATTGAGTTCTTGCCACCCACATAGGAGACCTAGACTCAGTTTCTGGCTCCTGGTTTTGGCTTGGTCCAGCCCTAGTCACTGCAGGCATTTGGGGGGTGATCTAGTGGAGCAGATGGGAGGTCTCTGTCTGTCACTTTCTCCCTCTGTCTCTCTGCCTCTCAAATAAATAAATAAAAATTTTAAAGATTAGATAGATAATTCAACACAACATATTCTAGCTTGAAGGTTTGTCTTATAAAAAAATTGGAGCTGAATAAAACAACAATAAGATAAATAGGGGTATTTCAGTTTATGCAAATTATCAATTAAAATATGCTATAATCCTTGCAGTAAATGTATTTTCAAAAGATGTGTGTCATTCCTGTGTATACCTGTAACATAATTTTAACTGAGAAATTACTTTGGAAATATTTTGTTTAAAAAAGCTCACTTTATAAAAAAAAGTCTGAAGTAAGGATTATGTTATAACTATTATATCATGTGAATTGTCAATTTGTAAATTACCTGTTTTAAAATAAAAATTCTGGCCAAGATTCTGTTGTGGCGGATTGAGCCGGTGCCTGCAATACTGGCACACCATATAGGCACTGGTTAGAGTACTGTCTGCTCCACTTTCAATCCAGCCCTCTGTTAATGTGCCTGGGAAGGCAGCGGAAGATGATCCAAGTGCCTGGACCCCTGCACTCATGTGGCAGACTAGAGGAAGCTCCTGGCTCCTGGCTTCTGCCTAGCCCAGCCCTGGCTGCTGCGGCCATTTGTGGAGTGAACCAGTGGCTAGAAGATCTCTCTTTCTCTCTCTTTCTCCCCCTCTGTGTGTCTCTCCCTCTCTCTGTATTTTTACCTTTTATATAAAAAATTTAAAAAATAAAAATTTCAATGTATTAAATATGTATACATTCAGAGACTTTAAAAACCTTAATAGAAATACTTTCTTCCCTACAGTTGCACAATATTAATATCATAGAATCAATATATTTATCCATTTATAAAGTCTTTGACTGTATGGTACTTTAGTTGTAACTAATTTTGACTTTTGACTTTCCTTAAACATTTGTGTCAAGAAATTGAGATCTTTTCAATAGTAAATGGTTTGTCATCTCTGGTTTAAGAATATATGTGTGTGTGTGTATGTGGGGTGTGGTGTGTGTGTGTCTAACATAAAAGCAATGTGCTTATTCTATTTTTAGCTACATATCCTCACTTAATCCTATTGATGACATAAAAAAGGAAGTGAATCCAAATTAGAGGATACAAATGGAGCAAGTAATCTCCATGAGTTCTCATGTGGGTCATTTGAGCAATACACATAGGGAATATTTGAAAACTGTGAGACAGTATGAGATCTATTAGTGTTCCCAATGTAAATTATGTAGTTCATTTTCCTTACATAGACTTAAATATATACCATGTAGCACAAAATATCTCTCAAGAAAGGTAATAAAGAGTCTGGCACCATTTTTGATATTTATCTGCTAATAGTTTGTAAGCTGTTCATTCTTGCCTGTTCCTGTTCTACTGGCTGCTTAGCACCAGCCTCAGCTCCTAACCACCAGAAAAGCTAAGCCACTCTCCCTTCCCTGCTCTCTCAAGCTATTTTTGGATCTGCTTGGGATACCTGCCTTGCTTTCTCCAGAAAACTACATTATGCAAATAATAAACACTTTCATATTATCCTGGTGTGTGTGAGTGATGTGTTGACATTTAAACCAATTTCATGAGTGGATGGATGGTGATTCATTCCATCTCTGTGAGGTGAGCATAATAAGAAACACTGCTTTCAAAGGAAAGATATATTTCTAACCAAAATATAAAGGAATATAGTACTACAACTGATTTAACAAGTCCTGTAATGATTTGATTTCTGTTTTCCAAACCCAAAAGAATAGGTAAGAAATATTCTAAAGAAATAATCTGATGGTATCCACTAGATGGCAGATTCCAACTTTTATTCCCAAGAATAGAATGAAACATTTTCAGAGCAGGGAGCCATATGTTAACAATATACATGGATTTGAGGGTAAATCATTAAGAGATGGGATCCCTAAGACAGTTTATTCTTTTTATCACCTCGTGAATCACTGAAGGTAGAAAGTGACCTGGTCTTTTGAGTTGCTTATCTCCCATTTGAATGTAGGGTTGGTTTTCTGCCTTCATCTGAGCCATTGATAGATAAATCACTACTACCGCACAGGCCAGATGTGGAAAAATTATGCTTTGTTCCAGGGCAATATCTGATACACTCTTAAGTCCACACTAACAAAAAGTTATGCTATCTTACATTTGTAAAGTTATGTAAGAGGACACTTTACTTCTATTTACTTAAGACTTGAATATTTAAGCCTCCAGGAGATATTAAAAGGTGGCAATTATGGCATGTTCCTCAAGAGCAAACATTTCATCTTATTAGATAGTTTAAGTTCTCCCGCTTCAACTTAAACACATACTCTTGTAATTTTCAAATTTCCAACCGTCTTTTCACATTACTTTAAAAAATGTTATATTGTCATAATTACATCACTCTACCACTAAACCAAATCACTTTCTATTTTTTAAACACTTGTTTATTTATTTATTTGAATGAGTTACAGAGAGGCAGAGGCAGAGAGAGAGAGTTTTCCATCTGCTGGTTCACTCTCCAGCTAGCCTCAACAGCAGGAGGTTAGCTGATCCAAAGCCAGGAGCCAGGAGATTCCTCCAGGTCTTCCACACAGGTGCAGGGGCCGAAGGACTTGGGTCATATTCTACTGCTTTCCCAGGCCATAGCAGAGAGCTGGATCAAAAGTGGAGCAGCTGGGACTAGAACTGGTGCCCATAGGGGCGGCAGTTTTACCTGTTATGCCACATCGCCGGCCCATCATTTTCTTTCTTTCTTCATGGAATATATTTTTATATCCCTTAGCTTGGATTTATTTCTTTCCCCCAGACCTTTCCAAATATCTTCTTTTCTTATTAAGTGTGGTAAAAAACATACACAACACTAAGAATCTGACTAATATAATACAGGAATTCCAACATCTAGTAATTTATAATTTGCTTTCAATATCTCCTATATATATAATGACATTGCTCTAAGACCTTAATTTTACAGCACTGATATATACCCTGAATGCATAGCATTGGTTTGTTTTCTGCTATTTAAACGGTGGAAGATTTTTTTTCTTTAAGTTATTGGACTGGGTTAATTTCTTTAAACATTGATAGAATCACTAACCTAATTGATCAAAAATATCCTAGAATATTAGCCAGAGCAGAAGCAGGAATCATTATATTTTATTTCAATTCATTTCATGGTTTCCTGTAATCCCTCAGTTTATAGAACTAAGCTTATGTATGTGGCTTTATTAGGTCAACAAAGGAGAGGGAGCAATTTGATGCTGACTGATTCTCCTTCTCTTAAGCTTGCTGATTATTTTATGTGTGCAGTCTTTCATTGTAGGAATCAGACAACAGGAAGGACAATGCATCATTTAAAGAGCATTGTAGAATGGTAGTCATTGTAATACAGAGAGAGACTGTGAAAAACATTATAATTCTCTACCCAAAGGAAGATAACAGGTATGATCAATATCTAAATAGCTAAAGTGAAGGAAATATGATAATTTGAAATATGTTAACTTGAAAGTACTAGAACTATTTTGTCAGTATTGTGAAATCTATTAGTTATACATTTCATGCACAGAATAATATATTTTGAAGGATCAGGAATGTGACTATTAGGAAATATAAAATTATTTGTCTTGAAGTATTTTTCTATTGTATAGTGCCGATTTGGACCCTAAACTTAAGGGTCTGCTACTACTTACTGGTTTCTTCTGCAATGAGGAGCCAGGTCAATTCGGAATTCAGGTAGGTATATAAAGCCATCAGCCTTGGTATCCTACAAAAAAAATGAGAAAAGGAAAGAATGAAAGAATGTAAGGAAAAGGCTTAGCAGAGATAATTAGACCTTGAAATGAAGAGCCAAGAGCCAGGTCAACAGGATGGTAATGAACAACATTTTTCTAGTTTGCTTGCTAGAGAATGCAGATTTGCTAACATGCACTTCAATAAGCTTTCTGCAAAGCGAATGGACCGTGCATTTATTAAGTCAGCAATGATGACATCAAACTCTTATGTTAATGATTTTAGAGTTACTTCAAATATGCAAATAGCTTTCAACATCATTAGGGCATTCAAAGCAGACAAATGATTTATCAACAAAGGCCAGCAAGACAATGGTTACAGCAACATTTACCGCGTTTCTAAGCTTTAAGTTGTCTAATATAGAATGGCAGTTATGTATACTAATTATTTTCAATTCCAGAGCTTTTCATAAATATCTAATAATGAAATTGCTAAGCAATTAGCATATGGGCATCAGAGAATACTATTTGGAATATGATCTTTATCACCCCATGTCTTTCTGGTCTTACCTTTTTCTCCCTCTCTATGGTATTACATGCAATACATCAAATTTCTAAGAAAGTGTCATGAAATGACACAAGATTGGACATCTCTTAACTTACTTATAGAGCTCAGTAAGGTCGGCTCATTGTCATTCTACCAGTGCTTACCAAGTCACTTATTCTTTCTGAGTCACAATTTCTTCAAGAATAAAAAAGTGGAACAGATTACTGATGTTTATAGCATGAATTACAATTCCCAATAGAAAAATTCTATAGAAGTATTCAAGTTATATAAAAATATAAACCTAGTGATGACTGAATTGAAAAATCAAATCAAAATCTCATACATTTAATAATGATAAGACAAAAGGTTACTTGGAAAAATACTAACAAAAATAGATCTAAAAAGCCACCCGAATTTTGATTCAGTTTGTATCAAGCTAATTAATTTTTAGAATATTTTGTCAATGAAATGAAAACATAGTGGATAGAATTTACTATTTCTCTGTTTAATTTGGACAGGGATAAGCTGTATGATATTAATCATGTGGGGTTACAAAAATAATATGAAAATATGTGATATTTTATAATTTCTTCAAAAACTTGCATTTGAAATAAAACATTTCTCACATTGGTACCCAAAGAGGGAAGAGGAGATAAATAGGAAGTAATATTTATTAAGAACTTATGTGGCAGGCACTATGCAAAGAAACTTTACATATTATCTTATTTAATCATCATAATTGTTCATCAGTTCAACCAATATCTATACATTATGCCAGGTGCTAGGGATAAATTGTTGAAGTGTTAAAGATGGATATGTATTGATGAGAGAGAGAGAGAGAGAGAGAGAAAAGAAGAGCCATGGGTGGTGGTGGGGAGATAGACATTAATGTTAGAGTCACAAAATAAAATGTAAAATTGTAAGTGTACTAAATGTTATGAAGGAGAAGTACATGATACTATGAGAGCTGGTAAGAACTAATAAGTTGCTCAAAGGGGTCAGGATATGCTTCCCTAAAGCAGTGATGCATTCAAGTGAGATCTGAAGGAAAACTAGGTGTTAACCTGGTGAGGAAGTCATGCATATTACAGGAATATTGAATGGCAGAGGCAAAAAATTCTGTGGAAAGATGCAGCACAGTACATAAGAAGAACTAAAAGAAGGCCAGTGTAGCTGAAATGTAAAATACACAGAGGTACATCATATAAGATGTCACTGGAGAGGATCCAGGCAAGGCCTGGTAGTTCATGCTAATGGGGTGTGTGTGTGTGTGTGTGTGTGTGTGTGTGTGTAAGAGTAATGGGAAGTTACTTACATCTTCTAATGAGGATAGATAGGAAAGTTTGGTGAAATGTGACAGTTGTGAAATGATCAAATCTGTATTTTTTAAAAAGAACCCTGTGATAAGAATGGTAGAACAAATTTGAGGAGGCCAAAGTGAATGTGTGGAGACAGGTGAAACACTACTGAAATTGTTCAAGCAACAGATGATGATAGATAGGATTAGTGTGGAGGCAGTGACAATGGAGAAAAATTGAGGAATCTGAGAGATTTTTTAGAACTAATACTGGCCAGACTTAATATGGAAACCATAGGCGGTAAAAGAGTGGAGAGCTTGAGAATGACTCCGACTCCTTAGAGAAAAGTCATAGTAAGGAGACACCATTTTGAGGATACCAAGATCATGAGTTTTGTTTTGTATATATTTAATAGGGTAGTCCCACTGAAATATCCCAGTGGAATGATCAATTGAACTTATTAGTACTCAATCTTAGATGAGATTTTGGGTGTATAGGTATAAACATGTGTGACCTCTGTCTATAGATAGTAATTGATAACATAGACATGAGTAAAATAATCTAGAAAAAAAGTTAACACGAAATTCTAGAACTGATCCCTAAAAAAATCCAACTTTTAAAGATCTGGGAGAGTAGATAATCCTCAAAAAGTGACAGCAGGAGTGGTAGGAGATATAGAAAGAAAACAAGGAGAGATTGGACTTACACAGAGGATCACAGTAACCTTCTAAAGTTATTCTAATGGAGTAGTGGGAATACAAGAGAGGTTGGAGAACACCAATTGAAAGCAAATATAAAGAACATCATCAATTATTCTGGCTGTAAAGGACAAAAAGAGCTAAGGGAAAAGCTGGAGATTTCTTCTAAGTTCCAGATTTGCTTTTTCCACTGGGATAAATTTAACAGTGTCTTGCACTGAGCATGTACAAAATGAAATTCCTAGCCTTGTTTCTTCTGCCCCACAAAACACTGAACTTTTTCTCTAGTCAAACCTTTATTTAAATGAAAATACATCAGCACATGTAAAAGTATATGAGATGGAGGTGGCTGAGAAGGAGAGGAGCAACATATAAGAAAGAGAGGGAGGAAAATACTTGACAAGTATTATTACTTGGCTGAAGAAAATGAAGGAAATGAGTCTCAGAGAATTTAAGTAACTTGCCCAAGTTCTTGAGGATAGTAAGTAAAAGAGCCTGGGTTACAAATCAAGTATTTTTGGTTTCAAAACCATTAATTACAATGCCTTCTCTATAAATCACTTTTTAGTAAGAAGTAACAACAATGGCTTAGTTCCTAACATTATATATTACAAAAATCCCTCTATGACAGTAATGTACTTCCTTAACACAAGTATTAAAGACTATTCTGTCTCAGTGATGACAAACTTTCTTTCCTTCCTGGTGCACTTACATTCAGGTGTGAGAACCAGTAGAGAGTTGAATGTTTCAAAATAAACCAGTATCTTTTCCAATTAAAAAAGGAGATTCCTCTAGACTCTCTTTTTTTCCAAAGCCATCCCTCGCATATCCCATGGCCCAATTCAGTACAGGCCATTGCACAAAATCGAGTTCTAGACCAAACATATTGGTCTTCCTCAGAGAAAAATGAGATCAAGACCTTTCTAAACACAGACACTGCAAAAACAAACATAGGAATAAAATGTTAATTCAGATACAACAGTGTAGAGTTTAAATGATCATAACATTTTCACAAGCTTACATTAATCCAACAATCCGTAAATACTGAACATAGCTTTTCTTCTCACTACAAATGGCAATATCATCATTTTTTAATTGTAGCCATTCACATTTCCTATTTTGTTAACTGTCTTCTAGTCGTTTATTTTGTTTCCTATAGTTCTTTTATGCTTTGTTTTACCGATGAGTATATTAAGGATATTAACCTTTTGTCTGTCATATATATTTCAAATATTTTCCCCAATATGTCTTGCTTTTGACTTTTCTTTGTAGTATTTTACATATACATATTTTGGCTATTTACATATACATATTTGGCTAATATATATAGGATTTAAAAATATGTAATGTGGTGATATAGTTATATTTCTTCTTTGACAGTAGCTTCAAACTATCTTTTGAATAACCCATATTTACCTTATTGATTTGAAATCTTATCTTCCCTATATACTGAGTTATTTTATATATTTAGCCCTGTTTTCGATTTTCTAATTAGTTTCATTAAAATTTTCACATATTTTTATTTTTGCAATATAACAATATATAATTACACATTTAGAATACATTTTGGGATTTATGGGAGTATATTCACTTCTAATTAACCATAAAATCTTTATTCTTGGATCTCTACCACATTTTTTTCCTAGAAAGTGTTAGCATTAATTTTCAAACAAATCCCTTTAAAATTTTAATTGAAATATTATTACACTTAAAGTTAACTTGAGATTCATTGTATTAATAGTATTCAGTGAGCTAAGCCAGGAACATGGCCATGCGACTCAGCATTTATCTATGACTCCCCTTTATAAACTTTTGTATTTTTCCCCATGTATGTCTTCAGGTTTCACATCTGTTGTTATTTTATAAACAGTTCTATCTCTTGGTTATCATTTGATTGTTGCTGCATAATGGGTGCCATAAGTGGTTTTAATTCCAACAACTTAGGGACTCTTGTTCTATTGTTAGGCAAGTAGCCTAAAACCATGGAGATCTACCTAAAACTTAGATACATCATAGTTTTAAAAACACAGCCATTACTGGACACAAAGCAACTCTTATTTATGCTAAAGTGAACAAGATTAAGAATATGATTTAGAACAGAACTTGAATCTTCTTTTATCCCTTCAAAGCATCTCAATATAATAAATATGAAAATTTTGCCTCATAGTATTTATATGTACTACATTCCCCTTCAATGTGTGTGTTGCTTTTTTTTTTAAAAGCCAAAGGCAAATTTATTTAGGCATTTTCTTTTAAAAACCAAATTGCTGTTATTACATTGATTATAAAATTGATTACATCTATATACTAATGTAAGTTTATGGTTGTACTTTTAAAAACTCGTCACTGCAGAGTTCAGCTTCTAAAAATTATACCAATTATCAAATTACTATTGTTTTATTCTAGACTATCACAGTGTTCTAATAGGAATAAATTCTCCAGCAAGTTTCAATTGTTACTTTCATTTGAAAAGTTTATGCCCACAAAGCCAAACAAGCTATACATTTTTCCCGTGGTCAAATACCTTGTAACAATGCATTACTAAAGAGAACATTTTACCACAGAATTCTGCAATTCTGAGTGCAGTGGGCCACTCTTTCATTGTGTGAGTTCATATCAATGCAAATAATGTGGGAAGAACAGAGCCTCTAAGACTGAAGTAAGATTGCAAAATTGCTGCCCACAAATTATGGCCATGGCCTTTTTCTTATACAGAAGGGAAATTTTTTCCTAGAGAAATCTTTCTCCAACACATTAGAACTATAGAATTTTTTTTTTTAACCTGGAATGGAATTTAAAGATAATCTAGTTTAATCCTTTCCTTTGTTGATAGAGAAATAAAACCAGCAGTAGTCAAGTGATTTGCAATGTCATTGTTAATAGATGACAGAATTTGACCACAAATCCAGATCTCCAATTACACCAACTGCCTGTGTTTGCCCAATAGTCTTCAGTGAGATTGCTTAGGATCCCTTTACTTTAAGAGTTTGTACTAGCTTCATATTAAAGGTAGATGTTCTAATAATTTACTAAAATTTCACTTTTGAAATGCAGGTCTTTTTCACTGAAGTTTGGTTGGGTAAAATTATCATGACAGCAAAAATCCACCCAAATATAGGGAATAATCATGAGCTTCTTTTAAGAATGACCGCATCACACACGTGAAAAAAAATCCAATGTCTAATAAAGAGATCCATCTTAAATGGAATGGAGAAAACAGAGTTCTCCACTTGTGAATAATCTGCGTTTTCCAGATGAAAACATAAAGGATTATGAAAAAATATGTTGGTAACTAATATGAAGTTTTATTATATATTTCATTCTTCCACTACTTGATGATTGTTAAAATTTAATTCGCCATCACATCATTTTACTCACTTTAATTGATCTAATTTTCCCCCACATTTTAATTTAATTATATTAAATTAAAGACACAATCTAATTATATAAAATTTCTAATGTAATTAGCTGGTACAAATGAACTAGTAGTCCGATAAGGCCAAACCATCTATCTGTTGCCATCACTATAGATGTTTAAGCCCCGTCAGAAAACATAACAGATCTGGAGAAATGAATAGTTGCAGCTAGTAGTAATTGCTAATACAATTTGAAAGTATTTACCATTAATTCCAATGAAACTACTGGGGGTAGTTTGAAGAATGACTGACAAAAGGAAAATATACACACTCAATTAAAGTTTGAGTCATGTCCAATTCTTAGACTTTAGGTGTATGCACTTCTTTGGATTAACAATTGCTATCAGGAAATTTTCATGTGGCATGCACACATATACATAACTATCTGCTCACATGATCATTCTTTTACAAAAATCTGTAACATTCCTGAGATAGAGTCAAGTGTCAGTGTAATGCTTTAGCTCCCCAATATAAGCAACAGTTGAAAGAAATACATTTACAGGAAACAGAAGGGAACAAAGCCAATGAATAGAAACTTACAATCGAGCCAGTTTTGGGCTTTTGACTTCATGAAAAAACTTAAAAAAGCCTATAAAGAAAAGGACATGCAAATTAACTAATTAATCCATCAGATTGAGTGTTTATAATAATTATGGTGCTATCTCAGACTTTGCAGTAATGCTTTAACTTCACTTAAAATTATGGAAGTAATATATAAACATAAAGCAATAAAACACATGAGTTGTTTTCATTTAAATCGGGAATTTCTATGAAAGGTATTGAATAACTTTTCTACATCTATAGAGTTACTAATATGTGGATTTTCTCCTTAACTTTAATGTGATGAACTCACTTCTAATGTGATGAATTGACTTCTACTAAATGCTCCCTGAGTTTATGGAGTAAACTCTATTTTGGCATGTTATGTTATTAATTTGTAACCATCTTGGTGGATGCTTCTTTCTTTTGTTTTTGGTAGCAACGTTATACTGTTTCAAAAAAGCTTACACAGTATTAGAATAACCTACCAAAATGTAAGAATATATAGCTAATCAAAAACTTTTGTGCTAGTCTCCTTTGCAGGAGGTAATTCTGAAAACTTTTAAATTTCTTCTATAGTAACTGGTCTATTACTATTTTCTGCTTTTTCTTGAGTCATTTTTGGTCTTTATATTTTTCATAAAATCTTTCCATTTCATCATATTTATAATTTTAATGATAACAAGAATAACAATACCATCAATAAAACCTAGAATTATACTGTCACATATCCATAACTGAAACCCTTGCTCTATGCAAGTTAATGGTGTTAATGGTTTCTACTTTAGTTCTTTTGGCTTTCTTCATACTCTAGCATATTTTGCCTCTGGCCTTGACTCATCAACTCCATACAAGATCTGTTGATTTTTAATCTTGCTACGAAAGAGAAAGAATACAGCACATTTTCATTACCTTTCCTCCCTTCATTTCTCCCCCTGCAGCTTTTGTTAGCTATGTTACTATTTTTAATTTCCTCTAAATGTTGCTCTTCTTCTAAATGCTTTCCACTATGAAGTTTTCTAAAATTTTTATATATTCAGTACATGAGCAAATTTTATCTGTATTTGTGAAGTTAGATTTGCCTGCAGTTAAAAAAAAAGTAGGGTAATTCACTATACTGCTCCTAATATTACAAAAGCATTTGTTGGTTAAGTGTAAAAATTCAGAACTGCGAGTAAGGTTTTACCATTTTTAAAGAACTTTAGGAAAATGCAATTTTCTTAAAGAAATAGAAGCAGTTTCATGCCTTATGATATCTGCTTCCCATTTTTCCAGATATTTCTGCATGTTTATGTAAGTAATGTCGTGTTTTTCTTTTTGGAAGGAGACACAATTTAATTATATAAAATTTTAATTAGCCAGGTATTAGATAATTTTTTGTATAAAGTTTCTAAAATAAATATAGGCATTTTCATGTTCATTGTCTCATCTGATCATCCAAAAAACTGAGGTAAGTAACAGATTATTCCCATGTTACAGATGAGAGAATACTTTCGGAACAATGCAGTGATTCATCCAAGATCACAATTAGGTGCAGAATAGGAAGACCTGTTTGCCTCAGATCAATATTTCTTGACCTCTATCTGAGTGACTTTTTTTTGCCCAGTGACTTTACATGTTAGCACGTTATAGGACATCACATTCATAATGCACCTTGTATGATGAGTAGCACAGAGCAGGTACTCAATAAATGATGGCAATTAATGTTATTATTATCCAAAGTTATAGCAATCAGTAATACAAGATAGATAAATCAAAACATAAATATATCAAGATGGAAAGTTCGAAGATATTTCAAATTATTACTGAGTTTTTAAACAACATACATACATATTATTTCATTATACCATTATTTTAATATTTGTAGAGCTCTCAGACTAAGGTGCAGCTCCTCATCTCTCCGTGAGTGCCTTAAAGTACCTTAAAGGAAAATTTTTGTGTCATGGTACTCATCACATTCTGTTTAAATTTATGTAGCCATTTATAGGATATTAGTTTTAAATGCATGAAATAAAATACATATAATTCAAAAGGAAATCAGTTATCTTGAAATATGGTTCTCAAATTACTGAAAATAACTGATAATTGAATGACAAAATCTAGCCACAAGTCTAATAATTATTGTAAGTTTGAAAAAGTTGTGAATATAAATTATATTTTGAGATATTTAAAACTACTGTAATGTGATATAAAATTTTAATAACTGGTTTATTGCTTACTTCATTCACAACTAAAAGGAATGCTAAATTTCAGATAGAATTTAATCAATATATGATGCATTTTTTTGTTTAGCTCTTCAAGTTCATCAAATCCCTTGAATTCTATCCATGATAGAATGTCTTTGGACCTGAGTTTGAGAGCTCTTGTCTAAAAGATAAAAGCCTGTTACTCATCAATAATCACCCATTAGCACAAGAAACAAATAAAATATTTCTGTTTCATCAGTACTAAATATAAAATGTCAATTATATTGTTGTTAGCTGTTTTTACTTTTGATTTTTGGAAGGAGGCATACCTGTCCAAACAGAATGAAAGAAAAAGACCAAGATAGAAGAGTTGACCAATTGCATTTGTAAAGCATGGGTAGTCTGCTGTGAAGAAGGAACAATCAAAGACCAAGAAATAATTCTTGAAAATAAGAATTGCAATTTCTGAATAATTGAAGGAAATCTCTCAGAGTTCAAGAAAATATTGGGCTATATTTTACTAGTGGTCTGGATCTAAAATGACATAGACACACTATGCTTCCTTTCTTTGCGGTTCACTTTTCCATCAGATGCTTAAAGAAGTCCTAGACCTTTTGGACAGGTTTACGACTTCCCTATATATCCTCTGGTTCCACTGCAGTAAGTATTTGACAGGTAGGAAGTAGAAAGCATCTTTTAAGTTTCCTACCCTAAGTCAAGCACTCCAGCACAGTTATCAAGTGAGAATTGAGATATGTAGCTGGACATATATTAAGAACTTGCCCATTATTAATCAAGTAGTATTCTTTCCCACTTGAGGCTTTATTTCCCTGTATGTAGAGCTTCTTTTATCAATGATTCTCAGCGTTGGGCAGTTTGGGCCCCTAAAAGGACATTTAGCAATGCCTGCAGATACATTTGATTGTCATAACTTGGGGATATACTACTGACATCTAGGTAGAATCCAAGGATGCTGCTCAGACATCCTACAATGCATAGGACAGCCTCCCAGAGCAAACAATTATCTGGCAATGTCAGTAGTGCCCAGGTAGGGATTCCTGCTTTGTTCAAGGGTGATAAAGGGAACAACAGAGTGGAAAAATTGCCATACCATACTCAAATTCCTAATAACAGTCATTTTTCATTTTGTAATTAGTTTAAAATAGAGACATCTATTTCTGCTTCCTATCCTTTGAGAAGTTCAATAATCTATTTTTAATATACACAAATCTATTTTAATGTTGTAGACAGCACGTGATGAACAAACATGGAAATTTCTTTCTCCAGATTGTATCTAAGAGATAAGAAAGCAATTGCTTGATTGAATTTTTCATTACTTGAGTTGTCTGTTTTGACATTGTATAGAGACAGAAATAAACTGAGAATATGACAAAACATCTCAGGGGGGAAACTGAAATACTGATCTTTACTCCACTTTTATGATGGAGGAATTCCTTCTGAAATATTGGAGAAAATATGGAAACATTTTATTTGGGAAATTAATCCATTTATTTTATCAAAACATTTAATTTATTTTAGAACAATTTCACTGGAAGACAGCCAGAGAGGTTTAATTTTCAATTAAAAATTAAAATGGGAACCACTGACATTCTATGAAATATGCCTTTTAAAAGTTTTAATCAAAACACGTTTTAGTTACATTAGGAGTTAGATTTACCATTTCTCTTTATTTTTCAAAATTATAATGTAATTAGCTAGATATATCAATGCAGTGACAAGCTAAAGAATTATATTTTAAAAACTTAGATAGTGGGGGCTGGCGCTGTGGCATAGTAGTTAAAGCCGCTGCCTGGGGTGCCAGTATCCCATATGGGCACTGGTTCGAATCCCAGATGCTCCACTTCCTACTCTGCTATGGCCTGGGAAAGCAGTAGAAGATGGCTCAAGTCCGCGGGCCCCTGCACTTGCGTGGGAGACCTGGAAGAAGCTCCTGGCTCCTGGCTTTGGATTGGCCCAGCTGCAGCCATTGCGGCCATTTGAGGAGTGAACCAGCGAATGGAAGACCTCTCTCTCTCTCTCTCTGCCTCTGCCTTTCTGTAACTCTGCCTTTCAAATAAATAAATAAATAAATCTTTTTAAAAAACTGAGATAGTAAAAAAATTGTACGGCCGGCGCCGCAGCTCAATAGGCTAATCCTCCACCTCGTGGCGCCGGCACACTGGGTTCTAGTCCCGGTTGGGAAGCCAGATTCTGTCCCAGTTGCCCCTCTTCCAGTCCAGCTCTCTGCTGTGGCCCGGGAGTGCAGTGGAGGATGGCCCAAGTCCTTGGGCCCTGCACCTGCATGAGAGACCAGGAAAAGCACCTGGCTCCTGGCTTCAGATCAGCGCGGTGCGCCGGCCGCAGTGCGCTGGCCACAGCGGCCATTGGAGGGTGAACCAACGGTAAAAAGGAAGACCTTTCTCTCTCTCTCTCTCTCTCTCTCTCTCACTGTCCACTCTGCCTGTCAAAAAAAAAAATAAAAAAATAAAAAAAGTACTAAAATTTTCATTTCAGATGTTTATCCTTCATTAGATATAAACATTTCTAACACAATTTCAATTAGGATAAAAAAGGAAATGACAAGGAAAATTGTAGATTCTGTGACTAAACATCATTTATACAATAAAGGCACAAGTTTTAAAGATGTCAGAAATACTCTGAATGTACCTAATGTGATAATAAGAGCAACTGTTTAGGAAAAACGTTTCATCAGTAATTAAAATCCTGGTCTTGGTACCAGTACTGTTTCTAACTTGTTCTGTGAGCTAATAACCTTGGTCTGCCATACTCATGTTGCTTCTCTGTTAGGAGTGACTTCTATTTATCACAGTATACACAGCCTAGAATAATATTTGGGGAAGTAGTTATTTGTTGAAGCAATGTTTAACAACAGTTCCTAAAACAGGACAGAAAACAGTAGCTTTCTTTACCTCGGAGTTAGTTCTAGGTAAAAGTGGGGGGTAATTTTCCTTTTCTTTGCCTCCCTTCCAGTTCCAGCCACTTGTCTATCTGTAGTGCTGATGGTCCTACTTTATTCCCTTTCTTGTTCAAAGCGCACCCTTGCTGTTCTCCCAAAGCTTTTTTTTTTTTTTTTTTTTTTTTTTTTTTTTTTTTTTTTTTTTGTCTCACAGAACAGTAGTTTCCCCTGACAGTTTTTCAAAGCTAACATGACAGAATTAAGTCTGACCGGCAAGCCATCTGTTTCTGAAACTTTAATCTCGACTTGGAGGTAGATCTGGAGACATTTTGAAAACTTCAATTGTCAAATTTCAGTCACCCTCACAGTGCAATAGCAACATTTTAAGAACAGGGCATGATCAATTTTTATTTTTAAATAATTTGTTTCCTTTCTTCTTTTTTTTAAAGATTTATTTATTTATTTGATAGGCAGAGTTATAGACAGAGAAAGGAAGAGAGAGAGGTCTTCCAATTGCTGGTTCACTCCCCATATGGCCGGAACCACAGAAGCTGGCCTTATCTGAAGCCAGGAGCAAGGAGCATCCTCTGGGTCTCTCACAGGGGTGCAGGGGCCCAAGAACTTGGGCCATCCTCTACTGCTTTTCCAGGCCATAGCACAGAGCTGGATTGGAAGTGGAGCAGCCAGAACTCGAACTGGTGCCCCTATGGGACGCTGGCACTGCAGGCAGTGGCTTTTACCCACTATACCACAGTGCTGGCCCCTGTAATTCTACTACATAAACAGATGCCTGTTTTAAGAACGATTTTTGGTTTTCACTTTATAGATCTGACATGATGATAAGAATGAGATTATGTTGATTTGAAAGTAGTTTGAAAGCATTTAAATGCTATGTCCACAAAAACTGTTATCATGATCCTGTTCCTTAGATTTCATTCTTAGATTTCTGTAATCTAGCCCTTCTCAAGCCAATCCTGGCTTCCTCACATCCCAGTGAAAAAGTGGTAGTCTTATCAGGTCAGTTTTTTTTGTTGTCACTGCATTCATCAACTCTATTATAAAATTCTTGTTTGTACAACTCTGCCTTCTGAGATCCCTAATTACAATATAGTGCCTTCCAGCCACTTCTCCCATTCTATCATCTAAAGTGGTGGGGTTTTTTTGTTTGTTTTTGTTTCTTAGTCTCAGAGATATAGCCAATTGCCTCAGTTATACCCTGAGGTATCCACTTTCCATAGAGGCTGGATTTCTAAGATTAGCACTCCTGAAGGAGGGTTTTTTGGGGGGGAGGGGAGTTATGCCAGTAAGTGAATGATTGCACCTAGGCCACAGCTATTAAATAAGGAGCCTAAACAGAGTTTGAATATACACGGCTTACAGATACATAAAATAATATGCTTTTAAAGTGGTTTATGTACAATTTTAACTCCTGTATTCCATTAATGGTTCTTCCATTGAGAGTGTAGAGAACACATTTTTCCCTCAGTGCTTAACACCCATTGTTTCTTGCATTAAATTTATTCCTTGAGAGAATATTAATATAGTAACAAAAAGGAGGTCCTTTAAAAATTTCCATCCTGGGGCTGGTGTTGTGGCGCATCCCATATTCAAGTGCTGGTTCGATTTTCAGCTGCTCCACTTCCAAGCCAGCTCCCTCCTAATGCACTTGGGAAAGCAGCGGAAGATGGCCAAAGTGCTTGGGCCCCTGCCACCTATGTGGAGGACCCGGATGGAGTTCTTGGCTCCTGGTATCAGCCCAGCTCTGATCTGGCTATAATGGCCATTCGGGGAGTGAAGCAGCAGCTCTCTCTCTTTCTCCCTCTCTTTAAGTCACTCTAGCTTTAAAATAAATAAATAAATAAATAAAATTTTGAAAAACCCTATCCTTTTGGGTTTTAAAAAGCAAATAGTGTCAATATCTCAGTATGCAAAGACTTCAATTAATGTTAACCCATATTTATTGAAAGTCTATAGCCAGGCTGTGTAATATTTGTAAAAGCCAATAAGACAGAATCCCTACTCCCAGAATACTTATGAAATACCTGGCCAACATCTGTAATGACATGAAATCTGAGATGTTTGGAAATCTGAGACAAATTAGTTCCATCACTTCATCACTGAGGTTTGGAGAGCTAAAATGCCTTGTCCAAGGTCATATACTTTAATAGGAAAAAAACTCTAGAATGTGTGTTCTTGGATTCTTGACCAGTGTTCTTTTCCATGTTACTACCTGATATTAGGCTTAGATACAACAAAGTAGACATTGTATCTTTGACACATGTTCCCTGAGTTTCCCTTATCTAGGAACCTATCTTGGGACTAAGTATCAAGCAGCTGGTCTCTTTCTTGGTCTGCAATGCTTATAGAAGAGTTTAAGGAAGATAGAGGGCAAATTATCTGTAAAACGTTTGCATGTATATGATCCATCAACAATGTTACCTCTTCTCAATCTGTGGGAAAATATCTTAACAAGACGAAGATACCTTCTTAACTCAGTAATTTTAAAACGAGTGTTTTTAAAACTTAAATATGAATTGCATATACTACCACCATGTTGAGAATAGAACACACAAAGTTATTCTCTGCTTGTGTGTCTTTCTTTGCCTTCTGTTCTGTATATCTTACTTAAAGATATGTTTAAGAATCTAATGGGAAGCAGTATGGTCAATGATTTTAGATAGAGCTGGGTGAAGAGTTCTTTAAGGGTATCATCACTTTTATTTGCAGTGTTTATCACTGTATCACCTGAGTTTCAGCACATCTCTTAGTTTTTAATAAGAGTTTCTAGAGAGATATCTTAATGAACTTTGAGTCTGACCAGTTGACAGAATAATTAGCTTCTGGATAAACACTTGAGTAATGCTTTCAGAGAAACTTTCTGATAACTATTCAAATTCATTCTAATTATATGTCTGTTCAAAAAATATGGCATTATCTTGGGGATGCAAGTATCTTTGAATATGAAAGAGAGAACAATTAAACAAGTCTGTGGTTGTCATTTATGAGATGAAATGATCACCTAAGTTTTCAGAAATTCATTTGAGTTGTTTGAAAGGCTGCGTTAGAACTGGCATATTTTGACTACTTACCTAAAAAAGTAGCACTAAAAGTAAAGAATAATTACTGAATTCATTGTATACTAAACATTTTTACCAGTACTTTTGAGTGAAGTAAAACAAAGCTCCTTTTAAGGTTTTAAGTTACATCTTTTATATATTACAAAAAACAATGCGGCTTTTGAATGGGCAGAATGAGGTTCTAAAATGGTTATTTGGATTTGTTTAGATGTATCTCATTCCATCTATGCTGTTGAGAAGTTTGGAGAAAAACCTGGAATCACTCCCTATCTAGTTTACATTGTTCTCCAACTTTAATATTTTATTTTAAACATGTAAAAATTGATCTATATAAGTCCCTGTCTTCCATTTCTGTATTATAGATTACATATCACTAAATCTGTCCTTATTAAACCCCATTTGCTGTTTATATTTAGGAAAATCATTTCTGAGCTTCTGTTTTATAAACGTAGTTCCTAAATATTTGCAAAATTTATGTTAATAACTATTTGTTAGTAGTTGAAGCATTGTTATCTTAGAGATATGATCCTAACCTTTCCCCAATTAATCCATAATAAGTATTACAACCACAGGCAGAGAAATTTAAAGAGAAAGGCCATAATTTCACTAAAATGAAATATGAGCCATAGATGTAAGCATATAGATACCCAGGGGGCCAGCACTGTGACGCAATGGGTTAAAGCCCTGGCCTGCAGTGCTCTTGTTCAAGTCCTAGCTGCTCTATTTCCAATCCAGCTCTATACTAATGCACCTGGGAAAACAGTGGAAAATAGCCCAAGTGCTTGGGCCCCTGCAACCACGTGGGAGACTTGGAAGAAGCCCCTGGCTCTTGGCTTCAGCCTGGCCCAGCCCTGGTTGTTGTGGTCATCTGGGGAGTGAGCCAGCACATGGAAAACCTCTCTGTGTGTCTCTTCCTCTCTCTGTAACTCTGCCTTTCAAATAAATACAAATAAATCGTTAAAAATAAAGAATATCCAGAAAATAGATATATGAAAGATTTTCAAATCATATGTTAAAATTTACACTGCATTCAAAGAATGCTAGCTTCCTCATTTGAATAATTGACCCATTCAGTTGATAAGTGCTTCCCAGATGACTATATATGCCAGACAATTTTCACTTGATCTTAGCCAAAAGGCCAAGAAGTGATGCCAGACAATTTTCTAGGTGCTGGAGACACAGCAACAAAAAGATGAAGTCTCTACTGTTATACCCTCAAGTTTATATTTTAAAAAGGAAAAGAGGGGGCTGGCTCACTTGGTTAATCCTCTGCCTGCAGCGCTGGCATCCCATATGGGCGCCGGGTCCTAGTCCCGGTTGCTCCTCTTCCAGTCCAGCTCTCTGCTGTGGCCTGGGAAGGCAATGGAGGATGGCCCAAGTGCTTGGGCCCTGCACCTGCATGGGAGACCAGGAGGAAGCACCTGGCTCCTGGCTTCAGATCAGCATAGCTCCGGCCATATCAGCCATTTGGGGGGGTGAACCAAAGGAACTTCTGTCTCTCTCTCTCACTGTCTAACTCTATCTGTCAAATAAAATAAATAAATAAATAGTTAACTGTAATGTAAGTTTAAAATACGTTATCTCAAAAACTAATAAAAACGACAAAAAGAAGAAAGGAGGGTGGGAAAAAGAGAAGGAAAGGGAGGGATGGAGGGAGGAAGAAAGTATCATTATGTTCTTAGAATTATATAAAAAAAAGGAAAAGAGACAATAAGTAAATAATAAATATATGACTTGATTTCAGATAATCATTAAGTGCTATTTTTTTTTTTTTTTACCTATTGCTCTCCTTCCTAAGTCATTCTGGTGCCAATAATCTTCAACTGCACTCTTCCAATGAAAAATAATCATTTTATCAAACTATTTGAGATCGCTTCACTCTTTTGTGACTAATAATGGAAAGTATTGCATCAGAAGCACCATGTCCAGGAAATGCCTCAAGCTGCTCTCAGAATTCCTCACTAAAAAAATCAATCGAGGTTGGCACTGTGGCGCAGTGGGTTAGAGCCCTGGCCTGAAGCGCCGGCATCCCATTTGGGTGCCGGTTCTAGTCCCAGCTGCTCCTCTTCTGATCCAGTTCTCTGCTATGGCCTGGAATAGCAGTGGAAGATGGCCCAAGTCCTTGGGCCCCTGCACCCATGTGGGAGACCCAGAGGAAGCTCCTGGCTCCTGGCTTCAGATCGGCACAGCTCCGGCCGTTGCAGCCACTGGGGGAGTGAACCATCAGATGGAAGACCTCTCTCTGTCTCTACCTCTCTCTGTAACTCTGTCTTTCAAGTAAATAAAATAAATCTTTAAAAAAACCAATCCTCAGATATTGATGGCAGATAATGGCTTTGTATTTATCCCTTCCAGAATTATGGAGATTTTCATGTATTTAGTGTCTTAACCTTACTCATACAGATTTGAGGTACTTTTTCTCGTCTCTCCTCCATTCCCATCTCTTCTTTCTTGCTTTATTTGAACAAATATTAAATGCAATCTTAAAAATTAGTTATACAAAGCCAGTTTGGCAGGCATGAAGGATGAATACATAGTTGACTGGTATTTCTGGTTTCTAGCTCTCATTTTTAATTTTTAAAAACAATTATTTATTTAAGAAGTAGAAAGAGACAGAGAGAGAGAGAGAGAGAGAGAGAGAGAGAGAAACACTTTGATTTGTTGATTCGCTCCCTAAATGATCACAAAATCCAGAGCTGAGTTACACTGAAGCTGGGAGCCAGGAACTCAATCCTGGTTTCTCACATGGGAGGCAGGGACCCAAGTTCTTGAGCCATAAACTGCTGCTTCCCAGGGCGAGCATTAGCAGGAAGCTCGAATTGGCAGTGGAGGCAGGATTCAAATCCAGACACTAATATGGGATGCAGCTTTCCTAAGTGCCATCCTAATCAGTGCACCAAACACCTGATGCTTATCTTTTATTCAATGTTTATGAATATCCATTGCAAGCTAGATGATAGCGAAAATAAACAAGTGAAAATGCCTATAATAGTTTTAATACTTTCCTGTTCCAAACTCTTACTTAGAAAACATCAGGAGCCGTTTGGAACTTGTCCTAACAGGTAAAATCAAATACCCTTCAACCCAAAATCATTTGGAAAAATATTTCTAGTATTCTCAGAGATGGTTTACCTATCCAGAATTATTTATAAATTCTTAATTGATATCAGCAGTTACTGAAGAAACAGTGTTAGCCGAGTATACCTCACAGATTCATTTCACAAGAAGAAATTGCTTGTTTGCCCTCAAATATAAGATCAATAAAACACTAGCTTGGAAGAGTCCTTTTGACCCTCTCCTGAAAGTAGAAAAGTGATCACTCATTTGCCGGCTTTTGATTAACTAGTGAAGAGAACACATTGAGTATTGTGTTATATTCTAAAACCAAATACTGTTAGACGAAAAGGCACTTTCAGAAAGAAAGTTATCAGTTATTCTTAGTTATCAGTCTCCCAAAAGAGTAAAAGCAGTGACTGCTTGAAAATAATATAATAAAGATATATTACTTTAATCATTAATAGCATCTATTAGACCCTAATAATCCCTCCTTTGAAGATTACCTGGGTTATTCAAGTTAATGTGGTACATTAAGAGTCAAAAGTCAATATGGATAAAACAAAGATGATCTTATTTTGCAGGCAGAGCAGGCAGAGCCAGGTCATTAGTTTATCAGCTACATATACTTATACACATATAGCTCTTTTTCCTCTCTTGTTCTTGACCAGATTTGTCATCATCAGTATTTAGTAGAGCTATAAGAATTTATGGATGGCAACTAATAAAAATAATTTTAATACATTATTTTGGTCTCCTGCAAATCGCTTTATGCACTGAAACAAAGTATAGAAATATTAATAATGGACTGGTATCATGGCTCAGCGGGTTAAACCAACACCTGCAACACTTGCATCCCATAGGAGTACCCATTCAAGGCTTGGCTGCTCTGCTTCCAATCCAGCTCCATGCTAAAGTGTCTGGAAAGCAACAACAGCAAACTACCCAAGTGCTTTGGCCCCTGCCACCCACATGAGAGATCAGGATGGAGTTCCAGGCTCCTGGCTGTGGCCTGGCCCAGTTCCAGCCATTGTAGCAATTTTGGGAGTGAATCAGAGGATGGAAGATCTCTCTCTCTCTCTTGTCTTTCCTTCTCTGCCTTTCAAATAAATAAATAAAAATCTTTTAAAAAATGGATAGGTGGGACCGGCGCTGTGGCGAAGAAGGTAAAGCCGCCACCTGCAGTGCCAACATCCCATATGGGCGCCAGTTCGAGACCTGGCTGCTCTACTTCCAATGCAGCTCTCTGCTGTGGCCTGGAAAAGCAGTAGAAGATGACCCAAGTCCTTGGGCCCCTGCACCCATGTGGGAGACCCAGAAGAAGCTCCTGGCTCCTGGCTTCAGATAGGCCTAGCTCTGTCCATTGTGACCAACTGGGGAGTGAACCATCGGATGGAAGATCTCTCTCTCTCTCTCTTTCTCTCTGCTTCTCTTTCTTTCTGTGAAACTCTGACTTTCAGATAAATAAATAAATCTTTCAAAAAATTAAAAAATATGGATAGGCATTTCGGTGCCGTGGGTCAAGCTACTGCTTGCGATGCTGGCATCCCATGTCGGAGTATAGATTCAAGTCTTGGCTGCTCTGCTTCCAATCCAGTTTCCTGTTAACGAGCCTATGAGATTGGTAATGGAACTCCTGGCTTCAGCCTCATCCAACCCTGGCTGTTGTGGCCATCTGGGGAATGAACCAGCAGATGGAAGATCTCTTTCTCAGCTCTCTCTGTCGCCCTGCTTTTCAAATAAATATATAAATCTTTAAAAATAAAATGTTCGTAACTGAGGAAAGTTTTGGAGGTAATTTCAGGCAAATGAAATAATATTTTTCCACCTCAAAATGGCATGCACTTCGACTACAAATGCAAAAAAGATGGTTTTGACAATGCCTGCGTTTAGGATGTGAATGCTGTAATGGAAGAGTGAAGGCTAGTATTTGTTGTACTAATGGCACAATTGAAGAAATGCAAGTTGAGGAATGGTGGTAATTGTGTGGCAGAAGAGGAAGTTCTAATTGCTTCCTGAATGCAGATGTCTTGGAGAGAAGGAGCATATCAACTATGATGACAGGTAAACAGCAAAAGGGTGTAGGGAATAGAATGAAGAAAAAGTACATTGCTTTCCAGTTCTAAGACATTAGTCTTACAGGCAGAGTGGACAGTGAGAGAGAGAGGGAGACAGAGAGAAAGGTCTTCCTTTTTACCGTTGGTTCACCCTCCAATGGCCGCTGTGGCCAGCGCACTGCTGAGGGAGCACCGTGCCGATCCGAAGCCGGGAGCCAGGTGCTTCTCCTGGTCTCCCATGCGTGTGCAGGAGCCAAGCACTTGGGCCATCCTCCACTGCACTCCCGGGCCACAGCAGAGAGCTGGACTAGAAGAGCGGCAACTGGGACAGAATCCAGCGCCCCGACTGGGACTAGAACCCGGTGTGCCGGCACCGCAAGATGGAGGATTAGCCTATTGAGCAGCGCCGGCCAGACATTAGTCTTTATAATATATTAAAACTACACTTGATAATCTCTTTGAAGGAAAGGATTATGCCACCTTGTATTAGATTTAGAATACTTTTTTTTTTAACTTATTTATTTGACAGGTAGAGTTATAGACAGTGAAAAAGAGAGAGAGAGAAATGTCTTCCTTCCGTTGGTTCACTCCCCAAATGGCCGCTACAGCTGGCGCTGCACCCATCCCAAGCCAGGAGCCAGGTGCTTCCTCCTGGTCTCCCATGCGGGTGCAGGGTCCAAGCACTTGGGCCATCCTCCACTGCACTCCTGGGCCACAGCAGAGAGCAGGACTGGAAGAGGAGCAACCAGGACAGAATCCAGTGACCATATGGAATACTGGCTCCACAAGGCAGAGGATTAACCAAGTGCGCCACGGTGCCGGCCCCAGATTTAGAATACTTTTAAAATATCCTTACTCCTATGGAGTTTCTAGATTGATAAATAACTGGGAGAGATTTATGTATTCAGATATCCAGGTACATCTCAAAATTAATGAAAATAGATATTTTAACGTATCTATTTAATTTTTAAAAGATTTATTTTATTTATTTGAAGTGTTACAGAGAGAGTTAGAGCGAGAGCAAGAGCAAGAGTGAGAGAGAGAGAGAGAGAGGGAGAGAGAGAAAGGTCTTCCATCCACTGGTCCACTCTCCAAATGACCACAACTGCCAGAGCTGAGCTGATCTGAAGCCAGGAGCTTTTTATGGGTCTTCCACACAGGTATAGGGCCCAAGGACTTGGACCATCTTCTTCTGCTTTCCAAGGCCATACAGAGAGTTGGATCAGAAGTGGAGCAGCTGGGTCTCGAACCCACGCCTACATGGGATGTCGGCACTGCAGGCCAGGGCTTTAACCCACTGTGCCACAGCGCCGGCACCATCTATTTAATTTTTATTTTGCTATTTTTCTGTTATTAAATTATAAAATCAAAATATTATATTTTTATTATATGAAATTAAAATATTCATGACCATGGACCAAAGGTACTGCTGCACATTTTCAAGCACTGTCTTTAGAATGCACACTTTGGGTCAATATAGCAGAGGATATAACTTTATAATTAGTTCCTATTGATAACTTTGGTACCTAAGTTCCCTAAATTGCATTCCAGATGGCCCAGAATGTAGAAAATACCAATAAATGATGTCTACATTAGATTTTGCTACACAATATGGGCTATTCTGTATTTAGTGGCCTAAAGTGCCTTTTTAAATAACAAGTCATCTGTACAAACACCCAACTATTCTTCATTTTCACAAAAAAATCTCACTCTATCTTATTTGATATTTAGTATCTTCCATTTAGTATTTTGTGTTAATTTCAGTTTAATTCAACATAATTTTTTATTTTTTTGCTTTCTGAAATACACATGAATCAATCTTTCATCTCTTGAATAAAAGGTTAAGAGCAGGAATGATATAGGTTAAGACAGTTAGATTAAGGCTACAGACTGGAAGCTACACCTCCCTGCCTCATGTAGTCCTATCTGCCAACCCGTTAATCAAATGACCTCTTCCCCAGGATGCACCTCCCCTTAGCTGGGGGCAGTACCCTATAACCACGCCTCTTTCCAAGCTTATAAAAAGCCTGGAACAGGAAGGGGAGGCTCTCTCCTGCTCTTCATGAAGACGCAGAGGAAGCAGCATCCTGAAATCTGTCTCTTAACCTTTCTTTTCAGTGCCCATTCTTCCTGAACAATGCCAACGTATGTGTTTTTCTCACCTTTTAAATCAACTTTATTACTTTGTAAATTGTATTTGTGTCTGTACTTAGAATGCTTCTCTAAGTAAGAGGAGAGAGACTGGAATAGGAATCTAGACCCACTTAACCCACAACAGGAATAGCAGATAAAATCTCAAAAGATCCCTTAATTTCTAATCCTGAGGCCGGCGCCACGGCTCACTAGGCTAATCCTCCGCCTTGCTGCGCCGGCACACCAGGTTCTAGTCCCAGTCGGGGCGCCGGATTCTGTCCCGGTTACCCCTCTTCCAGGCCAGCTCTCTGCTGTGGCCAGGGAGTGCAGTGGAGGATGGCCCAAGTGCTTAGGCCCTGCACCCCATGGAAGACCAGGAGAAGCACCTGGCTCCTGCCATCGGATCAGCGCAGTGCACCAGCCGCAGCGCAAAGGCCGCGGCGGCCATTGGAGGGTGAACCAACGGCAAAGGAAGACCTTTCTCTCTCTCTCTCTCTCTCACTGTCCACTCTGCCTGTCAAAAAAAAAAAAAAAAAAAAAAAAAAAAAAAAAAAAAAGAGCTAAGACAATTTCTAATCCTGAAAGCAAATGGGCAGTGGGCAGAGTGTTATTTGTGAAAAGGTATTCTGAACACTAATGTAGCACACAATTTAGGGGCAGAGGGAGATTTTAAACAAGCCACAGCATATTCTAGGGATTCTAGAGAGTCTGGGGAGATGTTAGGCCCTGATTTATGTGTGACCTTGCAAATGTAGGCTCTTTTTCCCCCATATCCAGTAGTTCAACATTTATATGTCTACTTCTTTAAAAAACATAATTCACTCAAGATTTTCCTCAGTTCATATTCATCTTATAGGCTGAAAATTGATTTTAAAGTGATTGAACAATAGCTTTGCATGTTATCACAATTAGATAAAATGTTAATTTCATTTTGTAATATTTGAACAAATATATTATGGTCCAGACTTGAACAGCAAGTTTCCTGATTTTTAAAATCATCTATTCAGTTTCAGTTCATGTTTCAGCTATTGAATTTCTTCTGTAACCATTTTAAAAATGGTTTTATTAATTTCACTTGGAAGGCAGAGTAACAGGGTGACACAAAGAGACAGAAAAAAGAGATCTTTCATCTGTTTGTTCATTCCCAAAATGTAT
Organism: Oryctolagus cuniculus; assembly: GCF_051225735.1. NCBI lineage: Eukaryota > Metazoa > Chordata > Mammalia > Lagomorpha > Leporidae > Oryctolagus > Oryctolagus cuniculus. The sequence goes on from NC_142888.1 coordinate 65,575,171, forward strand.
GCAACATCGAGAGCTTTGCCAGACTGAAACCAGGAGCCAGGAATTCCATGTGGATATACCACATGGGTGACAGGAACCCAACTCTGGCCATAATCTGCTGTCTCCATGGTCATTAGCAGAAAGCTGGATTGGAAGAATGTGCACGTGTAGCCCATACTCAAACCAGGTACTCTGATAAGGGATGTGGACATCTCGAGTGGTGGCTTAACCCACAGTACCACAATGCCCATCGTTACATTTTGATTATCTTATATTTAATATTCCCAAAGTTACATTGTCACCAGAATACAGAATAAGCTCTTTATTGTTGAGAATTTGATGGAGTAGATTTTATGAGGATTGTACTCCGATATTACAAGCTATCTGGCTGCTGAGAGTAAAATACTCTCAATGTTTTGCCACATACTCACTGAACAAGAAATACATTGAATATACTGAGCTAATGTTCATGTTCAAAGATCGAATTCACTGAATAAAAGGAGATGTGTTCACTCCTCATGATGCATTTAGGAAGGAGAAATGTTAATGGTTGGTTGCGAAGTAAATATGTTAATTAATCTTCAGAAGCATGCCAGAATGTTTCTTTTTAGGTTTACCTCTTTCAAATCACCTGTAGGCTTTATTTGTAGGTATAAAGGGTCTGAGCTTGCTTTCAAAAGTAGAAGGACTTATATTACATTCAACAACTGGAAAAAATTTATGAATCTATGCTACTTTGCTTGATATTCATTTTTATTTATACTACAGGGATTTTAACTGAGGTAAGCAATAGTAAACAATCTGGAAGCATGTTCACAATAACCTATTTAAACTTTTTATTACTGGACTGGCAAGGATGACTAAGTTGTCTAGACTCAAATTAGACTTTGTATCACCTTTCACATGTCAAGTTTAATTTCCAGGAAGGAACTAATATAAATCACATCCCTTTTTATCTGGTTTTTTAAATTACTGTGTATTTACAACTCTAAAAAAATCAAGGCTATGAAAGAAAGTTAATTACTCAATTGTAGCAGGCAGCATATTTGAAACGTGAGGTATTATATGACATAGTCACAAGAAATCAGAGGGGTAAAATGGTCACTTCTTAACAAGCATGTGATTGTTGCTCTTATATCATTACATAAGTTAACATCTAGACTTTAATTGGTTGCAGAGATAGGCACAGTGCCATGTGCATATTTAAGCATGCTCCAGCATTTCAAGTAAGTTTACTGAGGCAAAGATATTATCACCTATTTTAGTTAAATAGCAGAAGATAAAGCATTGAAAAAAATGTGTGTTTTCGGGAGTTACATGGCACTGTGTCATTGAAGAACGAATTGAATTGAAGCATTAAACATTAGACATTGGATTTTTGTCTATCATTTATAATAGCCTAAAAATTTAACATGAGGCTTCTGTGAAATATTTCTTGGAGATTAAAAGTCTAATAATAATCCAAATCAAAAGTTTAATAGAGGGAATGAGTAGTAAAATATGTAGACCAACAAATTAGTGAGCTAGAAATTCAAGCTCAAGGACTTTTCCAAATCATATTACCAAATAATAAAGTAGTGGGGAAAAATGTTGACATAGATCCACAGTACTAATTAATCAAGTATAAAAAGAAACTCTGAGGAGGCCAGCACTGTGGCATAGTAGGCTAAGCCGCCACTTGCAGCGCTGGCATCTCATGCGGATGTCAGTTCCAGTCTTGGCTGCTCCTCTGTGAAGCAGTGGTAGATGGCCCAAGTGCTTGGGCCCCTGCAGCTGTGTGAGAGACCCAGAAGAAGCTCCTGGCTCTTGGCTTTGGATCTGTCCAGTTCCAGCCATTGAGGCCATTTGGGGAGTGAATCAGTGGAAGGAAGACTTCTTTCTCTGTCTCTCCCTCTCTATCTGTTACTCTGCCTCTTAAATAAATAGACAAATCTTAAAAAAAGTAGAAACTCTGAGAAACTTCCAGAACACAGGAAGGGGAATATTAAGCTTATATTACAGGAATGAGAATGAGCTTCCTCTCAGATTTTTCACCTCTGACACTGGATGCTAATAGACAATGATCAATGTCTTCATATTTCTCCAGATTGAATTTTATATCTAGCCGAATTAGCATTCATGTAAGAGTAAAATAAAAAAGATATTTTGGTCTAAACAATATAGAATATTTATTATTCAAGACCTTTCTTAAACAAATTACTTATGTATACCCCATTAAAAGAAAAGTGGAGCAAATAGGAAGAAAGATGTGTGATATGAGAAAGTATGCTAGGCAAATAAAAGCAAAACAAAGCAAAAACACTAAATCATAGAACCCAATCTAAATAATTTTTGATAATATGGAGTTGAAATTTATGATAATTGTTAATTAATATTTTGGAGGTAATGAAATAATGTAAAAACTCTAGTAACAAATTAAAAATAAAATTCCAGTGTTTCCAGTGAAATATGACAAGTATCTAGAGTTAACAGGAAAGTAAAAGCATGTTTATTAGATAAGAATACTGATAGTAGTACATGCTGATTAGAAAACAAACAGGTTAACTATATTTCCACTACAAGTACAGAAATCATGAGTATACTTTCCAAATCACCAAGGGGAGAAAAAACAAAAATAAAACCTGATCAATTCAAGGAAAAGGAAAAAGAAAAGATACACAACACAAGCATTATAGGCAAGCCAGCAAATCATCAAATGAAAAATAAAGTATTAGGAGTAAACTCTTACCAGAAATAAATGAAATGGGTTTTATTCTTCTATAATAGGAAGCTCAGTACAGTAAAATGTTTCCACATTTTATTCTGATGTTAAATGATCAAGTCCTTAGTCAAATGCAACTCAGATTTGTTCATACTGAGTTAAAAATAATATTGAGGATAATGAAATGTGATAATCTGCCTGTTTTGGTGAATCTGTTCTCTCAAAATGTAGAAGATACTTTTCTTAGTATGCACATCTAGAGATAAGGAAAGAGGCACTGCCTAAATTCAACAAATAAGAATATTTCCTAATTTCTTTACTATGTTAATGAAGGAGCTGCTCCTAAAATCTAAGAGGAAATCAAAACTTTCCGTTTCTATTAAAAGATAATTCATAGGAAATTAGCTCGAAAGTGAAACAGACATGAGTTTCAATCTAAGATCTTTCATTTGCTCTTTGGTGCCTGCTGGTTAGCCTGTCCCTAACTCAAGTAAGTGAGGATTATGTTAACTTTCCAGTATTAGTCAATTTTCACATTCACTTACGTTCTATATGTCTGCCTATTTCTATCATATATGTCCCTATCCTTGCCTGCCTCCTTTCTTCTCCTCTCCTTTCTTCCCCTCTGCTGTATTTACCTTCCTAAGTGATTTTTTAAAATCTATTTTTTTTTAATTTATTTGACAGGTAGAATTACAGACAGTGAGAGAAACAGAGAGAAAGGTCTTCCTTCCATTGGTTCACTCCCCAAATGGCCACCACGGCCAGCGCTGCACTGATCCGAAGCCAGGAGCCAGGTGCTTCTCCTGGTCTCCCATGGGGTGCAGGGCCCAAGCACTTGGGCCATCCTCCACTGCCCTCCTGGGCAAAAGCAGAGAGCTGGACTGGAAGAGGCGCAACAGGAACTAGAACCTGGCACCCATATGGGATGCCGGCGCTGCAGGCAGAGAATTAACCAAGTGAGCCACGGCGCCAGCCTAAGTGGTTTTAAATACAGGAATCCCTAGTTCCTTGGCCATCCATCCCCTCTTCATGGCTTCTCACTTGTTTACAGCCTCCTCCTTCGTAGCCACTCGTCTCTTCCAGCACTCTTCACAGAAGTTAAAAACCTGAGGCGCTCATCATTCACATCCCCTCTTCTTTCACTCTCCATTCCAATCCATCACTCAACCTAGCCATTCTTATTTTTATATCTCTGCAACAACTATCCAGTTCTCTCCATTTCCACTGCTGCCACCATTGTTCATTCTCCTATCGCCATTTAACATAGATTCTTCATCCTAGCACATCAAATTTGGCCTCCCTCAACTCCATGTTGTCACTTGAGCCAGAGATAATTTTATATTTTTATTTTATTTTGAGATGATTATTGATTCACATGCAGGTTTAATAAATAATACTGAAAAATCTAATTTACACTTTATCCAATTGCCTCCAATGATAGCATCTTGCACAACTAAAGTATCAAAGCCAGGATATTGGTATTGATACAATCAGATATCTATCACTACAAGGATTCCTCTTGTTGTTCTTTTACAATCACACCCTCTTTTCTCTGCTGACTTCTTTCTCCACCTCTGTCAAATCTGCTTTCCATTCCTATAATTTTGTCTGTTCAAGAATATTATATAAATGGAATCAAATTCATTCAAATTTTGGGTTATCATAATTCCCTTAATATAATTCTCTAGATATCCATTCAAAATGTTGTGTGTTTCAAGGAAATGTATATTTTTTCTACATTTGATCTATTATATATATAGGATTAGCATGCAGGTTTTTGTGTGAATATGAGTTTTAATTTTCCTGGAAGAAAGCCCAAAAGTGCAATTACTGGGTCATGTGGTAGTTAGATACGTAGCTTTTTAAGATACTGGAAAATGGTTTCCTGGAGCAGCTGCAGCATTTATGTTCCCACCAGCAAAGTATGAGTGATCTAGTTTATCCATATTCTCATCAGAATTTCATGTTGTCACTACTTTCGGTTTCAATCATTTAAGACTTTAGTGAAATTTCATTATTGTTTTCATTTTTCACTTTCCTCATGCATAATTATCTTTTCAGGTACTAATTTTCCATTTGTGTATCCTCTTTGACAAAATATGTTAATATTTTCCTGTCTTCTCATTTTATATTGGATAATTCAGGTTTTCTTTTCTGTTGTTTTGAATGTTCTTTATATAGGTCTAGATTCTCCCATACTTTTCATTCTCTTTACAGGCTCTTTCACAAAACAAATTTTTTCATTTTAAAGAAGTTTAATTTATCAAATGATCCTTGTATGGACTGTGCGTTTTGGTCTCAAGTTTAAGAATTCTTTTTCTGGCCACAGAAACCAGTTATTTTCTCTTACATCTTTTCTAAAAATTTTAGATTTTACATTTCAATCATTGATGAATTTTGTATTAATTTTTACATAAGGGATGAAGTTTAGACTTTTTTTTTTTGCTTATAAATGTTCAGTTACTTACATTTGTTGAGTGGTTTTCCTCACATCGCTGAGTTGATTTTGGATATGTTTTTACAGATTTACTTTAAGGTTTTTGTTTTGTTCCCCTGATCTATGTGTATTGATTACTATATATGTCTTGGTTAAGATAGCTATATAATTACTCTTGAAATAGGGTAGGGTGATTTCTCCTACTTTATTCTTCTTCTTCAATTTTTTTTTTTACCTATTCTAGTTCCTCTGTATTTCCATATAAATTCCAGAATAAATTCCACAAAAATTCTTGACGGGATTTTCACAAGTATTATATTAAACCCATATATTTGGGAAGTGTCGCTCCCCCTCTTCGTGGAGGAACGACACAGGACCCTGCGCTGTTCTTTCGTCTGCTCGGCCCTCCCCAGGTTTGCTGCTGGTTCTTCCCGGGTTGGCTGCCGTCCCTTCCACCTCTGTGGAAGGGCGGTTCCCCCTGCCACATTCCCCACTTCCGCGGGGGAGCGGCACACCACCGGCCGGCTCTCTCGGGGGCTGCACAGGTGTTATTCAGATAGATGTTCCTGGTGCATGTTGTCTCTCTCCTCCTTTATAGTCCTCTTCCGCCAATCCCAACTTGGCTGCCCACACGCCGAGTACGCTGCTCTCCTCCAATCAGGAGCAGGATCAGCTCCTGGAGGTCATCACTCAAGTTGGCAAGAGGCAGCTGCGTAGAAGCTGTTTTCTCCTCTCCCAGTGCCATATTGTGGGAAAGCAGATGCATAGAATAAGTCTTAATTCCAGTAACTTAGTCTAGTCCGAGTTGCTCCCAGTTGCTCCCCACAGGAAGCATGTCCATGAGTACAATATGTCTCTGCATTCATTTAGATCTTTGATTTATTTTGTTGGTGTTTGCAATTTTCATCATTTGAGTATTGCATATGTTATGTTAGATTCACACCAAGTATTTCATTTTTGGGCAATTGTAAAAACTGTTATCTTTATAAATGTTGGTGTCCATGTATTCAATACTACTTTATAGAAACAAAACTTATTTTTAAAGTGTATCTTCTTTCCTGTAAACTTGTTGAAGTCATTTAGTAGTTATAAGAGGTTTTTGTGGATTAATTTTGATTTTAAGATAGATAATTATGGCATCTAAAACTATCACTTTCTTTATTCCCTTAAAATGCTTATGTTTTTTATTCTTCTTCCTTGCCTTATTGTGTTTGCTAGAATGTCCAGAGCTGCTTTAGGAGTCATGAGAGAGGACATTCATGTATTATTTCTAGTATTAATGGGTAAGTATGTGATCCTTCACCATTAATAATAATGTTTGTTGTATAGATCTTATTTACTTTAACACATAACATTTTGAGTAGCTCCTATATGATTATATGGGATTTTAGGATGTTAATTTAGTGGACTACTTGAATGATTTTCAAGTACTAAAATAACTTTGAATCCCTGAAATAACTCCACTAGTTCATGGTTTTTATTTATAAAATGTATTGGTGAATTACAAATATTTTTGTATATATACAAAATATATTTTCTAGATTCATCTATAGTCATTCAGAATACTGATCTATAGTTTTCCCCTTTGCCCATTTTTTGTCTGGATTTGGTATCAGAGCAAGGCTAGCTTCACAGAATCAATCGTGAAGTGTTACTTTGTATTCTATTTTCCAGAAGAGATTGTGAAAAATTAATTTTCTTTTAAATTATTGGTAGAACTTTCCAATTAACCAGTTTAGGAGTTAAGACTACCTTTTGGTCAAGTTTTAAAGTGTGAGTTAGACTTTCTCACTAGTTATAGGAGTATCAAAATGATTTGTTTTATTGTGGGTGGTCTGTGGTATTTTGGGCTTTATGAGCTTGATCCACTTCATGTAGGTTGTTAAATTTATGTGTGTAGCATTTTTATTTTGACAGGCAGAGCTAGACAGTGAGAGAGAGACAGAGAGAAAGGTCTTTCCGTTGGTTCACCCCTCAAATGGCCACTACGGCCGGCACGCTGTGCCGTTCCGAAGCCAGGAGCCAGGTGCTTCCTCCTGGTCTCCCATGCGGGTGCAGAGCCCAAGCACTTGGGCCATCCTCCACTGCCCTCCTGGGCAAAAGCAGAGAGCTGGCCTGGAAGAGGAGCAACCGGGACAGAATCCGGCGCCCCAACCGGGACTAGAACCTGGAGTGCTGGTGCTGCAGGCGGAGGATTAGCCAAGTGAGCCGTGGCCTGTGTGTAGCATTGTTCATACTATTTTCTTTATATCCTTTTTATATCTGCAAGATATATAGCGATAAAATCTGTTTTACTCTGAAAATGGTGACTTCTTGCTTCATTTTTTGTCAGTCTTGTTACAGATTTTTTCAATTTTAATTTTTAAAAAAA